>NC_081824.1:233948045-234258934 GCF_030867095.1 Alligator mississippiensis
GACATGTATGTGCCTGAGCTGGTAGTGTGTGTGTGTGTGTGTGTGTGTGTGTGTGTGTGTGTGTGCGTGCACCTAATTGATTTGTATGGTTGTATATGTGCAATTGTGTCACACTCTCCTGTCTAACAGTGCAATATTGAGATCCTGAGAGTTGCCTGACCCCACAGGGCTACAGGGGCACATGCCCCCCCTGAGATTGGCCGCCGCTGAAGCTACCACCAGCTTCTGCAGGCAGTCACCACCGCCCCCCTCCCACACACCCCCAGTTGATGCGCCTGCTGGCAGCTGCAGGAGATCTCCGCTTGCCACCCACCACTCACCACCTCCCTCCCCCCCATCACCCCCCACTGCTCACTGCCATCACTGCCTCCACCTGCAGGCAGTCATTATGCCACCCCAGCCTCCAGGGGCACGCGTTGTTCATGGTCCCCATGTGCCAACCTGAAAGGGGAGAGGGAGCTAGGCCACATGACTTATAAGGAAAGACTGAAGGAAGTGGGCTTATTTAGACTAGAGAAAAGGAGACTGAGGGGGGACTTAATAACAGCCTTCAACTACCTGAAGGGAGGTTCAAAAGAGTTCGTAGCTAGACTGTTCTCAGTGGTGACAGATGACAGAACAAGGAGCAATGGTCTCAAGTTGCAGCAAAGGAAGTTTAGGTTAGATATTAGGAAGAATTTTCTCGCTAGGAGACTTGTAAAGCACTGGAACAGGTTACCCAGAGAGGTGGTGGAAGCTCCATCTTTGGAGGTTTTCAAAACCTGGCTAGACAAACTTTGGCTGGGATGATTTAGTTGGGACTGGTCCTGCTTTGAGCAGGGGGTTGGACTAGATGACCTCCTGAGCTCCCTCCCAACCCTCACGTTCTATGATCCTGTGATCCGTGCTTGTGAGAAACTATTCCAGTGGTCAGACCTCACACACCCACTTGCCAGCATGAAGTGAAGGGCAGGACCTGTCTAGTGCAGCAGAGTGCAATGTTTGTCATGACTGATCTGCACTCAGAAAGGGTTTGCCTTGTGCCTATTGCAGACAAGTTCCCGCAATCCCCTGCTGCAGCAAAATTCCTCAAGGGCCAAGGAATCAGTGGATGCAAACACCCTCTGAGGGAGCACTGTGACTCTTCAAATGCCCCTCCCAGATGTGCACTTCCAAGAGCTGTTGTGTGCCTCATGCTGACAGACCCTATAACAATAAAATTCTCTCTGATCCACAGATTGCCTCATAGAGATGAAAAAGCAATAGTAGAAAGATGGAGCAAGTCCCCATCAGCAAAGAAAGGAAAGTGGATGTAGACTATTCTGCAATTTGGAGCAGAAAGGTTAGGTTTTCTATTTAGTGTTTTCTTTTGTCCATTTGACCAGAGGGTCTATTCTGGATGTGAGAAACTTTCCTGTCAAAAAATTCATTGAAATCAATACATGTCCAAGAAACATTCTGGTTCTGATGAAACACAATGGTTTTTAATGAAAATGGTTGGTAGAAAATGTTCTGACCTCTCAGCTGGCTCATTGGAAAGACACTTTCAGAACAGGATCTCACTTCTCTGGGTGAACCACAGATGTACAGGAACAATGCAGCACGCTTGCGCATTCAAATTACTTACCCCCAAAACCAGTTTAATATTCAGCCAATATTATGATGCTACCTAGACACATTACCAAGATCTTTCCAGCTGATAGGCAGAGACAAATTGGAAGAGAATCATTTTAAATAATTCTGAGTGAAATTTGCCTGTATGCAGATTGGGCTGCATACCCTGAAACTCATATTTACCCAATATTGGACTGAAGTAGGACACTATTGCTGCCCCTCTGTACAGCAAGGGAGCACACCATTAAAATTCCATGAATCGGGAATCACAGACCCAGAAGCTACCTGTGACAGGGCAGTAAGCTTGCCCTGCCACAAAACCCCGAAGGAACAAAGGAAAAAGAGCAACTTACCAGAGCAAGCGCAGGTGGGGACAGGAGGCATGGCAAACCTGGGCAGGGAAGAAGCCGTGCTGAAGACCTGGAGGGTAATTAGCCCAATCAACTGGGAAGGCAGCGAATAGGATGTTGCTGCGGCAAACACAGGTGATCAGCATGGGGAATTAAAAGGATGCCAACCAGGCAGTCGGCGTTGGTCCAGGAGGGAAGATTGCATGAAGAGGACCCTAGAGGTACACGGTATGACAGCAGCAGTGAGAGACTGACCCAGGGGACTCAGGGAAGCGTCCCGAAGACTTACTTACCTGCAGAGACAGGGAGACGAGGCAGCTGTAGCATCCCAGCCAATGAGCCTGATTCCGGTGGGTGTGGGTGGCTGTTCCAGGGACCTGGAAGAAAGAAGAGACAGAGATGCACATTTACGTGAGTTTGGGGTGTTGTCCTCTGATGACCAGCCCTGAAGGATAAGGACTGGAGCGAACTGTGGGACAGTCGGCTTGGGACCCATGCAAAGAAAAATGGAGCAAGGAGCAAGGCACCTAGAGCCTAGTCAAGACAACCCAGGGCCTGACGCTCCCATAGCAGAGAACAGATGCAAGTAAACGTGTAACATCTGGTGTGGTACAGGCAGGGGATGGCGATGGTGGAGCCCTGCAAAGAGGAGCCAACCTTCTAAGTCACAAAGCTAACATCTATCTTGTCTCATAGGACCGTGGTCATCTTTAGTTCCTTCCTTTTAACATCAAAGTCATGGTGGGCGAGTACAAGGAAACTATCTGGTCCACTGTGAGAGACGACGGCTTACTTTGGGAGGACGTGGTTAATCGTTCACACTACCCTACATTGAAGATATCCCTGCCACGACCACTCTCCTGCCATCTCAAGGCTACCACTCTTTCTTACAGATTTGGATCTGGCCACCATCATCCATGCCCTCATGACTTGGAGGCTAGCAATGTAGTCTACTGCAATGTGGTCTACATAGGGCTGCCCTTGGCCATTTGGAAGCTGCAGCTGATGCAGAATACAGCAGCCATCTCCACTGGTTTCCAGTAGCTTTTCCAATTAAATTCAAGGTGCTTGTTTTGACCTATTAAACACTAAACAATCTTGGCCCTTCATATCTAAGGGGATGCCTTTTCCCTTGTGCCCCAAGGTAATCCCTAACCTCTTGCTTGGACTTTTGGTGCACTAAGTCTGCCTGGAAAAAACTCATAGGGCATCATTCTTGGTAGTCACCCTTCTGAAGCTCCCTCCCTCTTGAGGGCTGTAACAGCCCAAGCCTGGACATCTTCCAGTAATGCTGTAAGAACTTCCTATGTGGACAGATGTTTAACAAGCAAAGTTAGGCTGGGTTATTGCTTAGGGATTTTTTGTTTCCAATCTTATTTTAATATTCCACTTGCTTTCATATGTTATTCTGTCTTACTGTAAGGTGACATGAGCCTTTTTTGAGGGGGTGAAAGAGTGGCATATAAATCTAATAAATATAGACAAAGTGATAGGCAAGCTGAACAAAGCCTCTGTGTGTCAGGTGGTGGGTAAGGGCCATACAAAGAGTATCCCACCAATGAAGGCCTCAGTGCTGGCACTTCTGCAGGCTGTTGACTCTGCCACAGAGCACAGGCTAGTCAGTGGCTGAAACTAGGGGCAGACAATTCCTGTGGATAGAAGGGGTAAAATAGCCCACCTGGGTACTACATGGGGACCCACTACAAAGTCTTTGGCTAAAGTTGGAGGCTGGCTGCTAGGCTGGCAGCCTGTGGCACTGCCCTTGAACACCAATGGGTTTGGAAAGAGCACAACCTGAAGTCTAGTTTAATAAGAAAGGGCCCGTTTCTTCCTCCCCCTTCCCTAGCATCAATCAATAATAACTCTAATAAAAGCAGTGGATTGGCAGTGAGGAATGTTGGTGTAAGTAGGGATGTATTTAGCATTTATTAAGGGAAAGACAGCTTAGTCCAATGGCTAGAGACTGGGACTATAAATGGGCCACTTAGCCTGCTGACTTTTGCAGGAGAATCTTTTCCCTGAGAAGCATCTCAGGCAATTCTCCAACACAAAGTTCAGTCTTTAAATATACAAACAAACAAAAAAATCCCCGTGTCCTTTCCCTGAGATGAGGAGGGGAGCCTCTTTCTGCTCTGGCCGCTCCTTGCAGCGAGCTGTTCCTCCTCTCTTTTGCTTACTCTCCTGGGAGCTTTTAAAGCCTCCCAGTAGGACACTCCCTGCTTACCCAGATGCCCCATAGGTAGACTTTCTTAGCAGGGCTGTCTGTTCCTCCTTAAAGGTCCTGTTATCAGGACCATGCATCAAGCAGCCTGAACCCTGAGCCCCTACCACACCTCACTCCCTGACAGGAAGATGTTGGTCTCAATTGTGGCGGAGGCCCAGAGTTCATCAGAGAGAGGATGCTGCCTGCATGTTACATTTGGGGGCCTGGCATTGAGTGGCCCCTAGCATCACAAGGTTTAATCACTTGAAGAGTAAGTCTAGTGACCCTTCCTAGGCTGTCCTGTCCTCAGATTCAAAGCCTCTAAATTGCAGCATACTATACCAATGGCTTCAGAGCTCCTGAAATGGGGAACATGGCAAATATACCTGGTTGAAACATGCAAGCAAGGGACATCATTTCTTTGGTGCAAGTGATAGCTACATCCCATTATCCTTGCAGCGCAAAGCTTTCTGCTGGAATTGAGGCTTTGCAGGGTTGGAAAGCAAGGAGGAAGAAAGCAACTTTCCTTAACTTCAGCAGTTTGGGGTTTGGCAGGGGGGGGTTCAAAGAGAAATCCCACCTGACTCACTTTAAATTCTCCAGCTTCCTCAGAGCTCTGCAGGGACTAACAGCTTCATTCCATCTCGTTGCGTTATTCATTTCAGCAATGGGCTTGTTAGAGAGGCTTCAACAGTGTAATTATATTCTCTGGGGGAAAGTTATTTTGACAGAGAAAAATGCTTATTGATCGCTTATGAAATTTTCTCAGCCCAGTGCCCCACCCCCTCCAAAGGTCAGCACAACTACCCACAGTCATAAAAAGACAAGGAGAAAATTGCAAAGCCTGATATATGTGTGTGCGTGTGTGTGTGTGTGTAAAGAGAGTGAACTGCTTTCAGTGTATTCGAGAGGGTTAGCCTAGTAAATGGGTATTTTTGAAAGCAAAAATCTCGACCTGTCATGTTGCTGCTGCTCATGGAGGAACAATAAGGCCATTTCTGCTCCCATGGTCTCCCTCCTTTCTGCTGTGCAGCTCTGGTGTTTTGATTGCTGCAAGAGGTTTCTGTCTGGAAATCAGGGCTTTGCAACCCCCCTCTCCTAGAATGGGGCTTGACAAGGCCATTTCTCCTTCTCTGGACCTGCCATCATATGGCTGAGCTCTGTCCCTCTCTGTGTCATCTCTACACCACTATTAAAAAAGTAAAGGTGCTCCTCAGGGAAACCATTCCACACAGGAGCAGCACGGCAGCTTTGTGACCCCCTTCTGACCCAGCTTCTAGCACTGCGTGGGAGTGGGGAAGTGAATTGTTCTCCAGCTGTTCCGACCTGCAGGACAGCTAGATAAGGCTGCTGTAATTTAGTGCAACCTCAGGAGCCCACACAGCCCCTGGAACAACCCAGAATTTGGTACAGGGAGCATCTACACATGTACATGTATGCAGTAACCAAAATTACTGTTCAGTAAGGGCAGGCTTCTACAGGTGCATGCCCGTACTGCACAGTAAATATGGTGACTTATGCTAACTTGAGTATAAATTTGATACCTGCTTCATACAGGTATAAAATGTATGCCCAATTAGTTACTGTGCAGTAATGCATGTGTAGGCATCTTACAGCACATTGACATTGTGTCTGTGGACTGACTTGAGACTAACTTTAGTCCACACACAACGTTAATGCACTTTAACGCCTGCACACGTAGACGCCGGCTTATTCCAACTTACTGCACAGTAATTTACTGCACAGTAAATTTAAGCTGACATAAATGCACGTGTAGACATGCCCACAGTGAAGCCATGTTTGCCCTCTCCCATTCATGTAGTCTGCAAATTCCAGCCTGTTCCTCCTCCAGCAGTAGGTCTGCCTTTGGGGCAGAAGAGGGCCAAAGTGGAGAATGGATGGGAAGAAACTCTATCTCTGGAAGTCCAGGTAAGGCAAGACTGAGGTGGAAACCCTGCTTCCTTCCAGGTGTCCACAGCCCCGTTCTCACTACACACAGCACAACCAGAACAGCAGCCAGGCCAGCCACTGTTCAAGCAGATGCAGAGGTTACTGCAATTTCTTCCCCAGTGGTCCATGTTGGTTATCTTCCTGGTATAAAAATACCTAGGGAGAAAAATCAGCAAAACCCAAAGGTGCTGATTTTATAAAAATGACACTTGCCACCTACAAAATTAGGGGGGGGGGGGGGGTTAACAGAAAATCCTTGACTGGTCCAAACTACATGAATTTCCAGAGGGGCCAGACTCATTCATGGCCCATCTAGATCGCTGTCCTTACTCCAACAGTAGCCACAGGACACAGAGGCATAGCTGGGCAGTTCTGCCACCTAGGCAGCAACAGCGCACCAGACAACAGCTGTGACTAGGTCACCACCATCAGCACCACCAACAGCAACAGCAGCTGCTGCTATTTTGGGGAACCCCCCATCCCAAATTTGACACCTGGTGTCCTGGTTGCTTCTCCTTAGCAACACTACTCTCCCCTGCAACAGAGATCCTCCCTGACCACTCTGTGAGCATCCACACATGCTATTAATTCGCAGTAGGCTTATGCACAGTAAAATACTGCACAGTAAGCCTTCCCTGGAAGCACATCTACACATGCTCCCTGTTGGAAGCAGATTTGTTCCCATCCTGCTCTACCCCCCCCCCCCCACACACACACACACACCAGCAGCCATGGGGAGCTCCAGGCTCCCCTGGTTGCTAGCTGAGGGCTGGCAAGGGACACAGGGCTGGTCCTAATGGACACAGGGCAGCAGTTGTCTCCTGACCCCATGAACATTTGGAAGGGACTTAATGTGCACTGGGCTGGGAGACAGCTGCCCCTGAAGGGGACAGAGCTCTCTTTGCCTCATGCCCATCAGGTCACACAGCTGCCAGTAAAACTCCTGCCCAGCAGAGGTTCACTGGGAGCTCTCCCAGGTCTGGAGCAGCTGCTGGCAAGCCTCCTGCTGGGTTGGGGGGGGGCAGTACAAGGCTCACCAATAGCTGCCCTGCTTGGTGCAGTGCTGGCTGCATTTGGGGGTGGGCACAGCCTGGTTTTTCAGCCCTTGCTCACCCCCTGGGCCGGGTTCCCTGCCTCCACTCACAGTCCTGAGCTACCAGTTCCATGCTGGGATTCAGGAGCCAGAACAAGGGGCAGAGAGCTCCCCAGTCCTGGTGCTGAATGGCTCCCAGCTCCAGGGAGGAGCCAGGAGCAGAACAGCACCAGAACAGGGGACAGAAAGCTCCCTGTCCCCTGTGCCCCCCTGCTGTCTAAGCTGACCTGAAGCAAATTTGCTCCCAGTCAGCATCTACACAAGTGTTACTGCACAGTAACTACTGCACAGTGAGCACATCTACATGTTCATTAATGCACCCTAATTACTGTGCATTTAGCTTAGTATAGTACATCCTGAATGAGGTACTAACTGAATGTACAGTAACTAGAGTACGGCACAGTACCACCAGCATACAGTTATTTTGTGATGTTTACTACACATTAGCTTAATAACACTGCAGTTGGCTATTAGCACAGTTTTTAACCTCCACGCTACTGTGCAGTTTTATTAGGCTAATGTGCAGTAACCGTCTCATGTAGACAAGCCCAGTTACTCTAGTACCTGTATTTACAGGTACTGGCTAACTGTGCACTAGCCTAATTTACTGCACAATAAATGTGTGCACATGTAGACAGTGATGCTTTACTACACAGTAGATTAGCCTACTACATAATAAAGTTTCTTGTGTAGATGCACCTAGTTACAGGTTACTTAATGCCCTGAAACATGTGGTTTTGTATCCCTTCCACAACTCCTAGCTTCCAGTGTTCCTCATAGGATTTATATTCCTAACCTTTCCTAAAGATTTGCTTTCTCTTGTTAAAATACATTGTTTACCAGACAGTTTAAAAAGCAGGTACATCTTTGCACTTGTCATCTTGTGGTGAGCTACCTGCTTTGAAGAATGGTGTCTTTGGTCTCTAGATAAACTCCTTGAAGCTTTTCTCTGGGCCCTGGTATCAAAGGGAACTCCACTGTCACCTCTGTCAACAAAGGAAAACGTTCTAAACTCTATGCCTTCCTTGTACTGACAGAGCAGCACAAGTACAAAGTGAATATTTTTGCCACACCTGTGAGATCTACTTTTTATCTCTATGTAGACTTCTCCCTATTGTGACTGTGTGAAATTTTGAGGCAGCTGTCTGTATTCTGGGGGTAAACTGATTAGTCGTCATTAAAGGAAGAGAACCAAATGCAGGAAAATTTACTCGCTCCCCACAAAGACAGGGGAGCACGGCTTGGGTATTGATGATTCCATGAAAGATATTTAATATCAGACTGATTCCTTGAGCTTCCCTGCAGAGAACCGATGGAGGAATGCTCCTTTAGAGATGGATTTCAACTGTTTCATGAGCCTGGTGTTACCTGCGCCTTTGCAACTACAGATTGAATTGCTGGGAGGGACAGGGAAACGAGGTAGAAATGCTCAGCATCATTTCTTCGAAAGAGACAGCAGGGTGCCATGCTGCCTCCTACCTTGGCTGCAACCATGTTCCTTGTAGTACATGATTCGGGTTCAGATTCTTGGCAGGAGGCTGCTTTACCTTGTCTAATCTCAAGGAGGCCTTGCTTGTTCCTCACTTCCAGGCAGTCAGGAGTTAGAAGACATCTTCTCCCAGTAAGTGCTAACCCTCTAGAATGTCCTGTGTTGCCAAGCCTGGGCAAACCAAGCCTGAGCAAACCAAAATCATGGGTCGGGTCAGCCAGGCAAGTTAAATGTAGGGTGACCAGAGAGGCAGATCAAGTGGGGGTGGGGGGGTGCAGTGGTGTAGGTGCAACCCCATTCTTTAATTCACGCTCCACCCAAACTTTAAAACCAACTGCTTGGGAGATGCAGTGGCCTTTCTATTCAGGCAGTGCTGAGGGAGTCGATTGACTTCCTGACTCATTATAACTACCTGATTCCTGTTAATCTCTCTTCACTTCAGGGGTATTAACAACCCTTTTTAATGGTCTCAATGTTCCACTATTCAGACTATCCTCTCTCCTGAAATGTTGCTGTCTGTTAGCCATTCCTGGTTATCTCTTTCTTCTGTTTCACAGCCCTGCAGACTGGGCAGCTAGCTAAAAATCTCAAATGTACTAATATTAATTCAGGTGTAGAAATGACTAACACTGCAGTATTGGAGGCACTGTCAAGATATTCAAGAAGACTAGACTGTGTTTTATAAATCTGAATACGAGAACTTTTAACTGTAATGACTACAGGACAAATGAAACCATATATTTTGACTATGTTTTGCCTACTTTGTGTTTTTTTTAACTTTATACATAATCTAAGAAATTAGTGCATATTCCAGTAAAGTTATATTTGTTTTTGCTTCGATCTTAAACTGAATAATGTAGCACTAGGACCCTAATTAGTAAAGCTCTCCCCTCCTCTCCTTTCCTCACTTCCTCCCCAAGCCACCAGCCCAGACAGCCTGTGAACTATCAGGACCAGAAAGCTCAGTGTTTTTGTGGCCAATTCACTCAATGAATGACTAAAGGATTGATATCAGCCCCATTTGACAGGTAGGGAAACTGAAGCACAAGGCCAATTTGGTTCACAAAGAATCATGGACCTTGACCCACACAGAAACAGTTAGCTTCCTGTTTTTAGAGGGGGCTATTAAGTGTGAACAACAGAGTTTTTGGGACAACTAAAGGAATAAGGAGAGGAATGAGGGTCAGAGGTTTATAAAAAGTGCCCCATGGGGGGACACCAAGCAGATCTCACCAGCCAGTGACCACTGGCCCTCAAAAATGAGGTACAAGGAAGCTTAGTGACTGGCTAGCAGGGGGTCAGACCTGATGATCTGTTTAGGTCCCTTCTGACCCTAAGCACTATAAAACTATGATGTGAGCCCCAGTCACACAAGTGCCAGAGTACAATCTTAACTTCTGTGCCATCCTGGTTCTTGTTATCAGACTACTAAGCTCAAACTTCACATTAAAATTACGCTGCAGCCCAGATCTCTCCGCAATGACACAGAGTGACAGATGAGGTTGTGGATGACAGTGAACTTTCAGCCTCCTGACTTTTACAAGGCAAACGTGTCACACAAAGGACTCCCAGCAAATTTTTTGAGAGCCATCCAGCCTGTTTCTCTGGAAAGGAGGTAGCTAGAAAGCCACTCTATTTGTCAGAAAATGAGGTAGTTGGCTGCTTTCCTTCATTAAACTGCTAACAGGAGGAGCAGCAGATGGGAGGGCTCATGTGGGCTCAGAGAATTCCCTGTGCTTCATGCGTTGTGGCCATCCCTGCATTATGGATACCAGGTGTGGGCCCCCTTCCTCACTGCATATGTTCAGCAACAGCAAGTAGTTGCTCATTTGGAGTATCCCAGATGGAAGCACCTGGCCAGATCCTCAGCCTAGGCAAAGCGGTGGTACTGCAGTGGCATCAACACAATGGTGCTGAGCTGCTCTCCCTGAATCATTGGTCTGGCGCTGCTGTCTCTAGACATCCCCTGCTCCCAGTCCACTGCAGCTGCACTGTGCTAAACCACCAGCATCACCTGCTTCTAAAGCCAACCTAGGAGGGAGCACCCAGTGACAGGATGCACCTACATGGGAGTTTAGGCACCTAAATATAGCACGCTAGCTCTCTGATGCTGGGAAAGAGCCAGGGAAAGGAAACATGGCTAGGGGAACAGAGGCAGGGACAGATGCTAAACCTCATTTGTGTGTTAGGCTCCCTGTACCTGTTGCAACCCAGTGTAAACTAGAGCAGCTTTTAGGCAGCTCCAACAGCAAAGTGAGTGGTCCCAACCCCCACACAAAAGAAAGGCAGCTGAACACAAAGGCAATGAGTTAAACAGCCTTTGCACAGACCCACACACATGCTTGGCAGGCCAGTTCTAACCAAGGAGCTGTCCCCAGCAAAGGAAATCCTCAGGCAGGGATTTCAAATGCACTCAACATTAACCCAGCTTTTCCAGGAAGGTAATTGCAACTGCTTCTCTAGATGGGCTAAGAATCATGCTCCTCCCCCATCCTGTTACCCTGTTTCCCCACTTCTTGGTCTCCCCCACCTGCTACATCTCATCTTTTTATTATGCAAACTCTTTGAGGCAGAGGCTGTCATCTACTACATATTTGTACAGCACAGAGCACAGAAAAGGCCACCCTCGCTGGCCACTTAGCACTGCCTCATTGCCCAGTAATAACATTCCCCCACTGACATCGCTGGTACAACTCCCATCCAGAGTATAATTAAGCCAGGTCCAAAGTGTGGGGCTTTTATGGAACATATTAGCTTCCTGTCCCATGTGGCACTGAAGAAGCCCTTGAACTGATGCCTTGTTCTCCTACTTTAACACTCTTGGCTTCAAATGATTTCTCTTTTCTTTTCACTCTGTGTAACTCACTCTCTTTGTTCCTAGAAAGGAAGATCTCTTCCTCTAAGCCCTAAGAACAATATTGCCAGCTAAATAGTGAGTGTCATGCTGGCATTTCATGTATTCTGCCTCTCACAGCACAGGCCTGACAGCCCCACTTTGAGTGCATTACCTACCTATGAAGTTTGGCTGCAGCATCCAGCAGGGGCAGGGGGTAGCAGGTGCACAGACTGCAGCTGTGGGGGAGCTGGGAAAAATCACAGCATTCTCCTGATCCTGGCAACACAGACTGGCACAACTGCAGCTCTAAACCTACCCAGACTTAGGAGCTTAATGGTGACAGAACTTCTCATGCAAGTAAAGACTGCAGGACCAGGCTCACTAGGAAAACAGCCCCCATGCAAACAGCAACAGGACCTTGGGGTATAACTTGGAGCAGCTGTCTCTGGGGCCAACCCCAGCACAGCAAAGCATTGTGGTGCATGAGGGACTATCTATGGAAACCATTCAGCACCCCAGCCAGCAGCTTCCAGGATCAGGTAGGCCAATGCACAACCTGCCTATGAAGCCAGGCCGGGATGTCACAGGTATCCAAGTAAATACTAACTAGTTTAATGGCTCTTATCCAGGATCAGGGAGTGCTAGCACTATCACTCTACAAATAACCAACAGTATCAAAAAGCCTGGGTGAGGTCACAGGTCTTGCAGCGCATTCTACTCTGACACTGTATAAACCAGTTTTCAGCAATATACTAAAACACACAGGGCTTCTTCACATGACTTCCAGTGTTGTCTTGGGAAGTGTAGGTGGCAATTCATTAAAATAAGTTTATCTTGATCCAGCTCATTCTCTGTTTGTTTGCATTCATGCTGAAGGATCTGTGCTGACTTGCACACATTTGCATTCTGCCTTATTATATTCAGCTTCAAGACCTCCCAACAACAAAGCCCATGTTGGGCCCATTGTGCCAGACTGGTTAATTGAACAGGACGTGAACTTGCTGAACTGTGGGGCTTTTGTTCATTCATTCACTTGCAAAGGAATCTGAGCTTCAGCTACTGAACAGGCAGCTTCTGCTGATGCAGAAAAAGCCCTTGGAAAAGATGGGAAATGAGTTACAAGTACTTAAAGCTAATAGGCCAGAATTCAAATACCTGAGGATCTGATATGATTGAATTTGGGGAGAGTACACTTGACTCTGAATAAAAGCCTTCACAGAGCAACTCATCTCAGTTGGAAGTCAGTGGGAAGGACTCCTGTCAATGTGATTGGCCTGGTGGGGAACCAAGGGCCAAGGCTGATGTAGAAACATAGTTGGGGTAGAATATTCCCAGTAGCTGCTCTTGCCTGGCAGTTCAGGCTAAGGACCGGCCCCACAAAGATGTACTCACTGGTTCCATAGTGATGTGCTTGAGAGTGTGGCACCATGGTTTGGACTGGAGGTCTATTCCAAACAGAGTCCCATCCCAGTGTTCCCACCCTAAGCAGAGAGATGGTGTGTGGCAGCAAACTGTATGCTGTACACAGATCAGACCCAATTTGCATTCCACTTCTTGCCATACGCCTCCTGTCCATCTTCAGGTGCGTTACTTAACCTCTGCGCCCCCCCTCCCCCCCCCCCATGAGGGTAATCTGAATTATTATCATTATTTGTAGCAGAATAACACTGAGGGATTGTCTGTACAGGGACAGCAGCAGGTCCTAGCAAGCAGGAACCTGTACCTGCATCTGTGGGTGCAGTCCAGACCTAGATATTCATCAATGAGGCTTCCCCAGGCTTATTCCAAGCACCTGATCTCAGGCCCACCACACACTGAGGGCTCAGAAATGAGCACAGAGGGACACTTGCAGAACAGCCATAGAGAGATGTTTGGAGTATAACTGCAGACCCAGGTGGGCATGGTGTAGGCTTAGTGTCAACAGGACCTTAGAGCCTCCAGCAGGGGGCAGGATCCCTGCTGTGCTGGACATTAGACATCCTCATAGTCGGTGACAGTCCCTGTCCTGAAGAGCTCGCAACAGGAATAGACAACAGCCAAAGAGTGGATGGTTAAACGCTAGCAAAAGGAAGGTAAGTGACTTGCCCAAGGTCACCCAACAGGTCAGTGGCAGAGCTGGGGCCAGAATCCAGGTCCCCTGTGCGTCTTCCCCAAAGTCTGGCAGCCCTTAAACACCAATTAAATTGCTATTGCCAAATGGAAGTCAATGCAAGTTGCTAATTTGCATCTAAAATAACCTTCAGGAGGGACAGGATAGCTGAGAAAGTTATTAATGAGCTCTGCAGAGCTCCTACAAACCAAGTGCTTTATATCTGATCCCAAACATACTGATGTCTTACTTATTCTGCCTTGATTTTACATTCTAGGAACCAGCAAACCTAGATGTGACTACATAAACAAGAAGTGCATCTTGGTAACATATTTCCCTTTGAGTAATATCTCAAAAATAGATATATTTGCTCTTCAACACAACTTCTGGAGGCAGATGCAAACTGATTCTTGGGACATTATTATACATTTACATTCTGGTTTGGGGACTAGTGGAACTGTAGATGCAAATATATTAAAAGGGTCAGGAGTGAATGAATTTCTGCATCTTGGAACTGCACAGAAAGGGACAGAGACAGAATGGGAAAATGCTCAGAGGCCCCACTCTCCCTACATATGTGCACACAGGCTGGAACCACCACCTCACAACTAAAAGGTACCGGGGTCTTTTAAGTGGGTACCATAAGGTTGACCTCAACATAGCTACATGGATGTAAAAACTACCCATGTTGTGTCTCCATTCTGAGGTTGTGTTAAGTCTCTAGAGGTTAAAAGAGCCCCACACACTTTAACCCAATGGGCTAGGGACAGACATTGCACATAAACCAGTTTAAGTGATCAGAAACTGGTTTAAACCTGTAACAGAACAGGCATTCAGGGCACATAAACAAGTGTCAAAATGGCTGAAACCAGTTTGAGATAAACCTGGCTGAATGTAGTATCAGACTTAACTGATTTGGCCAAACCAGTTTATGCAACATCTGTCCCAGACCCCTTGCTGGTTTAGGTTAAATCAGAGTCCCCCAGCACCCCTGCATGTTCTTTGGGCTGGGTGGGGCTCTCTGCTCCAGCCAGAGCAGGGATAGGCAGGGGTGGGGGTCTGGCGAGGGAGGGGTTTAATTCCCCCCTCTCTATCCCACCAGCAGGGTCTGCCAGGCACTCCCCTGTTGCTGCTGCAGGGGGGCACCATGGCCCCTGAGGAAGAGGGAGCAGGGAGGAAAGTTAGTCTCCCCTTTACCCCCGCTAGCAGCCAGGTCTGCCCACCCTCGCCACCATGCTCCCCGCCCCCCCGCCGGGGGCCCTGCCTGGCCGTGCCCCCTCCCTGCAGCTGAAGTGGGGTGGGACAGGGCCCTTGTTGGAGGCAGCAGCCCCAGTCATAATGTGGGGGAGCGCGAGCCCCTTGCTTGCAGGGGCACTGCGGGGCCAGCACAACTGCAGTGGGCTGTGCGTAGCAGCACCAGGGTCCCGAAAGGGCCACAGCCCTGCAAGCCCCCTGCAGTGCTGCCGTGCTCCATTGTCCAAAGGAGAGGATAGCAGGGGGCCTATTCCTGGGCAGGGAGCACATCAGGGAGAGCAGGCAGACGTGGCTGCCAGTGGGGGTAGAGTGGAGACTAAGTCTCCTCCCTCCCCACCTCTGCCTCAAGGGCCATGGTTCCCCTCTGCTACAGCAGTAAGTGGGGAGCACCCAGCAGACCCCGCTCAGGTTCCTGCCAGTGGGATAGAGAGGGGGGAATTAAACCCCTTTCTAGCCAGTTCAGCCCAGACTGGCCAAGCCCCCCAGTGCAGCTTCCTTGCAGGTGAGGGCCAGCTCTAGCACCCCCCAGCTCCAGGCATGTGCCTGCATTGCCTCAGTCCAGAGAGCATGTTTGTCCAGTTACAAACCAATTCACCCTAGGCAGGTTAGACTAACCTGCAAAGATTGAATAATTTCAGGCTCTGGCCTTTTGAATGTCTGTCCCTAGCCATGAAGACCAAGCCAAAGGATTTGCCTTCTGTGGTGCAGTACAGCTGCTGTGGCACTCCTGAGAGAAGTCAGGAAGAAACTGTTCTTTCTTCCTGTGCTGGGGAGAAAAAAAACCTTCTTTCTCCTCAGCACAGAATGACACACTGTTTCAGTCAACCTCACCTTTTCACACTCATTTTTGAAGAAAAACAGCTTTTCCCCCAAAATATGTCAGTAACTGCAGATAAGAAACCCCCGGGGAAAAAATAAATAATCAAGGAAATGACCCCAAGGAGTAAAGGCATTAAAGATATTAAAATCTAAACTGCACCAAAAACATTTCTGACTTGCCATTTTTACTGCCCCAAATATGCCACATAAAACAAGTCACGTCTACTGGTGCCTTGGTTATAGGAAGACTCTGCTCAAAAGCCATGTATAATTGTGGTTCTTTGGAGGTAGGGGGAAAGGTTGAGTTATAAGCAAAACAATATAGTATATGGGTGTCCCCCGAAGTGTTATCAAGGCCCCTGTCCTCACAAGGAGACAGCAGACTACCATGTCCCCTTCTGATGTATAGAGAAGGCAAACACAGCCACTCTAAGCCCTATGCTTAATAGATGCACGTTTTAAATCACTGGTTCCCAACTTTGGTGCACAACCCAAATCAGGGTCGCAGGGGGTCCTCAGTAGGGTTGCGAAGGGCCCACACACACACGTACATGCATACTCACGTGCGTGGCCCAGGAGAGGCGGGCTTGCCGCACACAAAGGAGCACACAGCAGGACACAACTTGCAATGGCAGCTCCCCAACCCCCAAGCCACTGCCACACTCCACTCTCAGCAGCCCCCGTGGCACCAGGTTGGGAGGTCCTTTTGGTGGCCAATTTAGGGTCACAGCAAAAAAAAAGATTGGCAACCAGTGTTTTAAATGACTACATCTCCCACAAGCCAAAACTCTGCAACTGCTAAATTAAAATTGGTATGCAAACACACCCCATTGCACAGATACCCATTGAAAGAAGCTACCCCAGGGACCACAGAAAGGCCTGGAAATTTTGTTAAGAAAAAAAAGATGAAAAACCCAAACTTGACACTGGTAAATGTGTCATAATTAAAACTTTTAAAGAGCACAGTGTTTTCTAGCTGCTTCCTGGTGCCAAACACATGCAAATGTTAATGAAAAGTATTATTCTTGTAGTCCCCGTTGTTCCATTAATGCAATAGGGACATCCAGAAATCCAAATGACAAAAGGAGTTGATTGTGTAGGCAGGTCTCAATCCCGGTCTTGCTTACTCTAGGTGTAAATCTGGAGGAGCTCCACTGGTACCTAGGGGTGTTATCCTGGATTTATACCACCAGCTGAGAAGGGAGCTGTGTTGATTTATGTGAGCAGAGAATCTGAGTCAGACATTCAGAGCAAAAAAGTTTAAGCTGAAAAACTACCTGCATGCAAAATGCAAGACAATTGAGACTTAATGTAGTGTATGTTTTGCTTCTTCAACAGAAAAGATGAAAATAATTGCAGCCTCAGATTCAGTCCTGCAGAGAGAGAGAGAGTGTGTAAGTAAAATATCAGTTGCTGCTGTGACTCCCAGCAGCTAATAATACGTACCAATACATGCAGAGAGCAGAGCCTCTCACACTGCCTTGCAAGATGGGGAGTCAGCTCTGGTCTCGTAGGGCTCACAATAAATATCCATCATCCGCAGGAAAACAAACAAGACAGTCTTTCCACGGGTCAAGCAATTCACCTGTGTTTAATCTCGTCTAATGCAGGAGGCTCGCAAGTGTGATTAAGAGGAGGTCAGGGAGAGCTGTTTGCATACACCAGATGCAGTGTTTGTCCTGGTGTAAATAATCTCTTCACCTTTCTTTTTCAGTTCATAGTCATCCTGGGAAGCACCATCTCCTATTTGGGATTTCTGCTCCTATCACAGTGTGTGACAGTATGGAGCGCCATTCACTCCATGACACACACTGTCTGCTCTGCATTTAGTCAAAGGAAGTGTTTTGAATTGGTTTTAGCACCTAATATTCCTAGCTAAACTGGGCCAAATTAGCAATAATAAGCATTGCAGGGACTGAAATGAGACAAGGACCTGGCTCCCTGTTTCAAATTGGCCTTACCAATTGGGTCCGCATAGGTCAGACACAATATGCTTGTGTGGTGCATTCCTGATTGAGATGGAAATGTGAAAAAGCTCACCATTTCCTTTGAAAGCCAAGGCCCAAATTCCAGCCTCAGGTTCATGCTTCTTACTGCCAATTGAACCAGTAAGAGTTGCAAGAAACCTGGTGGAGAAACGTGCAGCTCCAGCTGCACACCAGTGCACTGGTAGTATTGTCACACTGGGTCTGAGCAGTCACCCCTCCACACCAACTTTTTGCAGCCTGGGGGCTGCTTCCCAGTCAGGATAAATGAAGGAGCAAACAAATGCCACTTTGATAAGTTACAGCTGGAACAATGCAGAACCAGACTCCCAGGGTTGCAAGGCTGTACAATGCCTAGGCCATTGAGGCCTAAGGGCTTTCCAGGGCTCAACTGCAGTTGACTGCAGCTACATGAGACACTAACTGCACTGTAGCCTAATAACACCAGCAGGCCAGGCAAAACCCATGCTGATACACTACTGTGCAGTTAGCTTCTGTAAAAACCCATGCACCGGCACTACTGCGCAGTAGCGCAAGTTACTGCACATTGATTTAGTACTTGTTTATGCAAGTACTAAACTTAATGTGCAGTAACTATGGCCCATTAATGAACATGTAGATGCAATCTGTGTGTGCATAAGAGAAAAGTGAAAGAAAAGCAACAGAAAAGAGGACAGAGAAGCAGTGGAAAGCTAAGAGGCTTTTCTGTGCAGAGTGCTGACTGAAAGAGGTTTGGAGCTGTGAGCAGAGAATGTGTCTCCTGTTGTCAGGTTCTTCTCTTGGTCACAGAAATGGGCTCTTTGTATGTTCTTTCTATAAGCAAGCAAGGTGTATATGAGACAGCTGACTCCAGCTTCAGTTTCTACTCCTGACCAAAACAAGGCATCAATCAGCAAGAACCTGAGCAAGAACTGCCAATTAACAGCTTGGGCAAAAAGGGGTCACAGTAATACTATAACTGGAGTCTTCCCAGCCTCCCTCAGAAAGCAGGGTTTGTTGTGCCTTCATGGCATCAGGGACACTACCTGCTATAAAAAGCTCACCATTGAATTAGATAAGACAGACACAGAACGAGGGATGAGACATGTCGCTGCTGTTTCACGTCCGGGACACTGAGACATGCATGGGGAAACTGAGTCAAGCTTTTAAAGTCATTTCACCACCTCCCCCCCAGTGGGTTCTGGGCCTACGTGGCTTGAATGAGGTCTCACAGGGAGGCTGGTCCAAAGCCAGAGAGGATCAGCAAGCTTCTTTGGCAAAGCAGGTGGAGGTGGATATTATGCCAACTGCTGGAGAGCTGGGCAGCTGAATACTGTTCAACACAACCCCAGCTCTCTGCTGCAAGGGTCTGCAACATTTTTGGGAAGAGTGCCAAAAACACTCACAACCTTGACTTGTAAGATGTTGACATGCCAGAAGCATGTGGCAAGGGAGCTGCGAGGGGCCTGATCCTTGTTGTAGCAGTCCAGCCCCAGCCCCCTTCCTGCCATGGAGCCCAAGCTGCCCACAGCAGGTGTTGGGGAGGCTGCAAGCAGCTGCACCAGGGTCCATTGAGCCCCAGCCTGGCTTGTTGCCAGCAGCAGGTGCACACATGCCTTGAAGCGGATGGCAGGCAAGGGGTCTGGGCTGTACCGCCACAACAAGGATCTGCCCTGAGGTGCACATGCTAAGCAGAATGTGTTCACGTGCCATGCTCTGGCAAACGTGCCAGGGGTTGCCTACCCCTGTGCTACTACTGCTGCTATCGCAGCGTGGGCTCGAGCTGCTATGAGTCAGGGACAGGCTTGCCACATGACAGCTGCAGCAGCTCCATAGTGCAGGCTCCCCAAGGGCCGCCCCTGGTACCCCACTTACCCACCCTAGATGTGCTACTTGGTGTAGGGCTGAGCCTGCCCAGTTCCTACCACTGGGCACCATGGTGTCCTTGCCAAAGCAAAGACTTCTGGAGGGTGCCATTCCAGCACCTCCTCTAAGTCAGCAACTTGGGTTGCCCTGCTTGTTCCCCCATCCCCATGTTATCTACTGGCCAGAGCAAGAAACTAAACTCAGATGTGCTGATTCCAAAGCATATTCCTCCACCCCAACTTTCCCCTTGCTCCCAGTCCCCAGCCCATCTTTCCTCAAGTAACTGCATAGAAGCCAAATATTTAACAAAGGAGAAAGAAGGTATGGTCCTCCCTACCCCACTTCACACACATACTACGACCAAGCAAAATTAACACTACCACTCACTAACAAGTCCATTATTGTTTCCCTGGGAAGGAAGCATTGGAGAAACTTAATCAGCATAGTACTCAAGGGGTCATTAAGCAGAGTAAGTATTGGATTCAAGGTAAATCAGCATGTGTTGTGTCAAACAGGAAAGGGGCTGTGACCAGGGCATAAATCAGCTTTTGCAGATACACACACAGGCTCCATCAAGACTCTGCTGCATTAAATACTGTGCAATTTGGTGGGATGCCATAGGAGAAGATGGGTACCAGCTTTCTCCACCCCACCCCTGCTCCATTGTTCCTTGGGGCTCTGATGGCACAAGAACCAGGAGTGCGTAGCCTGCCCCTTGCACCAGCCCCTTGGGGAGTGCAGAGCAGGGGGCAGTGCCTGCTCTGTACAGCCAGCCACATCAGGGGAATAAAACTGTGAAACCTCCATCCCATTTGAAACTGCAATTGATGTGGCAATGTAGGTGAACAGACAGCACAGTGATGGGGGTCAGGATAATGCCCAGAAGACATGGCTCAAGGCAAAGCCCACACAGGCAAGTCACTCAGCACCGAATTTCAGGAAGCACAGCCAAGCTCACAGCATCACAAAGTACCCCCTTCGCTGTCAAACCTGTCCACTCAAGTCTGGTGTGGTGAGTGACCTTCTAGCTCCCTCCAGTGGCCTATTGGCAGCTCCACAGCAGGGAGAAATTGAGAGATTAGCCAGATGGGCTCAGGCTCCGTAGGAAGCTACTCAGCACTTTGGAGTTACTGGCCCAGAGGACCCCACACACCTAAGCTGCCAGTCTGCAAGTTACAGGCTATGGCCAGACTCCAGCACCCACAGACCTCCACGAACGTCCTTCCCCAGGACTGCTGTGGCTGGTTCACCCCTGCCCAGAGTCGCGGAGGGTTGGGGCCTTCTTATTTCCTTGCCCCAATCATATTGAGCTCAGTCTTGAAAGGTGCAGCCTGGTTTTGATCCAGCTGTAGCACTTACACACATGCCAATTTGCAAGGACAGAAATAGTCCCACTGAAGTCAGTAGGCTGCCTCACACGCTTGAAGTCCAGTCTGCTGCTGGGTTTCAGGCCAGGGTGCTCCAGACCAAGGGACTGGGAACCACTGTTATTACAACTGCATGTAATTATGTACCGATTACTTCCAGGTTCCTTTCTGTGAAATAGCTGCATAGTTACTTGCTTTACTTTGGCCCCTACAGCCCCACCTACTGGTGAAGACCTGTGGTGAGCAGGGCAGGGACTTTTTTTTTTTTTGGTAAAAACTAGAAAGTGCCCAGCTTTATAAATGCGTGCCCATTGTGCAAAAATTTTCATTTTGGAAAAAAATTTAGTTTCTGGATATTTGAAGAGGCAAGTCAACACTTTCAAAGCCAAACCCTTTGTTTGGTTGGTTTGAAATGACTTTGAGTGTAAACATTCCCAATACATTGAATTAGAACACACATTTTAAAGCTTTAGAAACATTTAAAAAAATGTCAAAGGCTCAATATTGAAAAAAAATGTTTCCAATGACCCCCAACATATATGTACTTGTGTTTATTTTCAAATCAAGCTGGGGTGGTATTTCTTTTTGAACTATCAATAAGCTGAAGGATCCACTTCCCCCCAGCTCCAGTCCTCACCAGTCAGACAGGCAGAAAATATAAGGGTTTTACCTTCCTCTTCATCCTGGGGATGTGACTGACCTCTCACTTAACCACCTCCATACCAATGCGGAGGCCTCCAGTGTGAGAAGCTGGCTGGTTTCTCCTGCTCACTGCCCATAGAAGCCAGGGTTTTTTTGGTGTTTTGTTTTGTTTTGTTTAAGACTGAAATCTCTAGCCTAACTAAAGCATTTAGTCTTAATACAGGATATCTGCATGCTGCTGATCAAAGGGCTGCATGCAGGAGATCACATAAGCTGATCTAATGACCAGGCTCCTTTCCCTGAAATAGTGGCATAGTTAGTTGCTTCACTTTGGCCCTTCCACTCTTGAACTCTCTGAAATCCAGTTTTACATAAGCTGAGCTTTTATTATGCAATCAGTAATGCAGAGGACTCAGTTCCTCGTTTCTCTCCCAGGTTCTTAACCCCAGGGCACTTGTAGTGGCTTCCTAACAGCAGGGTAAAAAACCTGAGAACAGTCAGGCCTACATGGTTCAACTCACCCTACACCACAGAGGAATCTGTAAGGCACTTCTTAAATTAGGAACAGTGTAGTTATTAGGCCTGTGCGAAGTGGCAAGTATTTGCTTCAAATTTAGATTCGGCTGATTCAGAGGACAGTGATTTGATTTGGAGTGTGGCGGAGGCACCACAGCCAGCACGGGATACTTACCAGTGGTAAGCTCCTCACTTCTCCGCTCCGGTGAGCTTCGCCCCGAGCCCAGTGCTATGTGCCTTCTTGTTCCCCAAGACGAGGTGGGGGCAGGGCTGGGGCAGAGCTGGGTACCATGCGGGCTCCGCCAGCTCCAGGGAACTGCTCTGCTCCCCAGCCCCTTCCAGTGAGCTACTCTAACCCCTCACACATCATAACCACAGAACACTTTATGAAAACAGAAGCAAACATACCATTTGGTGTGCTGCAGGTAAAACCCAGTATAGGCAAGGACACAACTAATCCTGCCTGTGTATCGGCAGACAAGTTATTAGGTTAACATATGCTCATATGACCCCAGGAAGTCCCTGTGCTACATAGGAAGATAACCCCCACAAGACTTTGCCAGCTTGACTTGGGGGGGAAAAAATTGTTCCTAACCCCAAATTAATGGTTGGTTTAACCCTTAGTGGAAGAATACGTTGCTCCAGCCAGATACCTGAGATGCTGTAAAGTGCATGTAGCTGCTACGGTTAAAACTCCCATTTCTATCTGTGGTTAATCTCTGATACTTCAGAAGGAAGAAGAATGGAAGGGAAGGGGGAAAAGGAAACCCTCATAAACCACTAAAACATCCATGGGGGAAGGAGGGGGGCAGAATCCTTCCTGGTTCCTACAAATGACAAGCAGAAGCACTGAAGCATGGAGAGATCAGAACTGGGCAAAAGTTACCTGCACCTTATAGATGAGAAAGGGCAGGTTGGCAGATTAACCACAGCACAGTATGCTTCAGGACAGAATGTCAGTGAATTGAAACCGATTTCCTGAGATCCTTTTGGCCAAGTATACGTTATGCATATATATATGTGCACATTTGTATGTGAGTATATTCAGGAATGGGCTGAAGCAGCACGCTCACAGACCAAAGCGACGTGCTCATGGAGAGAACATTGGGCTGGACCTGTTGATCTTGGGAGGTCCCTTCCAGCCTTAATGTCTATGAAATCTATGAATGTCTGTCTCTAGCTGAGAGGATAGGATGCTGGAGAATGGTGGGAATGGTAGGTGAGAGTGTGGCTACTGAGGCCCATAGTTGCTGGTTTAGAAATAAAAGGCTTGATATGATAAAGGTTGTCTGCTCTATTGAGCAGCCAGCAGAAGAGAGCTCCTGCCCCAGGGTTCAACTTCTGCCCTCCCCCTCTCCCATCACCCTGCACACAGTGTGAAAACATGGGAGAGATGGTGTTGCTGAAATAGCCACAGATGGGCTGGGGGTGGGTGCAGAAGGCCTGACATTTGAGAGATGTTTTTTATGATTTGGGGGAGTTTGGTTCACAGTATTTGAGTTCCTGGACCTGGTAGCAGTGTGAATCACTATTTTTTTACACCATTTATGGTTGGAGGATTTTCTATCCAGCATTGTACTTGACTTTGCTCAAGGGGAAACTCTTAAGATTGCAATTTTCCTGCAGCTGATTGTGTGTCACTAATGCCCAGCCTACTATACCCAGTAGTTTGACCTGGGCACTAAGGAAAACGTCACTCTGGAGGAAACACAAACCGATGAGCTTGTGTCCCAATCACTCAATAATTCATTGGTTATGAATGCACTCAGATTGGGCAGGGTTCCCAAACTGACATATCCAAAAATCATGTGTCCGGTTCTACAAAATCATGGGATGGATCTACAGAGCATTTGTTTTCAAAATAATAACTGTTTTGCAGTATTCATAATTTTAGGTTTTCCTCCATGACCACAAGGGTTAGACATTTAATTTCTTTATTTTTTTTAATGCAAGCTAAGACTGTCATTAATCACCTGACTCCAGCAGCTGGGGATTTAAGGAAAATGCCAACATCATATGGTTTGTGATCAAACTGTGGCATTTGACAATGCTGTCAAATTTCCAAATACTGCAAGTCATCATTTGTGAGTAGGCTCCAGCATGAGCTGCCTCTCAAGATGGGAGCTACCTTGCACACTGAGTTTTGAGATAAGGAACAGAACCATAATGGCATTATCCTAGCAATAAAAGCTAAGATAACCATCTTCCCATTACTCCAAGCCTCCTCCTTTGAACATAGCAGACATCCTTTCCAGACATGGACACATCCTAACTGTCACTGCTAAACTTAAAGGCCTCCCACTGCTATCTCAGCACCATGAAGGGTCCCTGAGAAGACACCAGGTCAGGTCCTCCATCCTCCCACCCCACTCCTAACACTTCACAATTTTCCTTTTCCAGGCCTTCATTAAGGGATCTGGCATGAAGGGTGGGTTCCTCTGAGAACCATGAACTACCTGTGTCTTGCTTTGACTTCTCCCTCAGGAAAATAGCCCATCTTGACCATGCCAAATACCCCCCTGAAGGATTAAACACTGATTTATTAGGAGTTAAGCTTTTCTGCTCCCCTCTTAGGGGGAGTTCCAGCTATATTGTCCCATCAGTGTTTTTCTAAAGCAAATTGTTTTCCTGTAAGATCTGGTCTTAACTGAGCAGTGTGGTTAATTTTGCACTAGCTTCACATCTTCTGCTTTAGAAGAGCTGCTTTCTTGGCAAACACACCTGTGACGTTCCAGAAAACCCAGTGCATATTGGTGCCAGTCAATGCAGAGCATCAGCTCGTCCTGCCCCTGGTGAAGCAACCCTACTGATCTGTCAGAAAAAGTTTTTTACAGTTGGCGTTTGTAGCATCAAGTCATCAACGGGAGATAAAGTGGATAAGAGCTGTGGGTTTTTTGTTCTCTGGGTGTTTCTACCTCCCTCAGCCAATGGGAGCTCTTGAACTGACAGCTCATCCTGAGTGTGGGGTGAAAAGCAACTTCTCTGACTGAAGAGCTCTTCACTCCCTTGCTAAAGTGGTGGAGGCAGCAATGAACTGGTCCTGGGGCTTTGCTCTCTCTTGTTACTTATCTCTGTGGGACTTCACCTTGTCCAGTCATGGTAAGATCAGAAAATCACCTTAGTCTATTTTGAAGCTTAAACCTATGCTGTTTTTTTGTAAGCATGAAAAGATGTGAGGGGTGTGCAAATATCCTCTGCACACCCCATCTTTCATTTTTTAAACTCTGGCCTCTTACAGCTATGGTCTGAGTGGAAGTGAATTATATGGGCGTATGTATCTAGAGCTGATTAAAACAATTTCTCTCCCTCTAGAAAACAGTGGTGTCTGGGGAAACTGTGTAAGAATGTTAAAGTCTACTTGTGGCTTCAGTTTATTTGTCGGAGACTAAGTTCTGCCTGACCTTGCTTGTTAAATCGAAAGGTAATGTGTAACAATGTGATTGCTAAGTACAGATTGCCACCTGAGTGATTACCAGGTGTTAATGAAGCATTGTCTGGGCTCACTTCTCATTTGTCTAAGCAAGGAAACTCTCCTGATTATGGCTGGCCTTAATACTTTGGAGTGGTAACTTCAAAGGAGGGTGTTTTGTCTGAAGGTTTTATTCTTAGCAATAAATGCATAGAAAATGCAAATGGAGTCACTGAGGGTTTGGGGGAACTCGCTTTAGATTAACCGATAGCTCTCTGTTTTGGCTGTGGTTTCCTTTTGGGGTTGAAGAAGGCCTGCAAAGAACGCAGTTTCTTGTTAAGCAACTAAATAAAAATTAGAATTGTAGAATAGCAAAGCTAGATGTGTTCGTAGGAGGTCATCTAGCAACCTCCTGCTCCAGGCAGTATCAGCCCTGTCTGAACCATCCCAACCACGTACCTATCTAACCTGTACGTAAAGGCTTCCAGCCTTTAGAAACTCACACGATAAGTCTTATTCCTTGAAGTTAGAAAGGGATTCTGAAAGTGAATCTCTTAGGAAAAAAAACCCACAATAAAGCTGCCTCTGATCAGCACTTCCCTCCGGAGGAACAGATTGAATAGGCACATGTGCTAGTATCTCTGTTGCCATCACCAGTGCATGAGTGATGCTCAGTAAAGTTACAGGAAGACAAAGTTCTCTGGGTAAATGTGATATCTTTTATTAGATCAACTAAATAGTTGGAAAAATTGTTCTCTGCAAGCTTTCGGGTATAAACACCCTTGACCATCTTTCATCTTCCAGCCCTCCCCTGCCACAAAGTGCAGCCTAGGCCTGGCTGTACTATCTGGATCTTAATTTTATCAGGCTCCAAGTCCAAGGTGTTGGGATCTGAGGGCCTGACTTTGTGCCAGAGCCTCATATTGGTCCCCTAATAGCTGCCAGGAAGTGTGTGGGCTTATATTGTGCCTGAGCCTGGTTGTGAGGGAGGTAGCTGAAAATAGCTGCACTCTTATTCTATGTTTCTCAGGGGCCATGAGCAGAACTCGGAGCACCCTCTGGGCAGCTCAGACCCTGCAAAGATACCTGCACCCTGCTTGCCTGCTGCCTTCCAGGCCCTGTGAGCTCAGCTCTGCAAGGGCACAGATCTCTTGTTTCGTAACAAGTGGCTATATGGTATGGCTAGCAGAAGAAGTGTGGAAGCTCAAGAGCTCTTGGCTTCTCACTTTTGCACCTGGCTGGATTGCCACCCCAGTCCTTTAACAGGCCTTCTTGGAGCAGGGGGTGAGAGCCTACATCTGTATTCTTATGCCATGCTTCTACCCCTGGGGAAACTGGCATCTTCAGCAGGTAGGAATTGAAATGTAGACTTCCTGGCCTGGCAGAAATGTCAGGGTACCCACTTGTGAAGTGGTGGAGCCTGGGCTTTGGGGATCCCTGTGCCTCATTTGCCCTCAGCCTCCAGCTATGCCCTGAGTGACATGACCACATGACAAAAATAATAAAGGCACTGCAATGCAGCCATGTGAGGAGAGGCTGAGGGAACCAGGCATATTTTGCTTGGAGAAAAAGAGATTAAAGGCAGACATGATAGGAGTTTTCACATACTTGAAAGATTGCCACAAGGAAGAGGGAAAGCAACTGTTCTCCTTTGCCACAAAAGACAGGACATGAAGCAATGGCTTCAAACTGCAGCAAAGTAAATTCAGATTAGGTATTAGGAAAACACTTCCTCACTGTTAGAGCAGAGAGGTAGGGGAATCAGCTGCCCAGGGGAGTTGTGGCATCTCCGTTACCAGAGGTTTTCAAGAGGAGGCTGCATAAGCATTTGACAGCAATGAGTTAGGAACAGCACAACCTGTCTTTATGCAGGAGGGTTGGACCACATGACTTTCAATGTTCCTTCTATCTCTGTGATCTGTGGGTATGGTTTGTTCTTCTGTTCAGGGATGGTTAGGATAAAAGCCATGTCTGGAACCTCCAACCAGTTGCTAACTCCAGACAGTGTCTTGTGTCTCTGATAGCAGTCCCACGTATGGCCTGACTAGAACCAGCCCAAGAGTGGCGAGGCTGGGGCTGCTCTTTGGCCAGACATACAAGATGTGAGCCTTCTGTGAAATGCTGCTGATGGTGCCCCATAGCAGGGAGATGGGAGCAGCAGGGCTCAACAGAAAGAGCCCAGCCATGTGCCGATGGGAGGCTGCTGCTGCTGCTGAGCTAAATTCTGATGAGCTGCAACACAAGCCCATCTCACCTCCTAGGCCCCTTGTTGTTGCAGAATATGCACTGTGCCTCAAGACCTTTGATGTTGCAACACCCCAGGGAAGAAGGGAAATTCCTCCTCCTGTGGGCAAGCAGAGTCACAGAGTGACTAACCCCATGTGCTGGCCTGAATATCCCCTGGGAAACCTGGGGCATAAGAGGGGACATGAACCCAGCTCTCCTGACTCTCAGCCTGGTACCCTAACCACTGAGCACTCTCACCTGCGGCTGGTCCTCCTCTCACTTCACTTTTAGCAACAATGGAATTACTTCCCAGTTGGTCGCAGGAGCCAGGTTATCTGCAGCCTCACACAGCCCAGAGCACATGCAGGGAATAGGTCTGTGTGATGGCACAAGGCAGTGGAGAGCCAGCATCCATATCAGGTTAAAACTGAGCTGGCCAGAGAGGCAGTGAGATGGGAGGGGAAGAACAGCTCTGGCTGCTACACTGCACATACTTTAGGATGTGAGTGGTTTCATCTTATGCTGGAGTATGTGTCTACCAGAATGATCACACTGTATTTGTCTCAGAAGTCTGTCCTCATGGGTTCTGATTCACTGGAATGAAGCGGGTGGAAACCCTTCCATTATTACAGGACAACATGCCCATCCCTGTGGCACTCTGCCTGTGGCCCCACTCCTGCTGTGTGCCTTGTGTAGCAAGCATCAAGAGACCATCTCTGGTTTTCTGAGATGCCCCAGAACTGGTGTCTATGCCTCTAGAAATAGCTCAGCCCACACTGCGGCCCTGGGTATTTCCAGCTCTGACTGCTCCTGTCACTTTCCCAGATCAGAACTGGCTTGCTTGCCCAGCATCATGGGCACAGCAGGATTTTAGTCAAAGCCTCTTTAAAATTAGGATATGCTCTGCTTTCTCCATGGGCCTTTTTTTTTTTTCCAAAGGTCACCTCTACATCTATCATGTGTCCTATCCTGTCTGAGCCATTAGCAACTAGAGTCCCCGCCCAGAGACTCCTCCTGCTACTGGCCTCCCCTTTAAATGCAGCTCAGCCAAAGTCCTTCACATGTGCTTCATCTGATACCTCCCCTGAACAGAGAGCTGTTTCCTCACTGTTGTGAGAGCTGTGACTCAAAGGTGTCAGAGATCGTTAAGCCACAAAGGGTCCCTGTTGCAGATGGAAGAAAGAGAACATCACGTCCCTCCCACCTGACAGGAGGGCTGGTGTCTACATCAGCCAGCAACACGGTCAGATTTTCCATGCAGAACTTTGCATGTCATTGCAGCAGATGGGGCACCTGCTGCCATTACAGATCAGATCAAGGTCTGGGAGCCTGGTTTAGCAAGAAGCTGATAAATAATTTCTCAGAAGACAGCTAATTCCTGTAACCAATGGGTAGTGCTAACCACCTTTCCAGTACTGCCCCAGACAGGGCCCTGCCTTCTTGATATTTGAAAGGGAGGAGGCTGTTTTAATGGTTAGACCAGGTATAAGCTGCAAACCAGAGCAACCCATCTCCAGTCCAGTGCAGGCTGGGTGGCTTCAGTGGTGCAACAGCAGTAAGGGGGTTTTCCTCTGCCTACCCTGAGGCTGGGCACCTGGGAACTGCATCCACGCTGCTAATGCTTCTCTCCATTCCCTCCTGCCAGCTGCAGTGTGGTTATAAAGGTGGAGAAAGATTATTCTCTGTGCTGGCATGGCCAAAAAGTAATGATCTTATATTGCAACAAGGGAAATTCAGTTTGAAGATTAGGAAAAGCTTTTTCACTCTGAGGGTAGTAAAGCTTTGGACCAGGCTACCTAGAGAGGTGGTAGAATCTCCATCCTCAGAAGTTTTTAAAGATCTGGTTAGATGGACACTTGGCTGCCATGGCTCAGGCAGGGATGATCCTACCTTGAGCTAAGGGTTGACTTAGATGGCCTGAGAGGGCCACCCCCGACCTGTTTTTCTGTAATGAAAATGACTGACGAGCCCGTGAAGCTGGGTGTGCCAGGTGAGTAGCTGCAAGACTAGTCTCACACATCTTATTCTACATGTGGTCTCTGGCCCTGCAGTTATTGAGGTCTTTGTTGCCCAGCATCAACAGCTGGGGAGGGGTAGACACTGCCCCCACCTGGACAAGCTAGTAACCTGGTAGTCAGGGTATCTCATGGAAGTACCCTGTGGGATCAAACCCTGTCCGGCTAAGTGGAGAAAATGGGACTGTCTGAGCACTCTAACCACAAGGGGAGGAGCGAGATGAAGGCAATACCTCTTGCCAGCTGCGTTTAAGAGAAACCAACTGCCTAACTGCATTTTGGGCAGAGCCCAGTCCTGTCAGGACTCAGCCACCACTCAGCAAGCCAAGCCTGATAAGGGCTCAGACAGAGGAATGCCTGGTTTCCAGATCCCAGTCAGACCCAAGCATAAGCTTAGTGCTGAGCACCTCTGAGGCACTTCTGGACATATCCAGAAGCAGACTTTTAAATCCCTGGGGAGCTTCCAGGGCCAAAACTTAGATGACTGTAGAGTTTAGATGCCACCAGCAATAGGAGATGGCTGAGAAGGGGGTTTCAGGATTGCAGCTTTGGGCTTCAAGGGAATTTGGGTCTCTAAAGCCTCCTCCTTGGGTCTGGCCATAGGGCCCTATATTTCACCAGAGAATTAACCACATAAGATACTTCTGTCTTCTAGCACTAGTTGTTCCCTTGAGATTTCTACCCCAACTCCCCACTCATCCTCCCTTGGCCAGATATCAGGGGCTGAGCCACTGTAGCTGCAGTCAAGGGACCTTGTGGTGCCAGGATCCCTGAGCAAAGAAGGTCTGTGCAGGCAACATGAGTGTGCAGGATATTGGAAGAGAATCTGCACGGCCAAGCCCAAAGGAGAATTTCACTGTTCCCTAGCATTGTCAGCGAGATGTTTTTTAATTAGTTGATGATCATTTCCGTGTACACTGTCATGTGCTTCTGAGCAACATGCTCTAATTGTTTTCTTGCTGTAAACTGTTTTAATAACACTTCTTGTGCTCTGTGGTTTGGTGCTAGGGGTGAGAGTTAGGTGTGAAAAATGTGTTGGAAGAAATATAAAGACTTTTTTATATTCTACAGTATATTGGCACAGGCTCTCAGGGAGAAGGAAAATTAAAAGGGCAGCTTCCTGAATGGTGTGCTTCATCATAAGCCAGGGGTTCTCAACTAGGGTCCCGTGAGACCCTTTCAGGAGTACTGAGACATGAGTGCCACTACTGCAGCAGCCTGGTGAAACTGCCCAGACTACCTCTGTTATCACTCAGGATATGAGTGGGGGGGACCAGACCAGAAAGGCTGCAGCAAGGGTAGGTGCTTCTGCCTGCCTTAGTCTTATCTGCCTGTACATAAGGCATGCAGGGCCTTTCTACTCTGCACTGCAGCAGCAGCAGCACCCCAATTGAGAACCACTGAGGTAAGCTGAGGCAGTGTAAGAGTGGTCCTCAACTGGGGTTCTGACAAATTCAAAAAAGGTGTGGAAGGGAGCCCTGAATCTAAAATGATTGAGAACCACTGCCTTTAAGCAACGGCATTATAACAATTAATGCTAATTGAGAGACCTGCCACTTTCATTTCTTTCCCTGGTTCACAATAGCCATCTATTCTGGAAATTCCTGTTTCAGGTGTATTTTCCTAGGTGTGTTAGAAAACAATTGACAGGTGTTGCATTTTTTTTCATCCTGCAGTAGAAATAATCCAGGTGGAGAAATGACACCTGGCAGAAAGGACTCTGGGCAGAAGTTTATTTTGTACAACAGTTGCTTGCATCCATATTTCTGTCCACTTTGAATGATGTGTGGTATGCATTCAAAATGCCTTCAAATTCATAAGCCACCAGAATGATCTCATTGAATTTACAGGGATACCAGAGTCATTGGGCATCTCAGTGTTTGGGGTGTAGAGAGACAAATTGGAATGGGATAGTTCATCAGATTGGAGTTTGTCAGCTTAGACACTTTTCTGACAACAGCTGCAATGTTGCCCCTCCAAGACAGAAAGTTGTAGCTTGAATATGTCACTTTCTGAAGCTAACAGTCTCATGAATTCTCCTTCTGGGCAAGGTTTTGCTCTAATTACCCAAAGCAACTCTCCAGGTACACCAGCACTGACACATGTGCTCTGGTAATAATTACTAAGGTTATGGTCAAAATGGAGATGTGCATTTATTGCCCCCTGCCCCCACTTTCAGCCTGTTACTTCCAGTGCCTATACACAAAGGAAACATGCAAACTAGACCAGGTAGAATGGAGCATCACTGAAGCCAGGGCCAAAGGCAACTCCCAGGGAAGGGAGGTTGCGGAGGCTCTCTCAATTCTTGGCTCAACCATCTCCTGAAGAGGAAATCCCTAGGATCCAGCCCACATTGCTGGATCAGGCTCCCTAGCACTGAGGTTATTTCCCTCCTCTTTGCACAGTAGAGGGTGTTTGAGATGCTTTCAAGACCTCAGGTCAGGATGCTGTTTCACCTATATGCCTCTGGAGCAGCAGTGTCTTTTCGGGAACGAGCTGTGCAGCAGGGGTGGAATGTCCTATGACCATGCTGTCCCCTCGCCCCAAATAGTGAGTGACATAGATTTAAAGTGACCTGGAGGGCCTGGTTTAAAAACATCCTGTCCAAGCAGGCCTCTCCTCTCCAAGAACGGATGCTAAGTTGATCTGAAAACACATTTCTGTTCATTCTTTGCCTTATCCAGTGCTGTTGGTTTCTCTCTGAAGTACCACTGTGGCCTGCTGAGTGTTTAAGTTACTTCTCTGTACCTCAACCTGTAGGGTCCTTTGTCCCAGATTAATGCAGGGGATGGGGCAACAGGAAAGAGCAGGAACAGGGAAAAGGGATTGGAGTCACCCTCCCTCCCTCCCTCCCTCCCTCCCACACACTTCTTAGCCATTGCCACTATGGCACTAGCTCACAGCTCTTGTGTGAGCAGGCTGTGGTGCAGCATGCCAACCCAAGCATCTCATCCCTGCAAGACTGCAAGTCATAGTTGTGTGGTGCTGTCCCTGCCTCCCTCACCATATACCAGCACGAGTAGGGTTACGAAACAAGATAGCAGACCACAAATATTCATACAGGGAGACAAAATGGACAGGGAAACAGGATGGTGGATACAGCCCAAGGTGGCCTAGGCAGAAGCATGGGCTTGTGCAGTGTGGGGCTCAGAGGATTTGCGTCCTGCTCCCAGCTCTGCCAGACTCCCTGTGTAACCTTTAGCAAGTCACTTGATTTGCCTCTGCTTCAGCTCCCTATCTATCAAATGGAGGTGTTGCTTCCTTTGTGGGCAGTGCAGGCCAGGAACTCTGTTTTATACTACCTGGCTACACTGGGTGGGTATTGTCATATAGGATGCATAGAGTGGGAGACAGGCCCCACCAAAGGCAATGTGAGAAGACTCATGAGGGAAGGATGATACTTTTTGCTCTCTTTTCTCCCCAGTCTCAAAGGGAGAAATTGGCTCAAAGACACTAGGGTGGGTGGGTGGGGGGGCAGGGGGCAACTTCTTGGAGCCACATTTCATAGTAACACTGAACCTTTTGCTTCCAATCATAGAGGAATATTTTTAGCAGTGACCCCAAGTCCTCTGTAAAGGGACATGCTCACAGGACAGCAGCTGCACAACTTTCAAGATAAGCTTATTCTAGGCCAGGGATTGCCTTTCTGAGCAGCCGTCACCTTGAAATATAGGTTAGTCTCTGCCCCTATGCAGTGTGGGTAACAGGGTGTGCCTGTGTCATTACAGTTCTCCACCTGCAAAAGCCTCCGTCAACCACAAGGCCAGGCTTTCCAGTCCCCATAGACACCAAAGACCCTGGAGTTCGCAAGGCAGCTCGGTTTGGTGTTTATCGATATAACAATGGCTCAAATGACTTCTTCCTCTTCAGAGAGTCTCGTATAACCAAAGCCCTTGTCCAGGTAAGGACAGCCTAATTTGTCACACCTATGCAAGTCAGATACTAAACAGTCCTGATTCAGCAAGAATAAATTCTCTTCTCTTGCCCATGCAAGCTGTCATAATCTTAGTCTTTCCCCAGTAGGTGGAAACCAGGATGGCTCTACTGAAGCCACTGTACCTACACTGACTTACTCCCGTGAGGAATTCAGCCCCTTAGTAAATGCAAGAGATGTGCACCAGTGAACTCTGCCAATCACATCAGCAGTTGGAATCATTTGACTCTTAAACAAAAGATTTCCTGCTGGGCAAGGAACTGAAAAGTATTGTCTCATAGCTGGGATTAGTACACTGAATGGGTAAAAAGACTCTTTAGGATTAAGGTGGTGTTCTCTAACCCCTGGGTAATACAGCCTGGTTTAAAGAAGTCTGATTTCATCCCAGTCCCCAGGGAGACCAGTGCAATGATTACATTTTTCTTCTAAGCAGTTACTTTTAATTGCTTTAAGCTCTTTGGGGGCCAGGGCTTTTGGGTTAGTTTGTACAGCACTTGCCATAATGTATAGCTCTAACCTTCATTAAGGCCTCTAGGTGCTGCTGTTACACAAATCAGTAACCCAAGCTCTCACTGAGTGAGAGTGCACTTTCCCAATAAACTTTTTTTGGCTCACCTAAAACACACTGTGGTGTTGGTGTCATCTATGCCCAGTCTGTTCCACAGCCTTCTCTTCCATATGACCCATCTCTCCTCCCTCCTGTTAACTAACCAGGAAATTACTTTCTCTAGATTGTTCGAGGGCTGAAGTACATGCTCAATGTTGACATCACCCGGACAGTGTGTAACAAAAGGAACCAATCCAGTTTGGACAACTGTGACTTTCAGAGGAAGAAAAAGCTGCAACAGGTGGTTCCCTTTTCTCTGATTTCCTCTTCGGGTTATTTCATAGCAGCAATTTCAGCATCTGACCCACACCTGTTAGTCAATGGGAGACCTCTCACTGGCTTCCGTGGGCTCTGTGCTCTCACAACACTTCACTCCTGCTCGCAGACCTAGTGATACTCTGAGACAAAACAGAGCTATGCCTGTGGGTGCTTGTCCATTTTCATCCACCTTAAATCACTTAGAGGAGAGGGGCAAACTGTCTAGTTGTAACTTCATTATATTGCAGCCATCACAAACAGCAGCTATTTTAGCATTCAGTTTGATAGAAATAAAGGCTGAGGTTTTTCACTGGCTGCAGTGAGAATAAAGTTGGACCCCCACCGTGCTTTTGAAACTTCCATCCAGCTGGAGGGAAGAGTCATCCAGTCCCCAGCAGAGCAAAATGCTGCCTCCCTACCTCTAGGTCTAGGACCTCTAGGTCTTTTCCAAATTGGAAGGCAGGACACATGACTGCTTCCCCCCCCCCCCCCCCCCACTCCCCTCTTGGCACAGACAGAGCAGAACCAAGCAGAGCCCATGGAGTGGGGGTGGGGGGACAGGGGGATGAAGGATGCCCACCTGAGGCTCAGGGCTCCCTACCCTGCTGCCCCCCCCCAGGAGCCCTGCACTGGCTGGACCACCATGGTGAGGTGCCCCCTACCCACTTGGCAGCATCAAGGAGCACAACTCCATGCTGCTGCTGCTGCCACCACCACTGCTGCTGGGCAGGGAGGGGGTGCCTTGCCATGGTGGCATAGCTGGCACAGAGCTCCCAAGCCCACATCCTCCCCTGCCCTGCACACATCTGGGGAGGCACATGCCCCCTATGCCTCCCTGCCCAAGAGTGCACACAGCAGCAAGGAGCTGCCATCCCCACCCCTCCTCCCCACAGACTTACCTGCAGGCAGCGAGTGGAGCTGCTCTCTACCACTGCTGCCTGGGGCTGTATTCCCAGCCACGGGCATATGTGTACATTCAGATGCATGTGGTACCACCTGCATCCTGCTCCATGCAGTCTCTTGCCAGCCTGCAAGGGGACACCTGCTGTTCCTACAGTGAATGGAAAACCCAGATCCCTGCAAAATACTGGGAATCTGGGATAAATCCTGCCCTGGAGACATGCAACTTGAGGCCAGGACTTGATGTTCCCATTTTGGGATTGCCTTTCCCAATTAGGGACAGGTGGTCACCCTACCTACCTCACCTTCACTGCTCCCTCGCACTATCTGGCACCATCTGGCTTCCTGGTTAGAAGCTGTAGAGCCAGGCTAATGGCTGCTTTATAAAGCCTTACCTGAGGGAGACTACACCTGCCCCCACAGGGTGCATATTCCTGACAGAGCAGGGTCACCTCCCTTCTGTTCCCACACTTCTTCTCTTGTAACACATGGCCCCAGTCAGTAAAATAAGAGTAAAAAAATTCTGACACAGGCCCTGATTTGGGGAGTCTAACACGTTGCCTTCTGCTTGCAGATGTTGAAATGCTATTTTGAGGTTTGGATTGTGCCCTGGGTACAAAACGTCCATGTACCAGTTGTTCTCTGTCACTGATTCACCTTCCCCTGGGACCATTGCACCTACTAATTGCACCCTCACAGCCAAGATATCAGCATTTCTTTTGTGACAGCTGCAGAAACCCACATGAAGTCTCAGGAAATTGAGACCTGCTGGACATGATGGTTGCAAAGACTTCATTCCAATGAATCAATGATTTTCATATTTGATTTTTTTTTTCCAGGAAGATCCTTGAAAAATTTCACATAAAACTGAACAGGGACTATGATCCTTCAAATAAATAAATTAAATAAATAAATAAATAAAATTCAGGTTAATAGACAAGCCAGACAGTAATAAATATTTTAATAAACTGAAATAGAGGGTATGCTGAGGCTCACTATTCAGAATATAAAATGGCTTTTAAGTACATTGACTGAAATACATGCATTGCATACAGTTCAAAAGGACTGTGTGGCCACCTATCTGAGACTGTAAGTGCTGCATGTCAAGTGATACAAAGTAGTCAATATTTGTACATGGCCAACAATAATATATCTGCACCTATACTGCTTGCCCTTTCAAGAAAAAATAAATTGTCAATCTTGTTCCATAGAGACTTGCCAAGTTTTGCTTTACTCAATTTGATGACATGTTGCTTTGTATTAACCTATGCATTAAACTACCCTATTTAACATGCAGTTGTGACACTTGTGATCAGGCAGAGCTGAAACTCATGTCTCAGAGCACAGATCTGCTCTCAATAGAAACAACATCCTTTCATCGCTGACATCTGATGCTAGCAATGAACGGTCATTGACCCAGACCCAGCACCTGACACATCAAGTTTGAGTGGCAAAGAATATTTTTTTCCAAGGGATTCATGCAAAAAGGCATTTAAGCACTTCAGTCCCACTGATTTCAATAGGATGGCTCTTTCCCCTTCATGGTAGAAGAAACAGCTTCATCTGTACCCTGGGCTTCTAGCCGTGTCTGTAGTTGTCATCCAGCCCAGGAAGACCCACCCCCTCCCCACCTACTAGACTAATTAAAGACCAGGACAAGCCACAGCACAGCAGGAATGTCCACAAGTGTAGTGCAACAGTCCCTACTCCTCAGCAACCTGTGGCAGGACGACATCTTGGTAGCAGGCACAAACTTCATGCACAGCCAATGCCTTGCTGTGACCCAGATCTCTGGCTGCTGCCACCTCCTTACTCCTCTCCAGATCACTCTGCACAGGGAGATTTGGGCTCTCAGAGTATGGCAGCATCAGCAGCAGTGTGTTCTGGTAGGGAGGCTCCTGAGTTTGCCCCAAACCTGGAAATGTCCCATGGTTACACTCAAGATTTCCACCAGGCTTGACAGCAGTGGCTGTGGACAACCACCTGATCAGCTTCACCAGCCCAGTTCTGGGATTGGGACAGGAATGGGCAGGGTGTGTTTGAGCAGGACTTTAGCAAAACCCACTATGTCTGCAGCACAGACAGGCCCCGAGCTGGCTATTGTCCTCTTTGGCCACCTATGCCCCTTGTAAAGCTTCCCTAACTCCTTCAGTGGATAGGCATGCTGATAGAACAGACTGGCATTTAACTGCTTCAAATGCAATCAGTGCTGTTTTTTCTCTGTAGCAATGTGTTCCTTCTGTTCACACGGAAGTCAGTTCTGTTTGGGGCACAGACTCAGGCATGCAGATAAAGCATAGATTTTGTATAAAGCATAGATCTACAGAAAAAGCAACCTCTTTCTTCAGTCAACTTTGAGCAACCTCATCCAGGCTTTATATCCTGGTCTCAGCATTAGGAAGGGAGATGCTGAGAGAGAGAGAGCTGTTTAAAACCTTATAAATGCAAAAGCCAAGATGACAGATTTGTGCAGTTCCCTAATTCAAAACACTGTCTTCAGGGCTAATGTGCCTCTATGGACTTTGCACAACAAGAATGAGGAACCTGCAGGGACACAGCAAGTTACCACGTTTATCACATGCACTAAATATGAATGGGCACCCTGAGAACACAGCTACTGCTTTGCTAGGATAGCAGGGGGTCCTGCAACAGAAGACTGCCAAACTCTTTAAAAGGATATTGCCTAATTCCTATGCAGCACAGCATAATATGATGCAAGGTTATATCTGAAAACATCATCTAATGAAGGGACCAGCCTGCCCCTGCTGCCCTTTACACTCAGCAGGTAAACAAACTCTCAGTTTGGGCTGAGAAAAAAGCCATGGTTTATAGCTGCTGTGACTCCCTGGGGACAAAGCGTTTGTTGCCATTGGCAAATAATGTTGGATGAACAGCATCTGCCTTCTGAAGCAGATCGGGTGGTTGCCAAAAACAAGAAAGGAACAGGCCCTAAGTCATTTAACACCGAGCAGCACATTAGTATTACCTTGCAGCCAGAGGAAGGTACAAGCCTCAGCAATGATGAATTCCAGCTGTTACAGGCTGTTTACTTAACCTTACTTAATCACACAGTGCCTCAAGCATTGCTGGGCCTGTCTCTGCTCAAGGCCTGAGTCAGATGCCAATCCAAGGGGCACCTCTATATTAAAGCTTTGCATCAAGGTTAATTGCTTGCCAGCCGACTCCAAGAAGCAAAGATAATTTTTTTTCATGAAATTTTTTCGTGTTCCAAGCCAAATCAACCAAATCAATTCCAAATCCATAAGTTGGACAAGAACCGTAAGTGGGCCTTACTGCCAGCAAATATCCTCCACCTCTACCTGGGGCTTCAGATGTTTCCAAATCATTTGGCAGGCATCCTATGTGCAGGCCCAAGCCCAGAGGCTTAGGGTTTGGGTGCCCCCAAGTTTCTCTTGCCCTCAGCCATAATGCTGCAGGAGCAAGCTAGCAAAGATCCTTGCTAGGCTAGTCTGGATTCCCCCCAGCTGGTTGTAGTCTGGAAGAAATGTGTGTATGCTATTCCAGGGACCAGTCAGTTAACTTGGGGCAAGACACCTCTAGTACAGACAAGGTGTGGGAACAGAGGGAAATCTCTCTTCCAACTGGGGCTAGAAGCAACCACAAAACAACACACATTCCTTTGCAGTGAAGGAAGAGCTCTGGGACAGCCTGGGCAGAAATGTCACCTGGGCATGAGGCACATGGATCTGACAACACGGGATGGTTTAGAAGGTGCTGAAAGGGCATCCAGTATTGCATTTACATCTCACTGGCAAATGGAGGGGGATGTTTGAAAACAGCATCAATGCCTGCAGTGCTCTGCACATCCACAGGTACGAGGGTGCCTCACTTCCCTCAAAAAACAATAATGGGGCCTCTCAGTGGCAACATGTAGGGGGTGCACGTGCACCCCCTGAGAGCGCTGGTGCACCCCGTCAGACCGTGCTCCACTTAGGCGACGGGCAGCGGGGCAGGCAGGAACACTGGTCAGGGAGCGGGGCCGCCACCAAAAGTGGCCGTGCTGCTTCTGGAAGTGGCCACAGGACTTCCGGAAGTGGCATGGACGGTTTTTGTTGAGTGAAATTGGCCACAGGGGGACCCCCTCCCCCCAGTCAGTATGACTGGCCACTGGGGGATCCCCCTCCCCAGTCGCTGACTTAAGTGGTACCAGTTGCCCATGGGGCCTCTACTATAATTTGTGAACCTGGGCCTCTCTCTACTAGATGTTTGTTCCGCATTTGTCTGACCAGGTTGGAGCCCTGGTCCCCATCACAGGAGGCCAAGCAACCCACCATAGGCAAGTGAAGGCAGAGCCCTGGAAGCCATCTAGCAGTGCAGGAAGGCAGGGAGCAGAGACCGACTGCTGACACCACACGTCAGACATAAGGTTGCATTTGCAAAGCAGGGGATGGATGAGGTTGAAGACTTTTGCCATCTTGAAGAAAGTTTCTGCCTGCTTCAGTTCAATATTGCTGTCAGGCCACCTGTCAACAACTTCCCTTAGCACAGAAACCTCCTAGTCCAGCCCCTCCACGGTACAACTAGCAGTCAAAACGCACGTACCTGGTGCCACCGCTTCCTAGTACCTCCTCCATTGTTGTCCTCTGGAGCTTCTTGAATCTCTTTGAAGAGGTCCTGAAAATCCAGTGCAACCTCAGGTATGTCCTGGCCCTGGCTCCTCAATCCTGGTCTCTGCCAAGGCCAATAAAGGGATGTCCCTCTCCTGGTTATCCATCAGCACAGTACAGAGGCCTCCATATATAGGCTTGAACTGAAGGGTGTGGGCTGGAAGTGGTCTTAGTCTGGAACAGATGTGGCAGGTCTCCTCTGGCATCCTAGGCTTTGCTACATCACATATCTGGAAACCTTTGACCTTTTCCAAGTACTGCCTGTGGATCCAGGCCCTTCCCTCCAGCTCCTTTGGGAAACACCTCTAACCTCTTAGGAAAAGCTTCCACAAAACTTCCCAAGGGACACCCAGCTTCAACACAACAAACAGGACCAGTAAGGTCCCTTAATTCAGAAGACCGAGCCAGAGAAGAGCATGGCCTTCAGAGTAACACAGAAATGATATACATGGCTCTGGCTCTGCTACTACAAAGCAGGAGACCACTGTGTTATTTTCTTCTTCACCGCTGTCCCTCCTCCCATCGGGCAAGCAGGGAAGAAAGCCAAGGTGATGACAGATGTCTGCTGCTGAAGCCAGGTTGTTACCATATTTCTAGTGTCCAGCAGTGAAATTGCAACAACCTGAAATGCTGAAATGCTATTAACTTAACAACAGGGCTGGATAAGGGACCACTGTGTGTGATCACCTGCTCAAGGCAGGATCATCCCCATCTGCACCATCCTAGATAAAAAAAAAACTAAAATGCTCTTAAAAGACTCCCAGTCAGGCCACCTGTCAAACTTTCTTGGTACAAATTTGCTCCTGCATCTGCGATTAGCTCTTGGTGGCAAGAGTAGGTGTAAAATCTAGTGCATACACATGTACACACCTACAGTAGCTGAATGCCCAAATGCAATAGCCCTTCCCCAGGCTACACAGTCAGGGAAGTTTTCTCACCTCCAGTGCTTGCAGACATCAGGGGATTATCTTGCTTTCCTCAGAAGTACTGGGTGTTGGCTGCAAGCAAGGCTGGGGATTTGGACTGAAGTGTGCTGCTGATTCTGCTGCAACTTAAAAGCCCACTGGTTCTTGGCTAGGGGTCTTTGCTCCTCCACTCAGTCAGACCAACTGCCACATTTGACATCGGGAAGGAATTTTAGCCCATGCCAATCTGACTATGGGATGTGGGGGTTTTGCCTTCCCCTGTAACAGGTGACATCTTCTTCCTTAGATTTCTTGGGCATACTTCCTGTCCTTGCAGCAGCTGACCATTAACAATGCCCTCCTCCCCCTGCTTTAGCTATGGCAAATTAAGGCTCTTGATGCTTTGGATCACTCTGCTTGGTAGTCATGGGAGACTTGTTCACAAAGTTTTTTTAAAAACAAGTTAAACAAATATTTGGCAGGATTGTCCCCATCTAAATCATCCCAGTTTTCAGCAGGGGGATGGACTAGATGACTGCCTGAGGTCCCTTCCAGCCCTGCTTCTCTACTATTCTACAATTATAATTTTACAAATTAGCTAAGGGGTAGGTTGTAGCCGTGTTGGTCTAAGGACATAGGCAGACAAGGTTCCTTGGGTGAATGATATCATTAGATTAATTAATGCTTTTGACAGGTCACCTGCCTCATCTACTTTGCTATGCAAGGCAGCACTGGCCAGTTGGTCACCTATTTGGCGAAGTGTGCCAACTGTCCTTTACCTAGGCCAGGGGACCAACTGAATTCCAGATGCAGGAGCACGTACACACAGCAAACAAGCAAGCTTTTTGAGTTTCATGTTAGGAAAGGTTGCTTCTTCCCTCCTCCCCCCACAGCTGAATCACTGAAGGGCAAACTTCACTGTGTTTTCATGGCCAGTGTAACACACTACTAAGACTCCTGAGCAGACAGAAGCTATTGCAGTGCATTACTTCAACTCATTTGTTGAGAACATTAGAAGTACCAGCAAGAGTTTCCTCCCAGCCCTGTCTCAGCATGGGAACCCTTGAGACAGGCAGTGCCTGGAACTGGTGGCACTTGCTGTTCTGAAGTGCCTCCTCCTGGAGAAACCTCATATTGCAGAACTCCCAGCTCAGTGTCTTCCTCAGTGCTCCCTGGCCTGAGATCATGACTTGACTCTCTGGCATCAGTCATACTGGGACCGTTACCCTTTTTGGAGCAGCGGCATCTCTCGTCCAGTCCACAAGCACAATCCTCCTTCTGCCATAAGGGGAGGGGGATCAAGGATTCAGATCTGGTGCCGCATTCTCCCTTTCTCTTGGCTATGCAGGATGTTGCAGCAAGTCTACCCTTCTCTGCAGGTTGGCCCCTGTAGCAACTTCTCCAGCTGTTTCCCCTGCAGTTCCTGGGCTCTGGTCAACACAGTCTAGACCAGGGCTTCTCGCAGGCCAATGTCTACAGCCAGCTGCCGACCAGCCAGGTCTCCTACTCATTCTATAAGCAACTGGCGTTGTCCTCCTCCCCAGTCAGTCCCTACTTCTGGGCTCTCTCTCTTCAGTCCAATACCTACCAGATGCAGCAGGCAAGACTAACTGAGCAGACTTGCCCAGCCCCAGGCCTCTTGGCACTTAAAGGGAAGTAAATTGAAATCTAGTCCCATCCGGCTCTTCAGCCATGGATCTCAATGTGTTCACAAAAGATCAGTAACACTATCCCCATGTTACAGATATTGTCTTGGTTTCCACATGCAAGCATTTTTTACTGCCAATTCACCCAGCAAGACAGTGGCAGATATGGGATAGAAAGAACCTAGGTCACTCAAATCCCAGATCAGAATCTAGTCATTTGGGCCACATTGTCATCAATACATGTTTGGCATTATTTCCCTCCCATTCTCTTTACCACTTTAAGTTAAAGAGGAACTTTCTAGGTCACGCTGGAGTGAAAAGCAAAGACCACTTGTGCCTGTAATGTTATCACTATCAGAACAATAAGCAACCAAACACACACAACCATCCACTGGCATTGGGAAATGCCTGGCACTCGATGGGTATCCTCACAGGCTAAATAATAAACAGTCATTTAAAAGCACTATCTAAAACCCACTAGAACCAGCCTTCTGTTTAATGCTGTATAAAACGTAACATTCAATCACTGTCAAATTACAACACTACAGAGAGAGAGAGAGAGAGAGAGAGATTGATTAATGGACCATTATCACAGAAAAATTACTGTACATCAATTAACAGTCAGGTACAGTTTCATATGTTCATTATATAGGCTAGAATTGAAGAACCCTGACTGGGCAAACAAGGCTCTCGTCAGGCCCTGGCAGTTATTGCTGCTATCACAGAAGCATGGCATGACATGAGAACATGCATAACATTTTTTGAACCATGCCTATAGGGTAGGATCCAAACTGGAAATAAAATTACATGCAAGCCACACTCTTCAACCACAGCATTGCTTCATTTAAGGTAACTACCCATTTCCAGTGTTGTATTTTCAACTGAATAGCAATGACATTGTATTCAACTGGACAGAGGATGCCTACTTAAGACATGGAAGGGGAGCAGCGATGGTTTCCAATGAACAAGAACATTTGATCATATCTGCTTACTCCTCTACTCCCCACAGATGTTAATTTTATGCATGCCACTTTCAAGACAGAGTAGAGTAGTCAAGCGGAGAAAAAGGGGACAATTATAGCAATGCATACACATACATTTTTTTTTTGTTATAGCATAGCGGCTGGGGATTTCCCTGTTGCACTTAATGGTGCTATGGCATATGTAAAGGGATCTACTCCCGCGGCTCTTCCTTGGACGACCATTTGCTTCCAGCTTTCCTTTCACACTCTTGGGATGTTTCGGGATATTATTTCATACCAGCAGTTAAACATGCTCAAGGTTAAGTCTGCAAATGAATGGAGATCGGAAGGAGCCCAAGTAGAGGTATCCATCGTGTTCATGTGCTTCGCTAACATAAGCCACCACCATCCCATTAGGATCATGAAAGCTTCTTTTGTAGGAGCCTGTTTCCCCCAGTTCTATGACAAGGCTATATCTGGGCACAAACTTGATCACAGTGTCTTGACTTAGCAGCTGAAAGACAGGTGAGGAAAGACAAAAAAAAAAAATGGAGGAAGTCTCACGTTAAAAAGCTGCTTAACCATGAATATCACTACCCCAAAGATCACACCACAGTGGCAAGCAAACCAGGTCTTTGGATCTGAGGTAAAAGTTGGCTGTGTAGATTTGGCACGTTAAGAGAACTGACTCAGCAACTTTAAAAAACACTATTGACAGAAAATGTATGCCAGGACAGAGCCCTTAGTTTTCTCTCATCGTGACACTGATGCAGAAGGCACTAAAGACCTTACAGAATTTCATGAAATGACTGAATGTTGGCCTTTGGCATCAAACAGCTGATATTTGGATGTGCTCCACCCTATGATGTTGCTCATTTACTTGTGACCTGGGCACCAGACACTGATATTCTTCACACCAGAAAAAGTCTTCTTTTTTTTTAAGTTATAATGTAGCATAGCAACAGAGTCACTAAGCATGCATCTCCATTCTAATGTGTATTGCTAATCAAGATTTATTCTTTCTGAGACAACTGAACTTCTGAGCTATAACCATTTTTTCGGTTTGCTCAGCTGTCCAGGGACCAAGTATATAAAAAGTCATGTTTAATAAGTTATGTTTTGCTCCTCCTCTTTTGTTTACCTTGTGTTAAAAAAAGGCAATCAAATGCAAACACAGTATGACTGAGGCTAACAAATAGATTCCACAAAAATAAAAGCATTTACAGATGAAAAGGGAAAGCCAATTTCAACACATCCTATTTTTTTTTTAAAGACTGTGCTCCTAACTACTGGTACAAGCCAGTCTTAGTTGTAACTAGAAAATGCAGAGGACGCCTCAAATTAATGACATATGGCTTGGCAGAGCACTTAGCTCTTTTTTAGCTTGAAAATACCAACACACCCCAGGTATTTTAGATTACCTTTAAAAAAGTAAATGTTTGCCTTAACCAATTTTACCTTAAATATAATTCTTTTAATCCAGGGCTTTTCAGATAAGAAATCCATCATAGAAAATCCAGGGTTTGGTCGGATAGCTGACATGGCCACCCAGTATCCTCCAGAGCTGCTCCGGCGAATGTTATCTGGAAAGCCAGGCATGTTTTCTACAAACATATCTGCTCCACCTTTCATAAGCCCGGACACGTAATACCTGAAAGAGTCACAGCAGCAGAATCACATTGCCTGCTTATTTTTGTATGGACATAAGACCAAATAACTGAAAAAGCAAGGTCTGCTACAGAGGGATGCTGGACTCCACTAAGGTGGAGTACGGTGAGGGACGAACACATTCTTCTCTTTCTGAGGACATGTACAGACTTATATTTGAAGTGTTCAAAATCCTAGAGCATTTAAATTCAGCACTGTGCAGATTGTCATTACTCTAGAAAATGTTATCTAACCTGTACAATAAGTAGATCAAAGTACAACTCAACCTACTTACACCTGTGACCCTGTTCTGGTATGTCAAAGTATCTGAAGACTAAACATCCTGCTTGAGTTGAAATGCCAAGATTTCAGACAACAAATACAGCTCCCATACCAGCTGCTCTCTGTCATTGGGACTGATCGTTGACATAAAAAGGTAAATCCACAGAAGCCAAAGGAGTTATTTTATTTTAACTCATGCAATAGGACAGAATTTGCCCCACGTTGTTTGTATGAACTGTGGGATTAACTAAATCAACCAAGCTGATCTATTAAAAGGAAAGAGACATGTATGATGCTACAGTTAGTCACACCAACCCTGTGTTCATGAAACTGGAGAAGTAGTGGTGAGCCACAGAATAATAAAATCATAAGACAATGACTTCGCTGACTAAATTCTGGCATAGCCCCTCTTACTTTTCCCTATCTGAGAAGAAAGGTTTATGCAAATTAAGTTCTACTATCTAAAGAAATACAGGCAGATGAGGAAGTATCTATTGTTATTTTACTTGCTTATGCAAATAAAACAGAACCACCTTGTGGTTAAATTGGCAGTCAGGATAAATGTTGTGAAAGCTATGAAAACTCTATCCAACAGTTTTTAAACTTTGCATTCCTTCTTTCCATCAGCATCTTGATATTTCTGACCTTGGTGCTCACTGCATTACAAATACAATGCAAAATAAGCCTTTCTGATGCTTAACACTAAATAAACACACAACAAAGACTGTCCTGTAGGGGAGAACAAGGATATATCTTCGAGCATGTCTTCAGAGCATTCCCTAGCACCATGCTGGGGAAGTTATGAGATATGATGTGCCTGCTACACCTTAAGTCAGAGTTGCTCAACCTCCAGCCTGCAGGCCAGATACAGTCCAGAGGCCCAGTGTCATCTGTCCTGCAGGGCCCCTCATGGGTCCTGAAATCTGGTGGTAAGGGAGCAGTGATACTCCTCCCCTGCTACAGGATCTCTGAACCATCTCTGCTCCAGGCCCTGCATGTTGGTAGTGCCCAAGCCCAGTGTGCAGGACTGGACGGGGGTAGCACCAGGCCCCAGGACCTAACCCTGGTGTGAGCAGCTGGAAGGGTGCAGTTCTGGCCCCCTGGGACCCAATCCTGGCACTGTCCTCTTCTACCTTCCTTGTGCCAACCCTCTCCCAGCATTCAGGGGGTGGGAAGGGGGGGAGAGTGTTGGGACCCAGGGCCCCACACCACTCACCTGGCCCAAGGGGCCAAAAGATTGAGGACCATTTCCCTAAACCACAGTATAGCCAGCTTACTGCAGTGCTAGGGACACATGCTAATAAACTGCAGAAAACTTTATGGCATATATCTGGTACCAAAACAAGTCAGCAATATCATTTGAGAGACTGAGCCTCCCCCTTGCTACATACTTCCCAGTGTTGAGCCCTAACATAGGTAGACCACCGTGGCAGACACCACTGATTAGACTTGGTTGAAACAGCTCAAGTTAATTGTCATGGTGCTGATTAATGATGCCAGAAGTTGTGGACAAGGCCTCTACACTAGTTAAATCCAATTACGATATAAGCAAAGTTATCCATGGCAATCAAGGGACCTATGACAGAAGAGGTTCTGGCTAATGTTAGTCATTTCCAACACAGGAAGCAGACCTAGACTAAAGTAGTGGTGACCAACCTTTTTGGCAGGCCTGTCACCAATTAAGTCCCCTCCTGGAGTGCCATTCAGATCCTTCAACTATCTGATCTGCTGCTCTGCTTTCTGCTCCCTGCCTGCTCTCCTGCTCCAATTTCTGCTCCTTGCCGTACCTGCTCCTGTGCTGCCTGCCCCGTCCCTGGTCTGCTCCATGCAGAGAGGTTGTCTATCCATGCTACTTGTGACATGTATAGCACAGGTTGGCCAGCCCTGAACTAAGGCACCGTGCAATTGTATCAAGTTACTTATAAAAAACAAACTTCAGAAAAGGGGGTAGGTTTAGGCTCTGAGGCCATAGAAAGTGTTCAGTCCATTCATAAGACATTTTAATTTGGGAAGACTCCTCATACCACAGTAATGGAAGTTATTTATATCTATACAGACAAACATGTAAGGCTGAAATCTTCCCTGATTACTCCTTGTGCTGCCCTGCCAGCCAAACTCAGCTGCTCATCATGGAAGCATTTGGCTCAAGATTTCCTTGCATTTTCAAACCCATCAGTTGAGTACAAAAGCACTGGGTCACAGAGTCCTGTACCATCCAGCGTCATGCTCACCTCCTTATTCTAGCCAGTGTCAGTTCAGCCACCAACACAAAGTCTTCAGCCGGAGAGAGCTCTACTCCATTGGGAAACCTCAGCCCCACCATTAAGACTTTCACTTCTTTGGTCACAGTGTCATATTCGAACAAGCTAAGGACAAAACACAGTGCATGTATTTGAGTGACGTGAAGCAAAATGATTCACTTGCAAACATGTTGCCTTGCCAAGTAGTTTTCTTTTGTTCCTCCAGCTTTTATACAAAGAATGGGAAAGGTAAAGCTGTCAGGGCACACCAAAGATTATTTGTAGATTAAAGAGAGGGGTGGAGAAATAAAAGCAGCTGTCTGACAAGCAAGCCTCTGTGAGAAGAGTCATCTGAAATATGCTAATTCTTTTAATTTTCAAAGCATGAACTGGGTATGCTTTCGGAATATGTGTATAGACATAGGAGACAGAAAGATATAGGAGATATGAATATTATATGTAGAAGGAAGCAAGAATTTGTTTCTATATTGCATATATAGGGAGCAAATAGTGGAAAAATAAATCTGGATATCGTTAATGCTGTCCCTGGCCCAGACATGCTCGTAGCTGGAGCAGTCTGATACTCAATTCTATAAGGGTTTGTTTTCCCCATGTCCAGGGAGGGAGGGAGGGAAGTAGGGGGACACCACATAACTTGTCTTGGCATCTAGTAAATATGCTAAGTCCTTATATATATCAAACAAAAGGTTTCAGACACCAGTAAGCTGTTCTTGCTATTCCTCTCAATTTGATTTCTCTACAGTGGTGGTTCTCAACCAGAGTGCTGTGGCACGCCATGGTGTCTTGAGATCCTTTCAAGGGTGCCGAGGGGTGCCACACAACGTCAGCACAGTCAGGTGTGCAACCCTGAGTCACATGATAAACCCAACAGCCGTGTCTACATGAGTGCAAACGTTTGCTTCCCCAGGGACAAGAAGCAGCAGCACACCTTGTTGCTTCTTGGCCCCAGGAAAGGCCTGTGCCACATGCCCTCTGGTGCACAGCAGATTACGCCGAGTGGGATAAAGGAGGCTGGAGCCAGCAACTGTGCTTGCCCCAGCAGCCTTACATGGGGTCCTGGGGGCCAGCCACATCACTCCTGCAGCTGGGAGCCTGGCCAGCAGCCAAAGCATGGCTCCAGCAGACCAGGCTCGTTTTGGGCAGTGCACGCCGCTGCCACATGCGCTGCCCCGCATTTTTTTCTGTGCAGGGTCAAAATCACGCCCCCACCCTGCACTGCAAAGTAGGAGCTCAGGGAACACCTGAATGTCAGGGTGTGGCACCACAGACAAGTCTGCGGTGCCGTATAACACACGGCCATGCTAGTCTGGACGAGGCTAAGGATCTATAGTATTAAAAATATTCTGACCAGCTGTAGTTTTTCCAAGTTTTCTTGCCCGGGGGATATGGGAGGAGTCACAGAAACCCCCCCCCCCCCAAAAAAAAACCCCAAACACCACCACCCCTAGCCCCCCCAAAATTGCTCTATTTTTTTTTCCATAGTCAAAAAATGAGTAAGAAATAAAAGATGACATTTTCCAAAGGATGCCTCAAATCTCAAAAGGTTGAAATCCACTGCCCTACAGGAAATGAAGTGCTCTGGATAGATACTTGCCGTCCATCATCTCTTCCTTCCATAACCAGGAGAGGAAAATCCCTCCTTTGCCATTTACTGCTTGAGTCCGTGAAGTAGATCTTCCTTCCATCCCGAGTCAATGTCAGGTCATTCAAAAAAGACAATTTCTGACCTTCAATCGGTGCTTTAGTCGACAAAAGCATTTGCACTTCACCTGATAAGAAGAAAAAAAGGAAATTATTCTGTTTCTCTCTCTGTTTTTTTCCCCGCTCTGCCTTTCTAGTAATTGAAATACTAATGATTAAGTGTGCAGGTGTAGTAACATGGACCTGGTACGATTTCCAGCCTCAAAACAGCAGCTTTATTTGATATACTTTAGTTTCAATGTGTAAGATGTATGGTGTCAGCACTCAACAAACAATCCAGCAGTTCATTTCTGCAATGTCCACAGACACAGTAATGGTACATTAAGTTGACAATTGTGTTTGCTTTTAACAAGTTAGCTTTGTTTGGCTCCAAATGCATTTGAAGCAAAGTTATTTATGAATTCAAGGAACCAAATGCCAACTCTAAAGTTTCAGTAAAAAGAGTTTTCAACTCCCCTGAAAACCCTAAACTCAAAGAAATTAACTCTGAGGTGTTCAGAAAATTAAATCTTTGGCTTATGAAAGCATAGGATGATTTTAGTTGTGATTAACATTTTTGCAAGTGTAACAAAAGAAATACAAACCCTACTCTGAGAGAAAAAAAAAAGCTAAGTACAACCTTAAGTATGGAGTCACTGCTGACACTCATAATGTGTTCTTATTTATACAGATACATATTTATGTTTATTTAAAATATTAAAATATCCTTCCTTAACGGAAGGAAGCAGGAAATCAGCCTTGGGTGTTTTTAACAGATGTTTTTCTCCCCTCCACCCATTAAGCATTTTGATTTTTTATTTTATTTTATTTTTGTTTCCATGATCATTGAGTTTGGGAGACAAAAAGCTCCCAACATTCACAGCTCTTGGCAGGGGATGACATGGATATCTTAAACCTGAAACATTTTATTTTTAGTACATGTGCTATTTTGAGACATGCCATTTCCCCCTTTCCCCAGAGTGAAAAGAATTGTTCTTAGATGGAGACATTCCATGCAAATACAGAGCCCAGAACAAACCTTGTGGGACAATTCTGAATCCATGAAAGTGAAGAAGGCACAATAATCAAAACTATAGGTGAGGAAAACAAAATTTTGTACCCTGCAATTCTTCAAGGTACTGGGGGAGGGACAGAAAAACCCTTCAAGTTGTGAAGAAAGACATTTCTGAAAGATTTTAAAACACTCTGATTTGAAGGATAAGCTAAGGCTCAAATCCTGTAACTGGATCCAGGCAAGAAGGACTACTGGCTCCCAAAGAGGACTACTACCCCACCAACCTACGCTAGAAGGTTCAGGGATCCGGCTAACAGGCTTTGCCAATTGCTAGGGTGTTTGATTCAAATCAGGAAAACCAGGTTCACTTCTCTGTTCGATCACAGATTCTGTGCATCCTTAAGCACATTCCTTAGGTCCATATACTCAGATGTACTCGGGTACTATCTTTTTTCATGGCAGCAAGCTGGTAAAACACCTTTTGAGGATCTGTGCCTTGGTTGCACTTTATCTTCAGTCCTTAATTGTAAAAGTACAAACAGCAGCACTTTGTAACCTTGGTAGGAATAGGGCATGAGGACAAACATAGTATCCATCATGAAATTCTAATAGTATAAAAGCCTGTCTGTCTGTCCGCAACACTTTATTTGCACTCTGATTGGCTGACAGAAACAGCCAATCAATCAGAGAGCTCCAAGCGTGGGGGAGCGCCACCATGATTCCGAAGCAGCACCGAGGACCAGACAAAGGGTGGGGGAGCTGCTGGCCTCGGCTCCCCCACCCCACTCCCTGCAAGAGGCGGAAAAGCAGCAGCATGGGGCGTTAGGTGGCAGCACTCCATCCCAGCCTCCTCCCTCCCCACCCCGTATCATTCTTGACAGGCAATTGGCTAGTACTTCAATATTGGACAATGGGAATCACAAGACAATTTTGCTTTTGACTGGAGAAATATAGAACACTTATGATCTACACCAGGGATATCAAATTCACCTGGCTTCCCCAGCCTGGATTTTTACCGTGCGAGCAGCAGCTTCAGAGGTTAATGCAGTTGTTGCTCACCCCCTACCACAAAAATGTGTCCCCAGTGGGACACTGTATTCCAGATTTCTACATCTGGCCACATGGTCTTTATTAAGTAAGCATCAGTAGCTCTCCTTTTGCGGGTAGAAACCCAAAGACACAAAGCAGTAATTATATCTAAGTTTTCCCAGAGCATTTTCATCCACAGATTTCAAAGTACTTGACAAAGGAGTTCAGTACCATCATCCCCATTCAGTCATGCAAAATCAAGTACAGAATTCAGGTTGCCCCCCTTACCTTTTTGCCTAACAAAGACAATTTATAGGGCTTTCCAAAAAAAGAAAATGAAAAAACCTACCTGTGACAGGATTGATTTCATATATTCCATTATATGCATCTGCCACAAAAAGGGTATTATTTGGCCCAACTCTGATGCCAAGAGGTCTCCCACAGTCGGGCTCATCTTCCCTCGTTCCTTTGGAAACAATTTTAGAGCTGTGTAACAGGCACACTATCTTTACAGAAAAGCATTTAGGAAAGACCACAGTACAACAAGACAATATAGCCAGCTATTGAGCTACACTGTTCCCTAGTGATTGACCTAACAAAAAATATAATTATCCAAATAAGGCTAACTAAATTTTTTAAATTATTATTTTAATTAAAACCAAGTTGTCATAGATTGCTAGAAAATATATCTGATTTTTCACTGGAACCCCCTGTATTTCCAGAGAGTCCATTAGGATTATCCAAGCATACTGATCTTCAGGACAGTTTAAATACAGTTAAATAGAAGTGGCCATATCTTTAGTGGTTGTAATCAGAAAATACATAATTAGAGGATCTCATTCAAGTGCTATGATAAGTGGTATAAAAATGACTGGAACAAATTAAAAGGAATTCAGCTTAGAGGCTGTAATTCCATTTGCCACCTCATGCCCAATACTGCAAAATGACTCTTGTTTTTACTAAAGCTGTATTTTCTCCCCAGCACCAATCTGAACACAGTACAAAGAGGGAATTTTGTTCTGAACTTTCTTGACTTGGGGACGGTTTAAACCTGGACTCAAAGCAATGCTTTTGATTAGGCATTGAAAGTAAACACTTAGTACATTTAGGTAACATGCCTAGCCCAATAAAGATGACAAAGCACTTTTAATATAAAAAAATAAAATAAAATAAATCACACAATGGGCCCCTAACTAGGTCTATTTCACATCCAGGAAACTGAATTTTCAAGAAAAATTACCTGTGGACCAACTTCACCTTGCTTTTTATTTACACACGTAATGCCCATTGAGACTAACTGGTTCAGAGAGGTATGAGCTTTCATAAGTGAAAGTTTATTTCAAATGAGAAAGCATGTTCCTCAAGCAGCAGGAAGGCACCACTACCTGATCTGTACACAGATTGCAAGATGGGTGTACAGGGGACGACATATACAGCATTCCCCCTAGGTCCACACAGTTGTTTAAAAAGCTAGGTATAGCCTAGTTTTGTACTATATAGTGGCAGACTGGACTTACTGTCATTGTCTAGGTGTTCCCCTATTTATTATAAAAAGCATTGTAATGCCTTTTAATAAATCATATTTTAGGGACATGAACAACCACAAGGATATTATATTACCCAAAACACTCAAAATAAGTGCATGTTAAAAGCACAGCTTCAGTCCTAGTATTTCATAGGTGATCTGGGCTGTCACTGGCTACATCCACCACCACAGAAGTATAATAGACCACGTGTGTACAGCAACAGTCCTGTCAAGCAACACCCCATATACCAGGGGCAGCCAACTCATGACATGTGTGCCACACGTGGAACATGCAATCTCTGTGTGTGGCCAACAGGGATGAAGAAACAGTGGTAGATCAGGCAGGGAACAAAAAAGCAGAGCAGCCGCTTAGGCAGTGGAAGGTGATCAGAGTGGCACTTGGGGAGGGTGTAGGTCTTAGCTCCTGACACACCTGCCAAAAAAGTTGGCCCCCACTGCTATATACCATGATGCCACTGCCTCAGTACTGTAAAACAGGTCCCCACATCTCCAATTCTTAGACAAAATTTTAGCTCTTAAAACAACTCTGCTCACATTAGCAGCACCCAATGGCACCAAGAAAGAGGATAAGTTGTGCATACACGCACCTTGCTGCTAGCTTTGTTTTGAAGTTGAGTTTAATATACTGGTATTTCACTGGACTCCACAAAGCATAAAGCAGTTACAATTTAGCATATCAAACCAAGGAAATATTGAGCACCAAATGTTGTGTCTTTGTTTACCAGATGCATTGCTGTCTTCTAAAGTTCAGCTTCTGCAAATGGGCACTGTGCTTTCAAAACATATGAAGGAAGCACTTGCATGAGAGCACCAAGATGCAAGCTTACTGATCATTGCATAATTGAATCCAGGATTTTTCAAGGGCTTTGCAAAAGCATACTGAGCTCAGGAAATATTATTTACTTACTGCAAGGACCATGGCCAAGTTGTGCTAATGTCTGTATTTCCCCATCTTCAATTCTTAAAATCTTTCCATCAGCTGTCCCAGTAAACAGCACATCTGCAAAAAAAATGGATATAATTAGCAGGGTTGCAAAATATACAGGAGCTTTTTTACAAGTGATAAATGCCAAATGGTGGCACTGAGCACCAAGTCTGCAAACCCAAGCATTTAAAAAGCAAATTCAGTTGAAGATAGCCATCTTCCCATTTATTCTTCTACCCTAGCTGCAGAGGAAGGGACAGAGCAAATAACTCACATAATTAATTGGACTTCTAAAAAGGAGAGGGATGGAGTATCAAGAGGGTATCTATCAGGTATCTATCACCATCTAATGGCATCTCACTTCGACAACCAGATTTCCTCACAACTGAGACAGATATGCCACCCTCATTCCTCTTGTTGAGACTTGTAAAGAAGGGCAGAGCTAACAGCCTCTCTCGCTAGAGCTGATTCCTCCAGGCCTGAAGCACAGTGGGCTGGTTATATTCCTACTGCCTATGCTGTACCCATTCCGTGGAAAGATTGCTTCAAATCTAAGGGGTGTTAATCCAGCTGGAGCTCCCCCAAGTCAGTGTTGCTAAACCAACTTTTTTTGCCAAGTGATGTGAAAGCAATGGGACAAACTAGTTTTAATATGAGGTTATGAACTTAACCCTATCTCTGAAAATTTCTATAGGTCTAAAAGCAGCAAATGGAAGATGGTTGAGTTACAAGAAGTTATAAGTTGTCTGAACTGGATGCAAGTACCACATAGAGAAACAAACAGAGACCTGGTCTAGGCAGAAGGAAACAGACAACAGCCTTATGCAACTCAACACTTCAACAGAAAAAGTCTGTAGAGTCAAGCAGCTATAGCAGATATTGGGAAATGAAGGAGATTTGTTGTGAATTGCTGGGTGCTTCTTTAACGTGTTAAAGAAAGGTATGGATTTAAAATACCTAATTAGTTTATTACGAAATACAGCAAGAAGTGAATGAAACATGTTACTGAACAATTTTTGTTTTAAAGGAGGCTCTAGAGAAGCTGTCTAAGCTAGAACACCCCAGCTCCGGCAAACTCTATTTGCTTTCAGTGTTAAAATGTTCAAGGACAAATTTAAGTACTAAAGCCCAAACTTTGTCCCCATCCAGACATATTGTAAGATCCACCTCTCCATAAAGGCATTCTCCCAGCAAATGGGCATGATGCCCATAGCTCCACTCGAGTCTAACCCTCCTGATAAGGAGCCACTATGCTGAAGCAAGGAACAATCATTAAGACACACAGGCACATACAGTAAAATAGGATTCTGTCCTAAATGGCTGCTTTTAAGCTGTGTAACTGCCACTCAAGGTACTTACAGCGTGAGTCTATTCTACATGTTGTATATATGCTTCATTGTTTGTATGGCCTCTGAACAGGGGCAGCAGGTTGCATTCTGGCTGGGGATGGACACAGCTTCATGACAGTTACACTGGGCAAGTGTCAGTCACAAAATTATACCCACGACTCGTGGTTGTTAGACACAGGAGAAGGAAGAACAGCATCACCCTGACTTCCCAGAGTGCTCTAGCCATCAGGCCACAGGTCAGGCATTATCCAAGCCCTATTCCAGCCCCCCCTTAGAAACCAATCCCTTGGACCACATAGAAAGGGTGATAAGCCAGACAAAGAGGAAGAGAGCAAATTCAGAGAGACAAATACTGCTCTGGAAGGGATGGAACACCAACTTCTAGCCTGGGTCCTTGCTCCAACGTGACAATCCTCCCTATTGCTCTCCACCCTTTTTATTCAGTAACTATTAAATGAAAAATGGTCAGGTTTCATGAGGGTGGCTGGAGAAGGGACTGGATAGTATGTGACTTGTGGCCTTAGTCCTGTTCTGGGAAGTCAGAGAAATGTGGGTTTAAATCCTGCCTGCAAGAAGGAGGCCTAGACCATGAGTCTGCTGCTTCCTGGGCAAGTGCCCTGATCATTAGGATACTTTGGACTAAAACATCAGAGGCCCCACATTGCACAGCAAGTAGGATTGCAAAGTATACAGAAGTGGCTGAAAAAACTAACTTTTGGGTGCATAAAGTGAAACTGGATTCTGCCCAGAGAAGTCTCCACAGTTTTGGAGAAGAAAGATCTATTTCTCAATTAGCCTCTTAATGAGAAAAAAAAAGTCACAATAAATTCCTATGGTTTCAAAAGAGCTTACCACCAATATTAACAATGGATTCTGGTCCAATGATCTGATTCTCAAACAACCTTTCTGCTTGTCGTAACTTAATATTTGGCTCCAGCACACCAGTCAGAATGGGAGGTTCTTTGAGGCTGCAGAAACAAAATGTACATCTCATGAGTTTCCCACAGAATATGTGAAAAGCGTAAAACACTCTTGAGCAACCAGTTGAGTAATTTTTCTGCTATACTTGTTATCTCTGGAAACATGCCTTGTGCCTGGAAACCAGCAGTCACACCTGCCATCTAGTCAGCAAGTTACAATATTGCCCAACTTACCACCCAACCACTCTCTGCTGTTGGTAAGACAGGAAAAGTTTTGTTTGTTTTTTTCCTCCTTATGTGCTCCAATTATGAGAGAGTACCAAAGATTTCCACATCAGCTCTGAATCACCGGGAACTCACTGATGCATTCTCATTTCATCTTCCCTGTGAAACATGCTAGACCAATGGTTTTCAACCTGTGGTCTGCAGACTCCCGGGGGTCCATGAAAAATTACTATGATCAATCAAAAGTATGTGAATACACACACTCACAATTCAAAGGGGCCCATAGCTCCATTCAAAATTTCCAAAGGGATCCACAAATGAAAAAAGGTTGAAGACCACTGTGCTAAACTAAATGTTCCAATGTCAGCACTGTAGAATTATGTTTTTTTTCTTAAATTTGTGTGTTAATCTTTGTGCTGGCCCAATGATTTTCTCTAGCTTGACAGTTGCAAGTTGGTCCTCAACAAGCTTGTAGTCATTTTTAGATCAGGTCCAAACTTTGCAACTACATAAAACTGGAAGAAAGTCTTTAAAAATAAACAAACACCAATTCCTTTCCAACTGCCATATAATGGGAAACCCGTGAGAGAATTAAATGTTGTGCCAATTTTTATGGGTATTTAAGTATGTAACATTTGATATCATGTTACAACTTGCATTTGTTCATTAGACAACCTGAAAGCACTGGAACAGAGAACTAGAATGAGTCTCACACAAATACAGCAACATCCAAGTAAAAAATGAAACAATTTCATATGAGACTCAAACAAGCAAGAACTTACCTGAATAAACACCTGTGTTCACGTTGGCTAAACCACAGTGTGAGCAGCGTGACCAAAGCACTAATGTTAAGAATTAAGGTTCTAAGGCTGCTCACCGTAAAAATTCCCTTTTCATTTCAAAGAGAACAGGATCAGATCCTAATTGTTGCCCCTGAAACAGCCTTAATTATTGGGACAAATGCTCCAGCAAATGCAAGTTCAGTCTCTCAGGATTCACAGGCAAGGAGTGCACAACTAGATTCCTCAACTTGACCAACGTGTACAATGCAAACACATTCCAAAAAGCTGCACACAGAACATGTAAAATTCCCATCATGTTCATTCATACATTCCATGCAAAAGGTCTCCCTTGTGGCAAAAGTGTTCCTTGTGGAAATGTTGCTATCTCCCTGTAAATACCAGTCAGGTATGACATGCAGCCCTGACCCAGCAAACTCTTAGCCATTTGACTACAGTGGAATCACTCACGTGCCTGCTGTAAAGCATGCATATCCAACTGTGTTTGCAAGATCAAGGTCACCTTCACTAATCAGTTCATCTCAGTACAACAGCTACAGATAATTAACATGTTGAAATTTCTTGTGCTTCAGTTCCAAAAGCCAGAAAAGCTTGAATGCTTATTCACAGCTTGCAAGCTCCAGAGAACATGACAACTGACCAGAGGAATACAGTATAAAATACAAATAAATTATCATTATCTTAGATGAATATATATATATATATATATAAAAAACTATCTTGTGCTACCAAGACATTAAAACTAGGGCTGTGCAAAAGAGTGACAATGCATAGGGTGTGCACGGGGGTGAAACTGAAACTGCAACAGCAGCCTGCTGAAACCCAGTGCACAGATCTGGGAGCCCACACCCCCTCCAGGAAGAGCTGAGGAAATGATCAGAGAACGGGAGGAAGTGAACAGAGAGCTGGGGAAATCGAACCGGGTACTAGAAGAATGTTCAGGTCCCTGAACATTCCCCCAGTTCCCAATTGGATTCCCCAGCTTCCCAATCGCTTCCCCCAGCTCTTCCCAGGGGGGTGCGGGTCCCCGGATGATACAGATGACACGAGACTGCCGCTGCTGGCTGGGAGCAGCACTGGGCGCAGCCCGTGCCAAGTGCTGGGAAGACTGGTGCTGGCCCCAACCAGCAGCGGCAGCAACCTGTCCTCCCGCATGCAGATCCAAAGGCCCACACCCCCCAGGAGGAGTCTGGCACAGCCTTGCAGCCTTCCCAGCGGAGATGGGCCCCAGATCTCCATGCGGGATGCCAGCAGGCTGCCACTGCCAGCTGGGGCCAGTGCCAGCACTGGGTTCTTCCTGGCGCCCGGAACGGGCTGCACCAGGCAGACTCGGGTGCTGGCATTGGCCCCAGCCGGCAGTGGCAGCATGCTGTCATCCTGCACACAGATCCGGGGGCCTGTGACCCCACAAGAAGAGCCCGGCACAGCCCCACAGCCCTCCCAGGGGGCGTGGGCCTCCAGATCTGCACACGGGATGACAGCAGGCTGTCAGTGCCAGCCAGTGATACGAGTTTTGCTTTGAACAGTTCAAGGTGCAGTATCCCCGAAACCCCTGCACCTATCTCCCTGAAACTTGGCAGGCTTCATGCCCTCCAAAGGGACTATTATCCCTGAAATTTTCATCTGAATCAGGCACAAATCGATAAAGTTATAGGCATTATAGGCAACACCAGCTAGGAACGGCTTAATTAGTTAGAAAATCTAGTGCATGGAAACACTGATACAATGCTCCACAATAAACAAATTTAAACTTTATAAACCTATTTAATTTAATGAGGATTAAACTCCGTGATGTGTGCAGGTGCCTATATGATCTATATGAACTAGGAACCAGTGGTTTTCAACCTTTTAGACTCAAGGTTCCCCTCCAAAACTTTTCAAAATTTAGCAGGAGCCTATTTATAAACTAGGATAAGTATTTTGAATATTACTATTAATATAACCATAATGTTTATATTGCACATTATTAATTGATTTGATCACTATAATTATATTTCATTCAGGCCACTGCCACCACAGGCAGGCAGAACTACACCAACACCTCCTGCAGAGCCAAATCAAGAAGCAGCTGTGGCAAGAGCATGTGCTCTACCATGCTTCCAGAATATGGAGGCACTCAGAGCAGTTCCACCTTATGGCAACAGCAGCCTAGAGATAAATTCCACGGCTACTGGGTAGAACTGCCCCATACACTGTTTTCAGGAGGCACGTCATTGCCAAACCAAGAAGAGCTACAGCAGAAATGGCGCACCTGCCTGTATAATGTAATGCAAGCATGTGCATCTTTCTGCTGCAGCTGCTTCTCAGTTCAGCTCCAGCATGCCTCAAGAAAACAAAGGCATAAAGGATGGTTTCATCCTGCTACAGCAGCAGTGGTGCTAGTGTTGCAACACTTCTGGCTGGCTCTTGCAATACCTTGTTTGAGAACCACAGGTCTATGCAAGACTAACCTCAATGTGGAATCAAGGATATTGCCTTGAAAATGCCAAACACTAACACCATCTTACGGGCTTTGTACAATAAAAATTTTTTTCATGTCTCATTTTCTAGGCAACTCACTTGCTGGGAAATTTGTGCAGTTTTCTTTGTGTGGGTTGCTTAAAACACACTAATCAGGGCCTGTACTCCAGGAGATCTACATACACAGATGATCTTCTTATGAATTGGAGAACTAAAAATTTAGGAACTTCATATGAATTTAGCAAGAAAATTTAAAAAAGGATAGAAGGGCTACTGGAACATCTCACTTTCCAGTGCTTTACGAGAATAAGAAATCCTTCAACTAGGGACCAAAACATCTGTAAGTTCCTTCATTATTTAGGCTGCCTGCCTTAAAAGAGCAATTTAAATAGTTTAAGATGACTTCATACACTGAGGGCACATCTACACGTGTATTAATGCACTGTTGCTACAGCACATTAATTTTAGTATCTCTAATATGGGGTACTATATAAAATGCACAGTAGCAAAGGCACGTAGACTTTTTGTGATGCTTAACGTGCAGTAGACTAATTCTGCTGTGCATCAGCATGGTTTTTGCAATGACGCACTTATCTGCAGTAGAATTAGTCTACTGCACATTAAACGTCAATTCATCCAGCAGCAAAATGGAGCTGAATATGGAAGCTGGGTAAGGGCGCACAAACACATTAAAACACTGACTTTAGAAGCAAAGACTAATTTATCTAGCTGTCAATGAAATGAAGAACATAAGCTGAGTGCAGTTACTCTAAGCTGGAGTTTGACTAGGACTCCACAGCAGAGTGCATTTTAAAAACAGTGCTGTATTTCTGTAACAGTACTTCAGAAACCTGCATTTAAATATGTTTTACTGCTGCAAAACAAAGCGTGAAGTTTAGCATTAAATTCTGTATATTGGCAGAAATGTGTAATAGCTTATTACCAAGAGGCAATCAACACTACTATGTCATGTTAACAATCTGTGTGAATGCAAGAGCAATATTTATCATTTCCCTTTCACCACCCTGTTAAATATTTATCTGATCAAAACAAAGCCCCTTGCATTCATATATCTAAAAGGTATGAAAGGTATGTTTTCTCACATCCTCCCAGAGGCTGGGAGCCCTAGGCAACCTGACTACACACAGTGATTGGAAAAGGCAGTGTTTCATTTTCCCAGCATCCTTACACAAGACGCATCTTGTCAGGCTGCTGATTCACCAGGACATTTCCTACCCAACACGGAGCTCCTACACACTTGTTTGGGAACCCTACAGAGGAGAGTCAGCCAGAACTACATTTGGTTACCACACTGGAGACAAAGATATAAAGGACTGAACTGCAAATTCTACTGACAGCTTGAACATTAGAAGGTAGATTTCTACAGTGGTGAGAAAGCCAGTCTTACACCTCCTTCAAATGATGACCCAGACAAGCTGTGTAGACACAAAGTGAGGTCAGGTGACAGAGAAACAACAGATTCATCAGGCAAAAAAGTAGCAGCAAATTCTGAAGCTAGGATCCCCCCCCCCGGTGTCCTCTTTCAAATTAGAATAACTTTCCAAAACTAAACCGTGTTCACCATTTTAAAAAGTGTGTACTAAACATCACAGTTCAACAACATTCATTTAAATATGAAGCACAGCTCACCTTAGATGTTGAGGGTCTATTGGACACTCCAGCAGAAGAATTGCTCCAAGCAAGGGAATAATTAGGGTCACAGCCAATGTCATGAAGGTCACACGAAATACCTTGCTGCTGTATGTACTGCGACAAATACACACACACAAAAATTAGGATTACATTTAAAACACAATCTCAATATTTTAAGGCTTCCTCTTATTGCATAAAATTGTGTTTAAAAAACAAACAAACAAACAAACAAAAAACACACAAAACAATTTCTTACCATCCCTCCCCAGAAAGCTAAACTTTGACTGATAGCTGGCATCAAACTGTGGAGGTAAAGATGAACACTGAGCAGAGTCTCACAGACATCGTGGCAATGGTGCACAGCCTGTGGGAGCCCACAGCCCATGCAGGATGCAACCCCCAGCCATTTAGAAGTTGGACAGCCCTGAATTAAGGCATTCCATCTGCTAATAGCTTGCCAAAGACTTCTTTGCTCTTGAATAAAAAGAGCACAAGCATAAGAATCCTTGGAAATTGGCCAGAACTCATTGTTTTCAAAGATAATAGCCAAGGGGCTTCTCCAAAAGGTCCAAAGAAAAAGTTCACAGCTTCAAGTAACTTACACTGGACTCCCAGTATAGTACCTCTGATGTAGCAACGACAAGGTCCCTCAAATCCAGAAATGGACTGATTTTGAAAATGCACATGCTCTAGACAAGAAGGAAAATACACTTTTCCTTTTCTACAGGTCCACCCCAAATACCACAACCTCTCTCAATATGAATGATATGTTTATTTATTACACACACACACACTTTGACTGTACAAAGTCCAAAATACAACGACAGGGCTTATAGAGGGGAAAAAATACCTATAGATGTTTAGAACACCACGTCTTGAACTGAAAAGGCAGCTACTAAGGCTTCTAGTCATGGTCTAAAACAGTCATTGGCAAATACCCATTCTCTTTGCAGCATCAAGGAAGCCACTAAAAGCAGTGCCTGGTGGTGGCATATACAAATCCCTGGACCCCTTCCAAGGTACTGTCCTTGATGGGCCACCATCAAACAGGAGAGAAATATGCAGTGTACAAACGCCTCTGATTACAAAGCAGTTATACACAAACACACTGATAATGCCAGTCCTCAGGGTAACCACTGAGATTAACTATGCTGTCTCTTCAACAGGGATCTAAAACAGAAGTAGCCTTGGTTGGCCCCCACTGGTATATGAGCACCCGCAAGTCTCAGAGCATGAACCCCATCAAGTTTCTTTCATAGCAGTATAGTAAGCCTAATCCCCTGATAAACTGAAGATATCCATTACTATTAATGTGAACAGCTGCCCCTGGCTAACCTATGAACATGCTGTACAGTACCCAGTCAGTCAGAATGGTGGAGCACACAGCAAGGTGTTCCGGGATACTGGGTTATGCCAAGGTGACAGCTAAGTAGTCTACTCCTCATAACAGTATTGAACCATGCCAAATATATATCTACTGCCTAGCACAAGGCTACTCCAAGATGGCAGCAGATGGGCCAACTGCTTTGGCTGGATTCTGCAAGAACCAGTCCTTCGTTGTTCTTTGACAGGCGAGGTGCTATCCATGATGACCAACCCCCTGGATGATGGTTTCTCAGTACTCCTGTACTGAAGTTCACCTGAACCCCCAGGCTCCTGGGGCAACTCCTCTCCTTCACTGGCCTGGGCACTAACATCAGCTCCCTTCTGCCCCTCAGTAATTTGGGATATTATGGTAGTGTCCTCAACACCAGCTGCACCATGTGCTCAATGGCATTACAGCAGCCATCTCTGATGATTACAGGGCTACTTAAGTTGTGGTTAGACTTACACATTTCCATGGGTTGGTCGCAGCACAAAAAGCAAATTCTGCAGATATTATACAGATATGCTCCGGCAGCCTTGCCCTTCAGGACTGATTAGTGGAGGGGTCCTGGGGGAAGGAGGGACGAGAGGATGGCCATCATCTAAACTGCTGGCTGCCCTTCGTGTGGCCCCACCCCGGAGCACCAATTGGCAGAGAGGTGCTGGGACAGGCAGAGGAAGGATGAGGGAGTAGTAGCCATCTTTCATAGATTCATAGATGTTAGAGCCGGAAGGGACCTCAATAGATCATCGAGTCCGACCCCCTGCATAGGCAGGAAAGAGTGCTGGGTCTAGATGACCCCAGCTAGATGGTTATCTAACCTCCTCTTGAAGACCCCCAGGGTAGGGGAGAGCACCACCTCCCTTGGGAGCCCGTTCCAGACCTTGGCCACGCTAACTGTGAAGTAACTCTATCTTTACTGTTGCCCTTCATGCCACCCCACCAGCCAATGCCTTCCCTTCCCAGGCAGGCTGTGAGGCTGGGCTGCAGTGCCAGCAAGGACCACTGGCTCCCACTGGGGAGCCAGCATCTTATTTTTATTAAGTTTTTTTTGTTGTTGATTTTGTAGATAATCTAGATTTCACGATTTCCGCAAAATCCGCAAAACCGCAATTTAAGTAGACCCCTACTGATGATACAAGCTGAACAGAGTGGTTCAGGAAGTACCACAACCAAATGCTTGCCTTGTGTCCTTCAGGTACCAGTTGTCCTGCAGACATCACCACATGTAGCCCCCTCTCTTTCAATGCCAACTTCCCCAGGGCACCTAAACCAAACCCAGCCTCCTTAACCACAGTACTGGAACTGAAAGCTTGGGAGAAAAAAGCAAGGCAGTGATGTAAAGCAGCCGCCTCCTGACACTTTTGCCTCTGTAGATGCAGAGAGTGAAAAGACTCTGATGCAGAAAATGAAGGCTCAGTGTCTTCTAAAACTACTATTTGAAAAATACTCCAAGCTAAGAACTGTAACCCAAACTTCTTCATGACACTAAAGACAGCCCAAAGAAAAGAAAGAGAGGAGAGGGGGTTGGAACTCAGTTGCCAAAACCTTAAACCTTATTTAAATCTTGCTTTCCAGAGTAAAGTTCACATATCTGGCCCCAGCTAAGCTTTCTGATTGCATAGAAATACTGACAGACAGAGGGGGTGCAAAGATGACCTGAAAACTTCACATCCACCTGCAGAACCTAGTAAGGCCTATATTTCTGCTCCTCAAACTGCAGCAGCTAAAGCTCACCTGGAGGACGAAGATCTCCAGCAAGCAGCACAGCAAGATACTGCTTATCTTGGTTGAAAAGAAGCAGAGACACCCAGCAGCACAGAAGACAGATCAGGGGGAAAGAGGTGGCTGCAAAGGTCTGCTACGACTTGCCTTAGCTGTATCATGCAGCAGTGGGTAGTGCTGAACACAGTCAAAAGAGAAAGGATGCTGAAAGCATTGCAGCGTCACTCCTTTTAACTCCCATCTCCATACTAGGTAACAACAAACTTACATGCTTCAGGAGGAATGGGCAATCAGGGCTCATGGACAGAAGTGATATCTTTTATTAGACCAACAAGATATTTGCAAAAACATTTCTTTAATTGCAAGAACGGGCGACTGGTGCCTCCTGAGTCTGGGGGGAGCACCAGATTGCCTACGAGGGAGGTGTCGCCCAGCTGCCAATTGCTGAGCCAGTGGCAAAACCAGAAGTGCATTTCCAGCGGCACTTCCAGTTTCGCGGCTGGAGCTTCCAGGGGGTGCACAGCCGATATCAGGGGGTGCACATGCACCTGCGTGCACCCCCTACGTGTCGCCAATGATTGCAAGCTTTCGGGCACAAACACCCTTCATCAGGCATTGGAGAACAGACTGTAAGAGTTCTCCTGAGTAGAAATGAAAATTCATATTTCATAGGATTTCACATAAGAGTCAACAGATAGGAAAGTTCTCTAATTTAGCCCCATGATCACCTTGTGGGATAAAGGAGGACAAAGGACCAGAGGGTGGTGGTGGACGGGTCTTATTCAACCTGGAGGGATGTGGGCAGTGGGGTTCCCCAGGGCTCGGTCCTTGGGCCCACACTATTCAACATCTTCATCAGTGACTTGGGTGAGGGGGTAGAAAGCACCCTGTTCAAGTTCGCAGATGACACTAAGATGTGGGGTGAAGTGGGTATGTTAGTAGGAAGGAACAGGCTGCAAGCAGATCTAGACAGGTTAGAGGGGTGGGCCGAAGAAAACAGGATGGGGTTCAACACTGACAAGTGCCGGGTAATGCACCTGGGGAGGAAGAACCAGTGACACATCTACAGGCTGGGGAACTCCCTTCTCGCCAGTGTTGAGACAGAAAAGGATTTTGGAGTCATCATTGATGCCACAATGAACATGGGCCGACAAAGTGGGGATGCAGTCAGGAAGGCCAACCATACCTTGTCATGCATCCATAGATGCATCACGAGCAGGTCCAAAGAGGTGATCCTCCCCCTCTGTGCAACACTAATCAGGCTGCAGCTGGAGTACTGAGTCCAGTTCTGGGCGCCGCGCTTCAGGAGGTATGTGGACAACATGGAAAGGGCCCAGAGGAGGGCCACCCACATGATCAGGGGTCAGCAGGGCAGGCCCTACAAGCAGAGGCTAAGGGACCTGAACCTGTTCAGCCTCCACAAGAGAGGGCTGAGGGGGGATCTAGTGGCAGTCTACAAACCAGTCAAGGGGGACCAGCAGGCATTGGGAGAGTCCCTGTTCCCCTGAGCAATCCTGGGAGTTACAAGAAACAACGGACATAAACTAGCGGAGGGCAGTTTCAGGCTAGACATTAGGAAGTGCTATTTCACTGTCAGGGTGGCTAGGATCTGGAACCAACTTCCAAAAGAAGTGGTGCTGGCTCTTACCCTGGGGGTCTTTAAGAGGAGGTTAGATGAACATCTTGCCAGGGTCGTTTGACCCCAGTACTCTTTCCTGCCATGGCAGGGGGTCGGACTTGATGATCTGCTCGGGTCCCTTCCGACCCTACCAACTATGAAACTATGAAAGGAACAGGCAGCAACACTGTAACAACTGTCATCCTCCCTCCTGGGGAGCGAGCAGCACACAGCCACAAATTTTCCAGGCTATTCAAAAATGCTAGCGTTGGAGAGGGCCGTTGCAGGAGAGAGGGGGAGGCTTGCACCTTTCCTTGTACACAAACACCCCCCAAGATGAGACGCACCTTGCTTTTCAAAGAAAGGAAAGGTCGAATCAGGAAGCTGGAGCAGGAAGTAACGGAGGGGCAGGCACGAGGGAGCCTGGAAGGCGCAGCTGGCCCCTTGTGCCCCCTCCCCAGGCTGCCGCTGCAGAAGTAGCCGTGACCGTATTTCCCTGCTCCTCACACACCCGCAATTCCCAAGCGGAGGCGGCAACAGGAGGCCGGGGCCGCACCCCACCACCCACCTGCCATCCTTGGCGGCCTGGGCCGCGGTGTCCTCAGTGACGACCTGCGAGCGGAGCGGGCGGCGCTGCCGCAGCCCCTCGGCCTCATTCATGCTGCCTACAGCGCCCGGCACGCCCCGCCCGCAGGGCACGCCCCTCCGAACGCGCCCGCCCCGCCGCGCGCCAATCCGCTTCCTCCCTCTCCCCCCCGGAATCGCCAGCCCCGCCCGGCTCGCACAGATGACGATGAACAGCCTTGGGCGCGGGGTGATGACGCAATGCCCGCTCTCCCGAGGCCGGGCCCGGCGCGTAGTGCGGGATGCAGCTTACTGCCCGCCCCGGCTCTGGGCGCTGCGCTGCGCTGCTCTGCGTTGCCTGCGCGCACATACGTTCCAACTCGCTGCAGCTTGAAGCGCGTTACGCAGCCTGCTTAAAGTGACAGAGTCATGGGGCCTAGCGGGGCCGGCGCCGGGCGGTGACAATGGCCAGGCGGCAGGGGGTACTGCGGACCGCTGGGTGAGCCGACCCGAGCTCTGCCTGAGCCCCCGCGGCTGGGGGCCTGTGCAGGCCTGGGCCAGGCACACCAGGCCCCCCAACGCGGCTGCTGCCTCCATCCCTGTGGGGAGCCAGCTGCCCGCCACCGCCCTTCTTGCAGGTGGGGCGGGCTCTGGGGCCTTCTGTTCATCCGGAGTCACCAGGGACAACACGGTCAGGACCCCCCCCCCCCCCCCCAATCCAGCAGCCCCTGCAGTGAGGCAGAGGGGTGTGCCCAGCTGTGGCTGGTGGAGGACAATGGGCATTCACCAGGTGACATTTGCTGGTGATGGCTTGATAATTTGAGCCCCTAGTCTAGAGGGAGCAGTGGCCTCACACAACTGCTGGTAGAGGAGCAGGTAGGCACCTTAGTGAGTACGCGCCTTCCTGCACCAGTGCCATGACTCCTCACTTCCCACGTGCAAGCAGGGAGACCCAGGAGCTGCGTCGGGTCCTGCTGATTGCCCTGCGTGACTCTCGTCGTAGGATACGGTACATCACACATGGGCTGCTGACTCTGACACGGCAACGAGAAGCCCTGGAACGTGTCCTCTTGCCAACGCGTACCGAGCCGTGTGTCCTGCCTCTGCACCCCTGCCCACCAAGCATCCATGACTGCGTGTCCAGATTCCTCCTGGAGGATGACGATGAGGCCCTGCTAGATGCCATGAATGCGGGGGTGCTCTGGGACCACCTCCACACTGTTGAGCGCAAGGTCTGGGCACACCCCAGCAGCACTGACTGGTGGGAGCGGGTCGTCCTTGGCACTTGGGATGACGAATTGTGGCTCCAGACCTTCCGCATGCGACGGGACACCTTCATGGACATTGCCGCCCAAGTGGCCCCCCACATCGCACGCCAGGACATTGTCATGCGGCCAACCCTCAGTCCAGAGAAGCGGGTGGCCATTGCTGTATTGAAGCTGGCCACTCCTGGCAGTCTCCGCTACATTGCCAACCAGTTTGGTGTCGGCAGGTCCACAGCTGGAGAGGCTGTCCGGGAGGTTTGCCTGGTCATCCAGGATGTCCTGGCAAATCGCTTCATCCGCCTCATCAACCCTCAGGAAGTGGTAGCTGGCTTCCGATGCATGGGCTTCCCCAACTGTGTAGGGGCCATGGACAGTACCCACATCCCAATTGTCTGCCCACCCCAGGGTGGCCAGGCATTCATCAACCGCAAGGGCTACTACTCGGTCATCCTGCAAGGCGTCGTTGACCATCGGGGCCGTTTCACCCACATCTATGCCGGCTGGGCAGGCAGTGCCCACGATGCCCGTGTCTTCCGAAACTCCCCTCTCCCCAACCTGATGGAGAGCGGGCGCTATGCCTCCGGGCTCCCTGATTGTGTCATTGGCGATGTTGTCATCCCCCCGCTCATCATCGGTAACCCAGCTTACCCCTTCCTGCCCTGGCTGATGAAGCCTTACGAGGGCCAGCTGGACCGTCGAAAGGAGCATTTCAACCAATGCCTGAGCAGGTGCCGTATGGCGGTCGAGTCTGCCTTTTGCCGCCTCAAGGCACGTTGGCGGGCTCTCAGCGCGCGCCTCGAGGTGGACAAGGAGAACCTGCCACGACTCATCAGTGCCGCATGTGTCCTACACAACATCTGTGAGACCAGAGGGGAGGTATTCCTGGAATCCTGGGCAGAGGAGGCACAGCGCACTGACCGGGCATGTCAGCGTGAGCGCACACGGCGCAGGGATACGGATGAGGGTGAGCCCTCCGCCGCTGTTGGGGGTCCTGGCACTGCACAACAGCAGGCCGGCCCTATCCGCGAAGCCCTGGCTGACTACCTAGTCACCCTCGCAGACCGGGGGGCTGAGGAGTAGGGGCAGCATGCTCTGTCTGCCCATTTATTGGCAACGGGCTGTGCTTCAGCCCCTGAGCTACAAAGCAGGATTTGCTGGAATGGGGTGTGATGATGACACAAACCTTGTTTTATGCTTTTGTGTTTGTAAAAAATTTTTTATTAATAAAGAAAACCTGCAGAACATGTTCCCTCCCTCTTTCCAGTTCACACCACACCAACCAGGAGAATTTTTGAAGGGTGCATAGGGGGTGGGATGTGGTAGGGGGAGAATGGCCATGACAGGATAGGTTAGGACAGGGATGGGAGATGGTTAGAGCGGGGTGCAGTGGGGTGGGGTCTCTTGCACAGGGTCAGAATTGAGGGAGAAGAGAGATATGGCACAAAATACAGAGCCTTTCACCAGGGACATGACACCTTGTCCTGGCTCTCCTTCAAGGGACCCTCTGCCCAAGTGCCCATGACCCAGTCTCCCTTTTCAAGTGCTGGCAGCCTGGCTGTCAAGTGGGTTGGGCCCCCTTCCTCCCTGCTAACCTTGAAGCATTCCTGCAGCACTTTGGGGCTGATCTGAAAGTTATTTGGGGGCCTGTGCCTTTGGGCCAAATGCCTGTAGCAGGAATAGTGGGTGGACCTAAGAGGTCACTGTCATTCCCAATGGTCCTGGCTATTGCCTCAGGGGAGCATCTTTAGGGCATGGGTCAGTAAGTTGTGGAGGACTGGGTGTCTGCCAACCTCACCATTCCTGGGTGGTGGGCCTACTTTCCCATGGGACAGAGCACTGGTGCCACTCAGGGGGACATATGTAGCTGCAAATCAGTTCAGGATCATGTAGCTCAATTCCCTCTCCCGGCAAAGCAACTCAATAAGCTCTTCTGTGGTACAGTTTCCCTCATCCAAATTGTGTTTGGCTATCTGGAGCTCCTGCACCATGGTAGCCTGCTTCTGAGCCTGGACCAGCATATCCATTTCCCACCTTCTCTCCTCATGCTTAGCTCACAGCTGATGCCAGGAGTCTGTGGTGCACACACAGAGGTCACAGAATGAGACCAGAGACTAGCATTTCTAGTTACAACCTTCAGGACGTTTCTGACATGCTTCATGAATTCAGCAGATATTTGCCAGGCTGGCCTTGAGGTACCATCCAGTCCACTGTGAGCTGGTCTCCCATGCACAGATGCAGCATCTGTAGTCAGAGGAGGCACAGAGGCTTTGTGTAAATTTGAAACTTTCAGTGATAACTATTATAAAGACAAGCTTCCTGGACCCTCTCATCACTTGCCTGGACACTAACACCTCAACAAGCCACGGTGAGTCCTATGTCAGCCCCCTAGAACCTCCCCCACAACCCACAGGCTAGTGCCTTGGATGGAAAGGGGCAATCTGCTTTGATGGCATCCTGGGGGAAGCCCGGTTTGCCATCAAACGTGAGAATCCACCTCCAGTGGTACCTGTGACAGCACTATGAAGTGCTTGTGCCCCAGGATGAATTTGCAATTGCCAGTGCTATTAACAGTCTGCTCAGCCTCTGACCTGTCCAGGTGGGCAATTCCCAGGATCCTGTCGAGTCCTGCCGTGCACCCCCTGAGTCTTTGAAGCCCTTGTCTTTCCAGCAGAACTTCTCTACTTCGGGAGCGGGTGAGGAGGGGGTGAGGTCATTTTGCTTTCAGAAATTTGGAGTAGGAGGAGGGGTTTGCTCCTGGGCTGGGATGGGGCTGTGGTTGGTGTATGGGGGTGGTGTGCCCCATGGGAGTTGAGGGTCAGATTTCACATTTCCCATGCAGAAAGGGAGAACCATTGGTAGGCTTTAGATCAGGAGCAGGCAAAATATGGCCCATGGGCCAAATCCAGCCCACCAAGCAATTTCATCTGGCCCACCGGGGCCCACCAATTAATTGAACCCCACCAAGGCTGCATGCCTCACCCCCACCCTCATGGGCAGAAGGGCCCAGTCCAGCCAGCATGCAGCTTCTGGGCAGGGCTGCTGCTATCACTGCTGCAGCTACCATGGGACCTGTTCAGCTTCCCCGGCATCCAGCAGCTCCTCCTTGTCTCCCTGCTGCAGCACTCGCTCCAGGCAGCATGTAGGGAAGTGGTGTGTGGGAGGAGCTGCAACTGGGCAGGTCAGGGAGCATGGGGCTGGTGGGAGCGCAGAGCCTGAGTCCGGGGGCAGTGCTGGGAGCTGCATGTGTGGTGTGGGGAGGCCTGCACGACAGAGGCAGGCCAGCCTGGCTGAGCTCCTTGCCACCGCATGCGGCTCAGGCCAGAGCTGCACACTACTGGGCAGAAGTGCCTGCACGGGCCACAAGTGCCCTGAGGGCCCACAACCTGCTGCTGCTGCTGCTACCAGTAGCAGCAAGGGCTGTGTGCCATGGGAGGGAGTGTGGGGAGGTCCCTGCACCCTGCCACCCTCCCTCACACCCCACAAACAACACACACCCACACCCTTCCCTCACAACCCCCAGATACACACACACACACACACACACACACACACACCCATGCCCCCCCACACAGCCACACCGCCTCACAAACCTCCCCACACACACCCTACACTCCACCATACACACAACCCCCCAGCCACACCCCACACACAGTATACAAGAGAAAGGCTTTATTTTTGAGCTATTATGCAATCACCTTTCTATACACTACACAAGCACAAATCATGACAAAAATATTTTTTGTAATAAAATTAAAATATGTTATAGTAGGTTTTTTACTTTTTGTATATGATTTGGGGGTTTTCTGTTTTAAATGGCAACCCCCCCCCCAAAAAAAGGAGTACTTTCGGGGCAGGGGGAGGGACTCCTAGTGGTAAAGGGGACGGGACTTCTGGTCCCAAGATGGCAACTGGGGGCAGGGCACCTGTCAAGGGATGAGGCTACCCTTGCAGCGCTCAACAGCTCACCAACACATTAAGCAGCCCCCTAGCCAAAATAATTGCCCACCCCTGCTTTAGAGCAAAGGGGATGTGGTCTTTCTTGCTGTGGTGAGGCTGCCAGTTATCTGCTGTCTGCAAACATTTTAGAAATTGCCTGCAGTGCTCAATAAATGCCTTGAATGCCTTATCCAGTGCTGGCTGGTGCTACTGGTTCTGTTCTGGCTCCCAGTGGCATACTGATGGGCAGGGGGGTGGGCCAGGCCCCAGGGCGCTGGCCTGGGAAGGGTGCTGGCCAGGCCCTCCAAGGTGTACTTGGCCCCCTGGTGGCACTTCCGGTTTTGCCTCCTGTGTTTCCGGGCTTGGCCGCTGGGGGACGCCCCCTCCTCCTCCGCTGCTCCGTGACCGGCCGTGGACAGGGGGCGTAAATGCAAGCATTGGCCCCCAGGTGCCAGAGACACATGATACGCCACTGCTGGCTCCTCACAATGCAAACTCACAATGGACATAAGAACTAGCAAGCATTGTATCAACAATTAGGCATATTTCTGTTCCCATTGAGTGGGAGGCACTGTTAATTGCCTATCCTGGCTGATGGCTGGCTATTGGCCGCTCTGCTGTGCTGAGGGATTTGGAGGGCGATCGAAAGAGGGAGGTGACCAGTCTCTGATCAATGCTGAACCCTTACTTCACTTTGGTGTCTGGCCTGCTTCATAGTGCATGGGCAGAGGGACCAATTCACCCTGTACCCTGACCAGATGAGATTCTGGTGTGACCATGGGGTTGGCCGGAATCAGCTGCAGCTGCCACTGCTAATCTTTTCCTCCTGATCCCTCCCCTTGTCCCCTGGGCCAGCGCATGTACTACCCTGTGCCCTGGGTCCTCCCGGTTATGTGGAGCTGTGACTAGCCATGCCCTCCAGGGCTGACAGGTGTCCTTCTTCTGGGTCTGAGTCACCAGGAGAATGGTGGGGAAGGTTGGTGGTGGGTCACTCAGGCCATGACCACTGTGAGGAACATTGTACCAGGGCCCATATGCTTGGCCACAGTCTGCTGTGGTCAGGTCAGAGATGGGGGATGCTCCCATGTGGTGGAGGGCATCTCCCAGGGACCCAGGTCCTGCACCTCAGTGTGGTCTCACTCAAGGGCAAGAAAATGTCCTGAGAGCAGATTTCCAGCTGCTGATGGATCTCTACTCCCACATCCTGAGATGAAGCAGGGACCAGCAGCAATGTGTTTGTCTCCTCGGGGGCTGGCACCAGCAGCTGTGCTCTTCCACTGTGTCCCCTGAAACTCCTTCCTGGGCATCTGCCAACACCCTGGGTGTCCCATCAACTCCTCCTCATCCAAAGGGGCCCCTGACACCAGATTTTCTTTGGTGCTATAACTGTGCAGGTGGGAGGGTCCTAGCCAGATCCACTCCCCTTAGACAGAGGGTGCCCGGTGCCTACTGGCACTAACTCTGGGGAAGCAGAAGCCACCCCTTCCTCCACTGACTGACTGGCTGCCTGCCTGCCTCTATGCAGGTGGGCAGGAGGGGCAATGGAGCCAGCAATCGGGGCTTGGGGGGCCCTGGCCAGGTCCCACCACCCAGGGACAGTATCCCCAGTCCCTGCTGGCACCAGCTCTGGGGGCAGATAATCTGCCCAGAGCCCCACCACCCACAGCACATTGGGGCAGGGCAACTCTGACTTTCTCCCCACAACCTGTTTAGGGAGAGGGTCCCCAGTGCTTCTTGCCAATTTCCTGGCACCCCATCCGCCCCAGGATGCCAGCAGGGCTAGTCGAGCCTGGCCTGTACAGGAGTGGGGCTCACCATCCCCCAACTCTGCCCCCTCCTGCCCACCTGCCTGCTACTTCTCATTAGTTTTAGTGCCTGGCTGAAGAAGCAACAGGTGGGTTGGAGTATGGGTTCTGAGCCCCCCAGCCCAGGTCTGGCCCTTCCCCAGGGCTTGTGTGGCATGGGAACTGGCATCTGAAACCCCAGGCCACCAACTGCTGCTACACCATCTCTGGAAAGGGTGGGGGTGCAGCTGGGCAGCAATCAAAGATGGGGGTGGGGGCTAGTTGCCCCCTCTGCAGAGCAAGAAAATATCCCTGGTGCCCCACTGGAAAGGAGGGGGCACACCCCCAAGTCCTGCCCCACCCAACAGGGAATGTCCACTGGCTCAGAGATCTAGCTGTTTCCCAGAGGGTGGGAACGCACATGAGGTCTCTTCCTCCCCACATGGCCGGACAGGGAGGAGACTCTCTGCCTCCTCCCTTTGGCAGACCAGGGGCATGACACCTAACCATGGGCAACTGGTGCCATCTGAGTTGCATGTGGCCCCCCAGCAACCAGTCAGCAACAGGGGGCGGGGATTCCCCTACAGCTGATCACACCACCGACCTGGGAGCCGTGCTCCCAGAAGTGCCAGCAATGCTTCACCTGATGCTCCCACTCCCCGGCCAGCACTTGCGAGAGGGGGGACACCGACACTCCTGCCTGCCCCCACTGCCTGTCACCTAAACAGGGAGTGCTGCAGCTAACCCTCACAGGGAACTGTATACAAGTTCACTAAGGTGCTCTAAAGCAAAGCATCTTAATCTGTTACCTGATTAGATGAGAGTTACTTTTTTACATGATCAGCCATTTTAGAAGCGCTCTGCAGCCGTGTGCATGTGTTAGGACATGGCTGTACAGCGCTTTTAAGAGCCAAATTATGCAAAAAATGTTCATTTCTGTCAGCACCCATAGAGAAGTGGGGCTGGAAGGGATGTCCAGAAAGCATCTAGTCCAACCCCAAGATTATCCCTATTTGACCATTCCATACAAACTATCATCTAACCTAGGGGTTGGCAATGTTTTTGGGCACAGTGCCAAAAACACCTGCACCCTTGACTTGTAAAATGTTGGCGTGCCAGGGGCAGATGGTGGGGGAGCCATGAGGGACCCAATCCTTGTTGTGGCAACACAGCCCCAGCCCCTTCCCTGCTGTCTTTTAGACCCCTAAAATTTTTTGAATGGAGGTGACCCCTTTGGAAATTTCAGATGGAGAGGTGGACCCCTTTGAATTGTAAGTGTGGGCATTCACATACATTTGATTGATCATAATAATCTTTTGCAGACCCCTCAGACACAGTCTATGAATCCCCAGGGGTCCTTGAGCCTGTACTTTTTAACATCTTTATTAATGATGTAGACACTAGTATCAGAAGGAGACTGACCACGTTCGCCAATGACACCAAACTTTGAGGTAAAGCATCCACACCTAAGGATAGGCTGGTAATCCAGGCCAACCTAGACAGGCTCAGAAAATGGGCAGAAGAAAACCTGATGGCATTCAACACTGAAAAATGCAAGGTACTCCACCTTGGGGAAAAAAACCTGCAGCACACTTATAGGCTCAGCAGTGCTATGCTTGCTAGCACTGTGGCTGAAAGGGACTTGGGGGTCATGATTGACCACAAGATGAATATGAGCCACCAATGCGATGTCGCAGCTGGTAAAGCGATCAAAATTCTGCCTTGCATCCCTATATGCTTCTCAAGCAAATCCCAGGATGTCATCCTCCCACTGTACTCGGCATTGGTGAGGCCGCAGCTGGAGTACTGCATCCAATTCTGGGCTCCACAATTTAAAAAGGATGTGGAGAAGGTTGAGAGAGTCCAGAGGCAAGCTACATACATGATCAGAGAGCAGGAGAACAGGCCCTATGATGAGAGGCTGAGAGCTATGGGACTCTTCAGCCTGGAAAAGTGCAGGCTCAGGGCGAACCTGGTGGCAGCCTATAAGTACATAAGGGGTGTGCATCAGGATCTGGGGTAACACCTGTTCACCAGAGTGCCCCAATGGATGACAAGGTCCAACAGTCACAAACTCCTCCAAGACCGTTTCAGGCTGGACATAAGGAAAAACTTTTTTACTGTCCAAGCCCCCAGTGCCTGAAACAGACTGCCACCAGAGGTGGTGCAAGCACCTACTCTGGACTCCTTTAAGAGACATTTGGACATTTATCTTGCTGGGATCCTTTGACCCCAGCTGACTTCCTGCCCCTGGGGCAGGGGGCTGGATTCGATGATCTTCCGAGGTCCCTTCCAGCCCTAATGTCTATGAAATCTATGAAATCTATGATGCGGTTGTCATAACCCAATGATTTTTAGTGCCTCGGCACATTGGAATTTTCCCGCCACATGGAGCTTTCTTTGCACGGTGGATTTCTCAGCTGCAGAGAGAAGACCCCGGTGCAAAAAGCTCCCGCCACATGCATGCAAATTAGTGTCCCACTATTGGTCAATTCTAAATTATTCCTACGTGGCAGCTAGCAATTGGCTCGCTAGCCGTATAAAAGGTTAGAGCAGTTTCCGCCCAAGTTGGAGGACTCCACAACCATCTCGTGGGGAACTCTGAGCACGCTGTGGAGCCTAGCAAACTCCGCGTGTGTCTTGGAGGAGGACATAAAGGCCTGATCAGCTTTTAGCCACTCCCCGTCATAGTGGAAAATTTGACGTACCCCCGTGTGAAGCGCTCGTGGAGTTGTACATCAACGACTCATCTCGGTTCGGTGCGGTTCGGAAGAGATCTCACTTGTGTTTGTTTGTGTGCAACTGCAACTCAAGCAAGTTTCTTTCCTGCACTGTGACCATCGGCAGTGTAAGTAAAGCTTTCTTTGTAAAACCAATACGCTTCCATGCCTAACTCCACTCCGTCGTGGAAAAACCCCACCTGACGGTCCGGGCTACTGGCCATAGCCTCAGACCGCCCTCAGTCCCGACATGGCGTCACAAACAGGATGCGGGGAAGACACAACGGAGTTAGAGCTAGTGAAAAACTGCCCTTGGCGCAGTGGAAAACGGCATGTAACAGACGCCGAAGAATTAGAGGTGCATACTGCTTACCATCAGGCGGGCGGAACGGGTGAAAGGCCCATCAGCGGCTACTTTTTGCTAAAGGGAGAAGAGAAGGTAGTGCATCTTCACCCCAGAGCTTTCGGGTGTGTGATGGGTGGAGAGCGGGTCCTATTTAGATCCCAAGAGGAAGGGGGCACCGTATCCTCGGTCCGAGTGAAACCGGTGGGTGCAGTGGACCCGACCCTCGACCCAAAGTATACCCGCTGCCTGCGATATGTGCAGGAGACGGAAGACCAGTTTACTCCCCAAGCAGTGTTGTCTAGATTGAGGAGCCGCGAGCTCCTGTCCGATCTCCGTGAGAGTTTGGAGACAGAAGGACGCGCCGCAGCTGAAAGGGCAGCCCCGAAGTACGACAGGGGAAAAATTTTAAGTGCAATGGTCCATGCTATGACAACTCTCATGCGGGAAAATGCAAGTTTGAAAGCCCAGCTGCTCGCAACCGTTCAGGCAGCTAAAGATGCGGCTGTGAGAGAGGATCTTGAGATGCCATTTCAAGATGGTGCCGAGCAAGAAGGGAGCCACGCGGAGGAGCCGGAAAAGATGGGCGGAGCTTCAAAAGACTGAGCGAGAATCCATCCAGCAGTCCCGCCCACTGAAGTGACGTCGCCTCCGGCGGCCCCGCCTTCTTGCCGCAGGGAGGGAGCATCGAGCGGAGAAGAGCATCCGCCCCTCCTACCAGAATCAGTAATGGCTCTAGCAGCAGTTCGCCCTGTGACACCGACCTGCCAGGCAACTGATCCATCGAGTGCAGCTTGTACTACCACCTACCGTGCTCATACTCGGACTGAGTTGCAGGAACTGTACGAGAAGTCAAAGATCAAACCTGAAGAGACCCTAGCCGTATGGATGGGACGCCTAGTTGTGGAATTTGGGTCTGACTTGCTGGACTTGGAGGAAGCAAGTTTCCTGATCTGGTGGGCCTCGTGGAGCGGAGGGCATGCCATCGACATCAACACAGTGACATTCAACGTTCATTGGCCCATTCTGCTTCCGGCGCTTGCCGCAGGACAAGTCGGTCGGGAATCTCACGCATGGCATGATGGACAGACGGAGAAAGCCAGCGTGGAGCAGCTTTTGCTGGCCATGGTCGGGATCTCGTACTACTCCTGGAACCCCAGAGCATGTGTACTGGGACTGACATCATCCCAGCAGAGAGGGCCGTGGCCTCACCGCTATCTGCGAAATCCTGGGACAGTTCCAATCAATTTAAACAGTGTGAAAGCCTGTGTTGAGGTCTATGGAGGAAAGAACACCATCGTCATCCGGATTTTCCTCAACCCAATGGTTGGTCAACCTGCAAGCAACCTTTTGCGTCAGCTTTCACAATTGCGCATCCTCATGAAGTCAAAAACACCCAGTGACTGGGAGCATCGATCCACTATATACCCGATCGAAGCTCAGGGCACAAGCCATAGCGAATCTGATCATCAACCGTTGCCACAGAGAACGCCCGAAGAGCGAATCATGTTTGGGTTCCTCATAAACCATTCTGGGCTCACCAAATGACAGCTCTGAGTCCTGGGAGACGCAGGCCAATGGCAACTGGCTTATGAACTGGGTTTTCAGTATCCAGACAAGCTAGACGAAGACTCCTCGACGTTGTCATCGACATTTTCGTCTTGCTGAGCGTGGATAAGACCCCGCGGTGTTTGCCATCCACTTCCGCGTTGGTTGTATCCACGAGCGTGCAAGAGAAAAATCGTCCAGAGCGGAGCTGTGCCCGAGCACCTGTATTGTGTGCTGTGAAAAGCGGGAAGCGGCGACAAATCTTGCTGACTGCCCTATCGCGCGCGGTTCCATGTAAATATTGTAATATAGGTTAATTTATCGTTTTGAAGATTTTCTTTTTTACAGGTCCAGGACTCAAAGTGTGTGGTGGAGGGAAGTCCCGAGAGAGAGACGGAGAACATCATTAAAGAAGCGAGAACTGGACTTGTGACTTCGCCATGACGCCTACTGAAGTCCTGATAGTTGAATTTCTTGTTATGAACATAATTATGTGTCTGTGTGTTAGTGCCGGCTATTATCTGATTCAGTCCTTAGAGGACAAACTTATTTTGTTGTCTGAATTTGTGTTTAACCATTTAACTTATGAACCAGCCGAGAGAGCTCATAACGACTCAAACAACACGCATGTGGTTTAAAATTCCAGCTGTGCCATCGGCAAGGGGGCATGTCATAACCCAATGATTTTTGGTGCCTCGGCACACTGGAATTTTCCCACCACATGGAGCTTTCTTTGCACGGTGGATTTCTCAGGGGCAGAGAGAAGACCCCGGTGCAAAGAGCTCCCACCATGTGCATGCAAATTAGTGTCCCACTATTGGTCAATTCTAAATTATTCCCACATGGCGGCTAGCAATTGGCTCGCTAGCTGCATAAAAGGTTAGAGCAGTTTCCGCCCAAGTTGGAAGACTCCACAACCATCTCGTGGGGAACTCTGAGCACGCTGTGGAGCCTAGCAAACTCCGCGTGTGTCTTGGAGGAGGACAGAGAGGCCTGATCAGCTTTTAGCCACTCCCCGTCATAGTGGAAAATTTGACATACCCCCATGTGAAGCACTCGTGGAGTTGTATATCAACGACTCATCTCGGTTCGGTTCGGAAGAGATCTCACTTGTGTTTGTTTGTGTGCAACTGCAACTCAAGCAAGTTTCTTTCCTGCACTGTGACCATCGGCAGTGTAAGTAAAGCTTTCTTTGTAAAACCAATACGCTTCCATGCCTAACTCTACTCCGTCGTGGAAAAACCCCACCTGACAGTCCCGGCTACTGGCCATAGCCTCAGACCGCCCTCGGTCCCGACAGAGGTTAGCAAGGTTTGGTGTTTGTTTGAAGTCTAGGATGGGTGGTTCTGGGAAGATCTCTTTAAGAGTTGGGTCTCCTTCTAGTATGGGTTGCAATTGTTTGAGAATTTTTTGTATAGGTTCGAGGGAGAAGTGATATGTCATAACCAGCCGTATGTGATTTGTGGGAGCTTTCCTTCTGTACTGCAGCAATTCTTCTCATGGTATCCGGGTGGCTCTTTCAAATATGGAATCTATCTTCTTGAATGAGTGCCCTTGTTGAGTGAAAACCTTTCTAAGATTAGTGAGGTGGCAATCCCAGATGTTCTCCTCAGTGCAAATTCAGTGGTATCTGAGGGCTTGGCTGTATATCACATCTTTCTTGGTGTGTTTAGGGTGATTGCTGGTTTTGTGCAGATGTGTATGTTGGTCTGTGAGTTCCTTGTATAACGTGGTCTGTATTTTACCATTCTGGATACTGATCATTGTGTCTAAAAAGAAGATGTTAGTGCTGGAGTATTCATGAGATAGGCAGATGGAGGGGGGATGATTGTTGAATTTCTGAAGGAACTCAATCAGAGATTGCAGGTTTTCAGGCCAAATGATGAAGATGTCATTGATATATCTTAAGTATAGCAAGGGTTTGATGGTATAGCCCTTGAGGAATTCTTCTTCCAGATGGCTCATAAAAAGGTTGGCATACTGTGGGGCAATTTTGGTGCCCATAGCTGTGCCCATGGTCTGGAGGAAGTGTTGGTTATTAAAAGTGAAATTGTTGTGTGTGAAGATGAAGTTTATAAGGTCAGTAATATCTTTGGGTCTGTACTCCGAGTTGTCATCTTGCTCTTGTAGGTATGTACAGCAGGCTTGGATGCCATCCTGGTGTGGGATGTTGGTATATAAGATGGTAACATCCATGATGGCTATGAGGATGGTGCTGGGAAGGTGGTCCATGTTTTTAAGTTTTCATAGAAAGTCTGTAATGTTTTTCAAGCACTGACTTGCATTTGCTGCTGGTGTCCAGTCGTGTTGTACATTATCTCGTATTCTCCAGAGGTGTAAGAGACCAGATCTGTGTCCAGTCTTGTGCCGTACACTTCAACAAAGATGTGGACAGATTAGAAAGAATCTAGTGGAGAGCAACGCAATTGATCAGGGGCCTGGAAAACATGACATATGAGGAAAAGGGGAAAAAACTAGGCTTATTTAGAAGAGGAGACGGGGGGGGGGGAGGGGGGAGATTTGAAAATAGTCTTTAAATACCTGAAGGGTGATTATGAAGAGGATGAAGATAAACTATTCTTGTTGGCCATAGGAGACAAAACTAGGAGCAATGGCTTTAAACTGAAGCTAAATAAATTTAGGTTGGAGATTAGGAAGAGTTTTCTCACTATGAAGTGAGTTTAAGCATTGAAACAGGCTACTTAGAGAGGTTGTTGACTCTCCATCCCTGGAAATTTCCATGAGCAGGTTAGACAGACACTGGATGGGGATGATTTAGTTAGGGATGATCCTGCCTTAAGCAGGTGGCTGAAGTAGATGACATCATGAGGTCCCTTTTAGCCCTATTTTCTTATGATCCTCTGAGTGTGCCTGTCATGCAGTGCTCTGAAATGTTTCAGTGCAGACTATTGTTTTCTGGGTAAGCTAAAGTGTGGAAGTTCCTATCAGGGGAGGCTCAGCAAAAGGGTTATTCCAAAAATCTTTTAGGTGCATCTCAGGATTAAGTAAAGATGCTCTAAGACTTTTAGCTTATGAGAACAGCTGTTTGCAGCAAGCTCCAACTAGTAGAGACCCATACCTCTAGTACTGACATATAAAAAGGTTAGGTTCTCATCCAGAGTGAGTTAAAAGGACAAGCACACCAGTGCTTTCTAGCTTTACATGGAAGAGAACCACTTATGAGATGGCTAAGAACATCCTTGAAAGATTCAGAAGGTTCTTGTGAGGTTGTAAATTCAGATGGGCGTGTGTGTGTGTATGGATTTTCAGTGGAGGTACATGTGCCAAAACAGACTACCATTGAACAAATGGTAACTGTAATGGTCTAATTATGATTTTCATGGTGGCATCAAGCTGAACATCCACATATATGATTTCTGAGCTGCCTGCCCATGCTGATATGCAACATTCAGCATATCTATGCTAAAGTTACTGTTCAAAATGTGGAGATATCAGCACCTTCCTTTCTGCCTGTGGGTTTTTAGACAAAGCCAATCCTGGCATTCACCTTTTCCAGATGGCTTATAAAAGTCAAGCTTCTCTCTAAAGTTACTCCCTAGTGCTTTGGGTAAGGCCCACTGACAGCAGAAGAGATGCTGAGTGGTCCCTTGGTAATGTATGTTGTGTCATTCATGGCAGTGACAAGTTCCTAGCCAGGAATTTTGCCTCAAGCAGCTTATTTATAGTCTGCAGCACAAGTTTATTGTGGAACAATAACATCAGCATTTTCACCTTGTGAACTCCTGGGAGGTAGGCACACTTAGCATGTGACAACACTTCCACATTAATTTAGTATGCTTTCCTCTCCCTGTCACCTTGAAAAGCATGCATCTGTGGGAAGCAAAATTTCCAATTACTGCAAGCTATGCTGGAGCCTGCAAACAAACTATACCACCTGCAAGCAATGGGTTAGGGACCACTGGCTTAGGGTGTAACCACTCTACAAAGTGTCAGTATCCTTGAAGTTTGAGTGCAGGTTATCTAGGGCTGCTGAGTATGTATTCTGGTTGCTAGTGTGTAGTGAAACTCATACTAGCTTGTCTTTGCTGCAACTGCTACCCCTCCTGCCTCCATGAAAATAGCATGGATATGCCAACTGTGCTGCTGTCACCTGTTCCTTTTTGCTAGCCGAGTAGGCCCTAGTGAATGGATAACTTTTGTACAAAAATTCTGGTCTGACATCAACTGCAAACAGTGCAGGCAAATCTCAGAAACAAAAAGCCTATTTATTCAATACCCAGTTCTATAGTATTTAAATGGACTGTTACCTTGGCATCCACTAGATGGTACTAATATGCTGAATTGATAGGCCTAAGTGCCTCTGTCAAGTTCTTGGATAGCTACTTGGCTAAACAGAAAAACTGAAGCAGCCCAAAGCATCACAAGGTAACATCTTGGCCCATTAAACCTAATGGCAAAACTCCTATTGACTGCAATGAGGCCAGGTGAGTTAGAGAAATGGGGAAGAAATGTCCTCTCTTCCATGTAAAGCTAGAAAGCACTGATATGCTGGTCCTTTTAACTCACTCTGGATGAGAACCTAACCTTTTTACACATGTCAGTACAAGAGGCATGGGTCTTTGCTAGTGGGAGCTTGCTGCAAACAGCAAGGCACTGCATCACAACATGGATCTATGAGTACTGGCTGCTTCAACTGTCTTCTTTGTGCAAGATCCTTCCAGGGTTTCAGCAGGAAGATGCAAACATTGCTACCAAGCTTACTGTGCTCAACAACGGTGAACTCAAATGCACTGCACTGCCCCAGGGAGATGCCTTGGAAACCAGAAACAATGTAAGCGACATCCATTCAGTACCATGAATGGGTAATTAGCACTGCTAAGTGACAGGACCAATTAGCTTGTCCCTAAGCTAATTAGCCTTCAGGACACAGAGCAGGCTACGCTACTTCATGTTTAAGAGACACCCTGCATGGGGCAGCAATGTGTTTGAAGGCACTATTCTCAGCAACGGTAAATTTGCCATGCAGATGTGGTGACTCATATTTTATTCTCCAATCTTACCTGCCTGCTTCATCTCTCAGCTTCCCCAGACCATTAATAAGCCATCTAAGAGTCTGAAAACATCTTTGATTGTTAACAGGTTTTGGCTCCTTTGGGAATGAGGTTGTAAATTCAGTGAGAAGAATGAAGTGGCATCAGCGTGGCGCTGTCCAATGCATTAACAATACAGAAATGACACTTCTCAAGTTTAAACTAATAGGAAATTGAGGCCAGGAACAGTGAAGAGTTCAGGGTTTGGCAGGTAATAATAAAGGCAATCTGGTAAACACACTTCTGAACCAGCTGCCTTCGGTATTGCTCAGGGAGATGGGATGTGAAGGTTTTCACCCATCCTGTTTTGAATTCAGTTAGTCTTGGTGGTGACTGGGAGCTGAGAGAAGCAGGTGAACTCCAACTCCCTCCCAGTGGCTATCAGTCCACATAAACAGGTGCCTCAGCAACTGGTATATCTGTGAACCTTGATGTCAGGAGGGAGGCTGTCCTTACACTTTTCCCATGTGGTAGGGCTGTAGTGTACCACTTGTTAACTCCACAGAGCTGAGGGCCAGAGGACCTAAGGGACAGGCCCAGGGTCTCACAGGAAGTCCCTATCATGGAAGGAAATTGAGTCCGGGTCTTTCATGGCCCAAGCCAGTGCTCTTAGCAACTGTCATGTCAGGATACAAATGGCCTGGTATGGGTCACTTGAGGATTGAGGTGCCAACCAGGGTGGGGCGAGTGAGTGGAATCTGAGATCGAACTGTGTCAGGAAGCCAGCAGGTCAATCCAAGAGCAGGGTCTAGGAGCAAGTTGAGTCAAGAAACCAGGAGATCAGAAAGAGTGAAGTCCTGGAAAAAGCTATGTAAAGAAGCCAAGAAAAGCAAAGCTGAGGAGCAAGCCAGAGGGAATAGCAAAGCAGTCTTGAATCATGTTGTCCTGTTCCCCACACTCCCTGTACTAGGTGAGAGGTTTATATGGGGAAAAATGGAGGGGTCAGCTGACCCCAGCTGGCCACTTCAGTGACAGGGAGGGGGTGGAGGGTTAGGCCATGCTAGAGACTTCATGCCAACCTGGGTGGCAGGGTGGAATGAGTGGCTGTGCAGCCAGACTGAGGTCCCAGGTTTTAGCCCACACCTGACAGCAGCCCGGCTCTTGTAGTCTAGGCAAATAAACCAATTGAAAGGACAGAGGGGCTTAGCTAACCTTTTACCTACAAGTCAGTTTCTCCAAAATGGGGTGAGGCACATTAACTGTGCAGAGGGAGAACTGGCAATTGCAATCTATACAAATAATTCTTTAATTGCTCCATTAAGCTATGATAGTCCTAATCAATGCTGCAACCAAGAGTTACTAGATTACAGGTTGCTCCTATTTGGACTGTTTCTTAGTGACAGTGCTCATTCTTGTAATACAGCATCCTCCACCGCACGGCTGCACTGATGGGATTGTCAAAAAAACAGCTTACTTCTTTTACCTAAAATGTAGGGGGAAAGGGGCTAGAAGGCCCTTAGGAAGTCATCTAGCCTAACCTCCTGCCCTATCTGTGCCTGTGGTGCTCAGCCTTCGGCCGGTAGGCCAGACCTGGCCTATGGCTCTCCCCACAGGCCTGGAAATTTGGCAGCAGTGACAGCATTACTTACTGCTTCTGTTGCCAAATTTCTGGACCTGTGAGGAGCCGTTGGCCAGATGATAGCCCTATAAACTAGATCAGGCCAGCACACAGGGTTAGGCCAGCACACAAGGCCTGATCCAGGCATGCAGGGTCAGGACACTGCACAGGGCCCAATCTGGGCATGTAGGGTCCAATCCAGGTCAGGCTGACATGTGAGGGCAGATCCAGGCACATAGGCTTTTATTGGGCGCACAGGCCTGATCCAGACATGCTGAGTCAACACCCACAGGCTGACCCCATGCACCACTTGTGCGTGTGGGATCCAGCCTGCAGACCAGCTCCACACCTTCCATCCAGCCCATAGCTGAATAGGCTGAGCACCACTGGTCTACACTATCCCAGACAACTTTGTCCCACCTCCCCTTAAAAGCTTCCAGTGATGGAGACTCCACCATCCCTCAGGAATCTGTTCCAGTGCTGAACCACTCTCAGAGTAAGAGTTAGAAAGTAATCAGATTGCTTGTCAGGGTGACTGTTTAACCCCATTTCTGAAATCAGGTGTGTGACTAGTTACTGCACCCATAATTGGTTCCTGTCACAATCCCACATGGAGCTGATATTCAGGCTGAAGGCACAGCCAGTCTTCCATGATACAAAGGATCATTGCCAGAAAATGAATCACCACAGCAGCTTCAGAAAACACAGTAGGCAGGAAAAAATAAAATTCTATTTTAAACCCATAATGCAGCTCACCATTCCCAGGTGATGCTTTTGTGTCTTGTAGGAGCTGTGAATGCAATTGGACATGTATCTAAATAAGATTGTAGGATAGCTAAGCTGCTGGAATGAAACTAAATACCTTGGGGAACCAGTTAATAAACATACACAATATATACTTAGCTGTGTTAGTTCAACAGTGCTATACTTGAATAGTGGTATTCAATGAGTTAATGACATCCTCACTGGAGACAACCTATCCCTGGAGACCTGCAGTAGCATAAGGGGAGAGGGGTGATCAGGGCAGCAGTATCAGGCACCACTGCCTGTGTGAGGCCACAAAAATATCCATAGCTATAGTGGCAGCTGATTGCACTACTATAATCAGCACCACAGCAGCTGGCACTGCCCCAAGCGTCACGCGGCTGCCCTGCTATGTCTCTGCAGAAATGTGTTGTACTGCTGGCATTTGCAAATTTTACATAGCCTTTGGTCAAATAGTACCTTACTTCCATCTGCTAAAGGTGGCTTCTAACAGCTACAAGTTCACTTGTCTCAGAAACTCTCTGCCCTTTTCGAAAAAGTCCTTTTTCTTTTATGTCATTTGTGGATCAGACTTTGCAGTCTGTAAAACTCCAAGGGCTCCTTATAATGAAACAAGTCAGTTGTACAGGCTTGTCCAAATTCATTAACAACAAAAAATCCCCTGATTTCCTCCACCCTGGATGGTGGAGGGTGGAGGTAAGTGAAAGAAAATCTCAGACCTAGGGTCCGAACTAGCTTCAAATTAATTCACTTTATTGTTTTTTCACTAGAAATAAGTCCAAAGTCAGAACAAGAACTCCTCCCCTTTTCTAGCTCTGTTTTGCAGTGAAAGTTTTGTGGTGGAGATGCAATTTTAGCAGCAGATTTGTTGCTTGGATTGCGGTTTAATTCATTTTGATCTCATACGTTTGGGCGCCTATACACATGCAGTGTGTATAGATTGCAGTGTGTCAGAGCAGACTCAATTAATCAAGGCTGCTGGAGTGTTGTAATTACTGCACTCTATCAGACTCCAGCGTCATATGCATCAGCATCCCCACACTGAAAAATGGCAGTGGGGGTGCTTTAACTAAAGCTTGTTCAATAAGCTTTAGTTAAATCACCCCCACCACCATTTTCCAGTGCAGGGATGCTGATACACATGATGCTCCTGAAGTTTTAATCAGAGCAGCTCTTGGACCTGCTCTAATTAAAGCCCCCCTCCCCTGCTTCCTGGAGCATGTGTATAAATGCCCTTTTATTTTGAAAAGCATGTAATGTATAACCAGACCTAAATAATCAGTCAAGGCAAAACTGAGCATTAGGACCAGAAATCCTATGTTTTTTGCTAATCTGTTCTGTATTTACCTCTCATCTGTAAAAAAAAAAAAACAAAGATTTTTCTCCAGTAAGTGTAACAGAATCATGATCTCTGTCATTGGTACATTATAAACATTTATGCCTACAGTAGGAAAAAGGCAGCATGGCTAAAAGTCATTGGCAGAAAGAGTGGAGAAATTAAACAGGTGCAAGCTGGACATAAACACATGGGTTAACAGGAAACATTTTGTTACTACTAGGCTCTAAGGCTAGACCCAGAATTTGTAGACAATGCAAAGCCTTAATTTTCTTTTTTCATTTCCTGTTGTCCCTTCAATTAAAAAAAACAAAGTATCAAAGTGACTTAGAATCTTGTTCTTTGATGATACATCAGCTACAACAATTTTTTTTTTTTTTTTTTTGCACATCAAAAGTCCAAGAGCTTATTTTGCACCATACGGCATGTAAAAGATCCTGGTACCTTTGCTTTGATTTTATAGTAGATCTGTGCTGTTCTCCCATTTTCCAATGTATTTCTTGTACCCAGCTATTCCCCTCTGGGATCGGTCCCAAGCACAGAAAGGCCTAAGGACTTTGGAAGCTTCATATAATCTAATATTCTAGGGAAGGAAATAAGTACATTTGAGGGCTCTGATCCTGGAACCTGAGCCAGGTAGACAAACCATCCTGAAACCCCACTGACTTCAGTGGGGTTGTGTGAGTGTGACCACTGGCCTACACAGAGCAGCTTTCAGAACCAAGGCTAAAGCATGCTGAAAGATCAGGGGTATTATCCTTCATCCCTGCCTGTGTTGCAAGTCAGAGCATACATTTTAATTAGAAGGGATACTGGTTTTCTCAGATTTAAAAAAATCCCCAATTTTCAGATTAGAAAAAGTAACCCCAAATCCACATTTTTCTGTGATTAAAATGAAACACTGCTAATATACTGCTATATATCGAGAGGTGTTTCATTTTAGTCATGGACAAATGTGGATTTGGGGTTACTTTTTTAATATGAAAACTGGGGATTTTTTTAAATCAGGGAAAACCAGTATCCCTGTGGCACCAAGGCAATAGGGAGTTGCATAGTATTTCATGTATATTAAGTGTAAAACTCTGCCTTACTTTGGGGCTGCAGTTTATGCTGGCAACGTATCTGCTAGGAGATCAGAACCAAAATAGAATTTTGCCTGTTGCATATTTACACAATATGGGAAGGACATTTCTGGGAGCAGTCCTAGCCTACTGTTGATTTCAAACTGTTAAAGGGGAGCACCTCTGAACCTCTGGCCTCTTGTCCCTGGGGATTCCCAGGGATCTGGGGGGGATCTATCAGGGATGAAAGGAGTGTCACACTCAGCTTGTCCTGCTTCAGAGTGGGAATACTCTGAAGAACTGCTCCAGACAGGAGTGATCTTACTAACTGTGCTGCATTAGAATTGCAGCCACTAGTGACAATAAACTTGTCTGTTTTTCTGATATGCAAAGGTACAAAGTTCACTCTCATCTACAAACCATGAGTTATGTGAAACAGGCAGACTGTGGTCTGAGAAGGCAGATTCCACCATAACTGCTGGAGCTTTGCTTCCACAGTCAGTGACCTGGCATCATAGCCCCTTGTGGCCTAGCAGCTCACAGCTATCCTCTCCATAGTGTTGCAGACAAAATGTGCCGTTTAGTCTGCAACTCAGGGTGTGGTTGGTTTCAGGGATTGAGCGCTGACCAATCATGTGTCCCTTTGTAAAGCCAGTCCTGGTTTAGCCCAAGTGAGGTCTGTGCTAGGGTTCCAAAACGCAGCTTAACAGCTCCAAATGGCCCACAGCAACAATGGCATCACTTAATGATTTTCAACCAGGTGCTGCAGAAACCTGGGCTGCCTTGAGATCCTTTTAAGCATGGCATAATAGGACATGCAAGGTGAGCACTGTTAGGTGTGCAAATACGATTCACAAGGTAAACCCAAAGATTTCAAATAGGAATCCGTAATGTCAAAACGATTCTGCCCTACTGTAGGCTTTTTGAGTTCTTTGCAACAGAATAATTGCTCTAGTATTTATCTGTAGTGAAAAAATAGAGTGAAAACTAAGCTGGTATTTTCTGAGGGGTGCCTTGAGCCTAAGGAGGTTGAGAACCACTGACTTAAACATTTGATGTAGATGCTGTTCATGAAGCACTAAGCAGGCTTATGCCCATATCAAGTCCTTGGACCAGCAAAGCTCCCTTAAAAAAAATGAAGATGATCAGACCCACAGAGTGTATTTTAACCCCTTCATGGGCAGAAGGAATGAGGGAAATTTTTTTTATCAACCAGTGCAGTTGCAGGTGAGCCCTCCTGAATGCCTAATGTAAGGCACTATGCAAATAAAACAGCTATACCAACTCAGATGTATTTGCATGGCTATAAAAGAAAGTATTTTCTTGCAGCTTGTCCCCATTCCCTCAGCTTTTGGTTCCTGCTGTACCAAGACTATACTCCTCAAGTTGTTTAACAGTATGTGCCTTCCTCTTGCACTCAATGGAACCCAAGTCAGAGCTCTGCCTTCAGCTCTGCAGATAACCCTTCCCGTGGGAGTAGAACAGAAAGGTGAGCTAGCATTTGCATAGCACTGGAAACCAACAAGGGTACAGGAACAGAATGATACCCTGGTCTCCTGACTTATATCTGAGCCCTCTCAAGTACTTTCAGAATTAGGTCCTGCTGTACTGGTGAGGCAGGGTTCTCCTTCTGGGGATGAGAATTCTCAGTACTGAAGAGACTAGCCCAAGGTCACAGGGAGTTTGTTCCACTGGCACACCTACCAGCTGCAGCCTGCCTGTCCAGTTTTCCAAGGGTGAACAGCTGCCAGGCAGATCCTCTGTACAGTAGTGTGGCTAGCAAAAACCATGCTAATGCACTAATGAACAGTAAATTAGTCCAATGGGCATTACGTGTTATAGAAAAAGTATTAATCTGTGCTAATGCACAGTAGCACCAATCATGGCACATTAAGTTAGTACCTGTTATTACAGGTACTAAACCTAATATATCATCATTACAGCGCATTAATGAACATGTAGACAAAACCTACTGTCTCTCAAAAAATCCAGCCTGGTGTCTGAGTTTCTAAAGGTCACATCTAACTATGAAGGACTGAATTCCTGCTTTGGTATGCAATCCACCTAAGTGAGCAGCTCACTGAGGAGGTCTGGGGTGATGGGGGAAAGATGGAATGGCTTTGGGGCTAACACCCACGATATCGAGTTTCAATTTCTACCTCTGACACGGAGCCACATCGCTGATATGTGAAGTGCCATAGGGTTTAGGGTAAGCTAGAAGTGAGTGTTACCATCCACAGTATCTGGAAGGGTTCAAGTTTATCAGTGATCACACAGGGATGGAGGCAACACCACCTTGAAGAAAAGTGTGGGAATCCCTGGCTTCCAAACTGGCTGTTTTGAACCAAGTGTAGCCATGCCTAAAAGCATAATTGGGTGCCAAAGCAAATTTGTAATAACAATCAGCCTGTCTAATCCATTAACCTTTTCTTTCCCATTTCACAGATAATGTACATGAAATATGTACTATAGTATACAGCACTGCTGAAAAGGCACAACTGTTGCTATTAAATACAACTACTTGAACTTGGAGGCCCAAGTCAACATGAAAAAGTGAACAAGTGTTTCTCTGCTACCATGTCTGGAAAGCAGTATTGCTTCAAGGATCAAAAAGTTAACCCCATCTCAAGAGTCAAGGCTACATTACCAATGGGTTGTTTTAATGTAGCTAGTGGAAATCCCAAAATGCTGCTCCATATCCTCCCTAAAATAGTGCAAAGACACTTTCTTATGGCAAATTGATTAAGGCAGGTATCCTGGATATTCCTAACAGGTTATGTTTCACTCTTGGTATTTCACAGTTTCCAAGAAAACAGAGAGGGCAGCTGTGTCTATGATAGGTCATACCACACATTGTGAGAAGCAGCAGCATCTTGTTCTCCTTCAAATGAGAGGAATTTGGTGACAAGCCACAAAAGAACTATGTTGTATGGCCGATTCTTGATGTTCCTTTGAATTTCCATTGGCAAGAGACTCCAGAACTCCATATTATGATGTCCGCTGTTCACTTTTGTATTTTTCATAGGCATCCAATATTTCTGTGATGACACTTGGATCTTCCAGCGTGGTGATGTCTCCCAGGTTGCTGCCTTCGTCAGCGATGATTTTCTTCAGCAACCTTCTCATGATTTTCCCTGAGCGGGTTTTAGGAAGGCGTTTCACCACCTGGTGAAAGAAACACACATCCTAGTAGGAACTAAATAGAAAGATCTGGGCAACTCCAGCTCTGAAACACTCACACTGGCACAGCCCTAAGGAGGCTCTCAGGAGCTATCTAACACTGGCTAACAATTAGTCAGCGTTCAAGATGAAGGAATACAAGTCATGTTTACTAGATTCTATCAGGCTTATTACTCTTCCTTCAGTTCTGGCACACTGGTAGTTGCTTTTGAAAAATCAGGTCACTTTACATACTAAGCAAAAAAGCTAAAACCCCCATCTTGGACAACGACCCGCACATCACGACGAGGGACATGCTCAGCTGGGATGGGCTTCACCTGTCCCCCAAAGGTAGCGTGTGTTTTCTTCCAGGTTGGCGGATCTCCTCCGGCGGGCTTTAAACTAGGCTCATCAGGGGGAGGGGAGTACGAGGGCGGGGGAAGCTATGGACCACCAAACCATGTGGCACCCACAAGGACAGCCCAGCCTGAAGAAAGAGAGCATTGGAAACCTGAAAGCCATGGGGAGACCAGCACTATGGCACAGGTAAGAAACGAGAAGGTAAGAAACAATGGGCCCCTTGGGACTCGGAGCAGGGGGGGGGCAGCAAAGGCACCAGTCGCAGGGCTCAAGTGCCTATATACTAATGCTAGGAGCATGGGAAACAAGCAGGATGAACTAGTGCTCCTGCTTGCACTAAACACCTATGACTTAGTGGGGCTAACAGAAACCTGGTGGGATTCATCCCATGACTGGGCGGTACATATTGAGGGATATAGATTGTACAGAAAGGACAGGGTGGGGAAAAAAGGGGGAGGGGTTGCGCTCTATGTCAGTGAGCAATATACATCAACCCTCATCAAGACAGAATCTGAGGTTGAGGAAGTAGAAGGATTATGGGTTAGGCTACATGGGGGGCAAGGAGAAAGGGATTTGGTGGTAGGGGTCTGCTACAGACCCCCACATCAAGGGGAAGAAAGAGATTCAGGGCTCCTGAGGCAACTCTCGGAGACCATAAAAGCTAAAGAGGCGGTAGTCATGGGGGACCTAAACTACCCGGACATCTGCTGGGAGTCACAGACAGCAAAGTCCCACCGCTCACGCAGGTTTCTAACCTGTGTACAGGACCTCCACCTGACACAGGAGGTACACAGTCCCACTAGGGGGAATGCCATACTGGATCCAGTATTGGCAACGGGGGATGACATGGTAGAGGACCTCCAGATCGGTAGCCATCTGGGGGACAGTGATCACCTAATAATAGAATTCAACATAAGATGTCGAGTGGGTAAGGTAACTAGTAGGGTGAAAGTGCTAGACTTTAGGAAAGCTGCTCTCAATGAACTCAGGCGATTAGTCAAGGACGCACTGCAGAGTAGGAGTTTTGAAGGGATGGGAGCCCAAGAAGGGTGGCTGTGCCTTAAGGAAACGATCCTTCGGGCACAAAGCAAGACGATCCCCAAGCAAGGCAAAAGAGGGAAAGGGACCAGGAGGCTTCCCTGGCTGACCAGAGAAATCCAGGACAGCCTAAGGGACAAAAGGGGAGCACATAAAAAGTGGAAACAGGGAGAGATCACCAAAGACGAATATACCTCCTCTGCTCGTGCTTGTAGGGAGGCAGTTAGACGGGCCAAGGCTACCATGGAGCTGAGGATGGCAACCCAAGTAAAAGACAACAAGAAATTGTTTTTTAGATATATAGGGAGTAAAAGGAAGGCCCAGGGAGGAATAGGACCCCTGCTAAATGGGCAGAAGCAATTGGTGACAGACAGGGGGGACAAGGCTGAACTCCTCAACGAGTTCTTTGTCTCAGTGTTCCTAAGTGAGGGACACGACAAGTCTCTCACTGGGGTTGTAGAGAGACAACAGCAAGGCGCCAGACTTCCATGCGTAGACCCTGAGATGGTGCAGAGTCACTTGGAAGAACTGGATGCCTTTAAGTCAGCAGGCCCTGATGAGCTCCATCCGAGGGTGCTGAAGGCACTGGCCGACATCATTGCAGAGCCACTGGCGGGAATATTCGAACACTCATGGCGCACGGGCCAGGTCCCGGAGGACTGGAAAATGGCCAACGTGGTCCCCATTTTCAAAAAGGGGAGGAAGGAGGACCCGGGCAATTATAGGCCAGTCAGTCTCACCTCCATCCTTGGCAAAGTCTTTGAAAAAATTATCAAGGCTCACATTTGTGAGAGCCCGGCAGGACAAATTATGCTAAGGGGAAACCAGCACGGGTTTGTGGCAGGCAGATCGTGCCTGACCAATCTAGTCTCTTTCTATGACCAGGTTACGAAACGCCTGGACACAGGAGAAGGGATGGATGTCGTATACTTAGACTTCAGGAAGGCCTTCGATACGGTATCCCACCCCATACTGGTGAACAAGTTAAGAGGCTGTGACATGGATGACTACACAGTCCGGTGGGTGGCGAATTGGCTAGAGGGTCGCACCCAGAGAGTCATGGTGGATGGGTCGGTCTCGACCTGGAAGGGTGTGGGCAGTGGGGTCCCGCAGGGCTCGGTCCTTGGACCGATACTCTTTAATGTCTTCATCAGTGACTTGGATGAGGGAGTGAAATGTACTCTGTCCAAGTTTGCAGATGACACAAAGCTATGGGGAGATGTGGACACGCCGGAGGGCAGGGAACAGCTGCAGGCAGACCTGGATAGGTTGGACAAATGGGCAGAAAACAACAGAATGCAGTTCAACAAGGAGAAATGCAAAGTGCTGCACCTAGGGAGGAAAAATGTCCAGCACACCTACAGCCTAGGGAATGACCTGTTGGGTGGCACAGAGGTGGAAAGGGATCTTGGAGTCCTAGTGGACTCCAAGATGAACATGAGCCGGCAGTGTGACGAAGCCATCAAAAAAGCCAATGGCACTTTATCGTGCATCAGCAGATGCATGATGAATAGATCCAAGGAGGTGATACTTCCCCTCTATAGGGCGCTGGTCAGACCGCAGTTGGAGTACTGCGTGCAATTCTGGGCGCCACACTTCAAAAAGGATGCGGATAACCTGGAGAGGGTCCAGAGAAGGGCCACTCGTATGGTTAAGGGCCTGCAGACCAAGCCCTACGAGGAGAGACTAGAGAAACTGGACCTTTTCAGCCTCCGCAAGAGAAGGTTGAGAGGAGACCTTGTGACTGCCTATAAGTTCATCACAGGGGCACAGAAGGGAATTGGTGAGTATTTATTCACCAAGGCGCCCCCGGGGGTTACAAGAAACAATGGCCACAAGCTAGCAGAGAGCAGATTTAGATTGGACATTAGGAAGAACTTCTTCACAGTTCGAGTGGCCAAGGTCTGGAACGGGCTCCCAAGGGAGGTGGTGCTCTCCCCTACCCTGGGGGTTTTCAAGAGGAGGTTAGATGAGTATCTAGCTGGGGTCATCTAGACCCAGCACTCTTTGCTGCTTATGCAGGGGGTCGGACTCGATGATCTATTGAGGTCCCTTCCGACTCTAACATCTATGAATCTATGAATCTGCAATCACCAACATTTAAAAAGTCTGGTCTCAGCATAAATCTGCACAGGCTGTGCACAAGAAGGTGGGCCTCCCTAGTCAGAGCATCACACAATACTGTATCTCAGCAGCAGTCAGAAGCAGGACTCAGGTCTTTGATACCCAAGCCATACCCATTGCGCTATGCTGCTTCCCCTGTAGAAAAGAAAGGGATAACCATAACTACCATGGTCATAAAGAAGGTCTGAGCAATGGGCCCAAAGGCTGGATGGCTGGATGTGTAGAACAGAGAAACTGAGGCCTCACAGCTTCTTACCACTTGCCTGTGCATATCTGAAATGAATCCTGAAGGTAGGCCTATGGGTAAGAAAACTGTTGTGCCTAGGGAAAGACAGCAACATGACCAGCAATGGACTTCTCAGGGACTCTCCTAAGGCTCCGGAGAACCTGGTCTCAGGTGGCATTACTGAGACAGGATTATTCCTGCTAAGCACAGTTACACAAGATATTTTTTACAATTACGCCTCCTAGCACTTACCAGCACATGATCAGGCACTGCATATTTTGCTATCTTGGAAGCAACTATTGCTTTGAGCTCTTGTTTAACATGTTCTGTCTGAACTGTGTCATCTTTCAACACTACGAAAGCAAAGGCACCTGGAAGGAAAGTGAACAGGGAACATGTGCTGCATGTTAGTGACTGAATTCCAGTGGAAATAAGACTAGATTGGCCATTAGTAGGGGAAGAGAAAACTGGAAAGGGACAACTGCATCATGCCCAGACAGCGGAGGGAAGTGAGCAGATGGAATGGAATCTGTCCCGACAGCTCCACATGGGGAATTACTCACCTCTCACCCCCTTGGCCTTTGCAAGTCTCTCCCTGAGGATGTCAAACTTTGGCAGCTGATGTCAAGCTACATGCCGCGCTGATGCAGCAAGAAATCTGGCCTTTAATTAGTAGGGTCCTATACCATCAAAGGCCTTGAGTATCAAGTCTAGACCCTTGAAAGGGATTGAGAAGCAGGAGGGGATAGAGCACTGGCCACAATAGTATCTGCTGGTGTGCTGAACTGGGCAATCTACCCCAGTGCTCAGTGTGCTACATAGGGCAGGAAGCTCCAAAAAAAGAGAGTTCCAGCTGACACTTCAATTCAGGACTTGTCCTTAGAGACATACCTTCTCCTTTGATCTCATGAGGGTAACCAATCACAGCTGTTTCAGGCACAGCAGGGTGTTCATCCTTTTAAAAAAAAAAAAATGGAGCAAGATATAACAAACTGCCCCTCTTTCAGACCTTGTAGCATCCAGGGGCCCATCCCAACTGTTCTGGGAAATGCAGCACTGTTAAACAAGTACAGAGTCCTTAAGGAACTCTTTTGCCATTCTAAGCATGTCTGCACCATGGGAGCAGGGTGCTCAGTCTCACTGCTGAGGAAATACGCCACTCATCTGTCCCCAATTTGATTCAAGCCCCATAAATGAGAAACTTGCATGCCCCAGAGGTGCCCCAGCCTGCCCATCTGCAGTAGGCCAGGAACTCAGATTGTGAGCACAGTGTGAGGGGTGTGACCAAGCCATCCTTCTGGCTTCCTTTCTAGAGCTGGCACACGGAGTGGAAATGGGAGTGAGTAGGCCGGGCTTATTTCCACAGCTGTATAAACATGGCCTGTGTTCCTGCTTTGAGAGCACAGTACCTGGAGGCCAGCTTCCATTCCTGCTGCAATGAGCAAGAGCTCCATGTGCCCAATTGGGTGCATCTTCATGAGACACTTTGAAAGCAGTAGACTAATTCTACTGCACATTAGCGCAGTGGGTAAAACCTGTGCTAATGAGTTAATGCACAGTAGAATTAATCTACTATGCATTAGCATCATGAAAAAAGTGTGCGCCGATGCTAATGTTCAGTAGTGCCAATTATGGTACATTAAGTTAGTACCTGTAATTATAGGTACTAAACTTAATGTGCTATAATTATAGCACATTAATGAACTTGTAGATGTGCCCACTGAAAACAGTAGGGAGTTGCCTGGGTGTGGCTGTAAAGGGCCCCATTTTTAAACAAGCATGTAGTATTTTTGACATGGCTTTCTGCAAACAAGAATAAATCTGGAAGTGAGAAGGGTCCTCTCTATCCTTGGAATGAGTGCAGCCAGAGCCTGGTGAGTGCAGCCAGAGCCTGTCACAAACCCCAAGTGCAGACCACATGGCAGGCTGCACTAGTTTGTGTAGCTTTCACAGAGAGAATCAGTGTAAATGCAGATTCCAAGCTTGAAAACAGCCTCCTTGCCAACACTGTATATGTCCTGCTGCAGCCCCAGTGATTGCTGACCCGGAACAGCTGAATCTCCAGCAGAGTCAATATCTACTCTACACCTTGGGTAACTGTTGATACTAGACTGAGGACAAAGATGCCACTCTGCATGAGCATACATCATGCATAACGTTCAGGGCAAAGTCAGGGAGAGTTAGGCTCATCAATCTTCCAATGGGAAAGGGAGGTGCTGCTTCTCTCAGTGAAAGTTTTCATTATTGAGGTATACAATAGTGGTTTATTCTGCTACAGTTCACTGTTAACACTGACAGTACTTCTACACTGATGGAGCAGATTGTGTATACAGATTGAACAAAACAGCATGTACTAATCCCAAACTGAAAAATGGGTTATGTTAGTTTAAAGTTGATTAAAACATGGAAGAAAGCCTCATTGTACCAGGCTCCTCTGAAGGGCACCCAACATGAAAATATATAGCAAGTGTTGTATTCCCTCATCCAAGAGCTATAATCAAAAATTTGCACTGGGGTGGCTAAGAGGTTTATTTGCAGAGGAGAGATTACAATCACTCCTGAAATGTAAACATGACTTTGGCTTATCCAATTTCACATCTTAGAGCTGCTTGCAAGTGAGGCACATAGTAGAGCAAACATATTTGGGTCAAGCATTGCAAGCAAATGCTTTATAAGACTCCGTGTTCTGTTCTGTGGGTTCCCACAACCCCTTAGCCATGTGGTGGGAGAGCTTATCAGCTGGTGTATACTGTTCCAGATTTAATGCTGCAAAGTGCTGCAAAAACATGCTCAGATATTGCAGAAGGACCCGAGTCACAACATTTAGAGGAAAATACCAACTCTGTCCAAGATGTTGGCAGGAGAGGGGAAGTCTGATCCTGTGTTCTGATTCCCTCACTATCTCAAATTAACATAACAAGGGCATAGAAATATTTCTGGCTCTTTGAGAAACTAAATGCCAAATGAAATCTTGCCAATCCAGCCAAAGGAGCTGCATTTATCCTTTCATAGAGTCACTCTGTGAATGCTACACAACCCATAGAGGAACTGAGAGAAATCTCTTCACCACCAATTCTTCAACAGGCCTTTCCATGATTGCATCATGAGATGGTTCTTTTCTTTAGCCTGATCACCCTTGCTTTTCTACCTAAGGTATGTGCAGATGAAAAATTCAAGAGTAGCAACATTAACACCTGCACACAGAACCTCCCCTCCCTGGGCCAGATCTTCAGTTGGGGTAAGTTAGCAGGGCTCCTTGAAAGCCATGAATCTGTGATGTTTTCCACCACATGAGGATCTGGCCCTAGGCATTACTGAATATTACCATGGCATCTTCAATCTCGGCGGTTCCAAGCCTGTGACCACTGACATTGATGACATCATCCATCCGCCCTGTTATCTGGTAATATCCTTCCTTGGTTCGATATGCACTGTCACCTGTGAAATAATAGCCTGTAGCAACACAGAAGCCACTGATCAGTAGCAGCTGGTACAACAATTCATTATTAGTAGCTACATTGGCAAATCTAGGGTTATGAAAAGGGGGGTGGAGGTGCAGATGGTGTTGGGGCATCATTACATATATCATAGCACATTTTTTTCTTGAAGTAAAAAGAAACAAGAAGCTTTACTAATATGCTATGGGCCCAGGGCTGTGTTATTCAGTTTTAGATTGAAGCAAAACATTTATTGGAATGTACATTAATTTGCTATATCATATATAATGTATTAAAAACATAATAAATGGCACAAATAATAGAATATGTTGTTTCTTTAGTCCTGTAGTAATTACAATTAAATATACATCTCTTTCAGGGTCATAAAAGAAAATCCAGACTTTTTGAGCATCTTGAAAGTGCATCTAATACTTCACTGAAAGTTATTTCCACACCTGAGTTAATGTTAACCAGAGTTAGTGTTCTTAGATAGAGCTAGAAACATCTTCAGGGCTGTGAAATAGGAGCTACATTACCAGAAGCAGCTAACAGGCAGCAGAATTGCCGAAGAAATTATAGTTTGATTAAGGAAGAACAAGACCAATAAAAATGGGAAGGGGTATTAGCACCTGTGGAATCAAGAGTTTAAAACAAATTGGGTAGATTATAAGGAGTCATTGTAACCAGACTTGGGCTCCAGGGGTGGCTGAAACGCCCCCTGGTAGCCACATGACCCTTACCCTGCTCCAGCTCTAGGGTGTTCACCCTTTCTCATTCGCCCACCACATCTTTGATGTAATTGTTTGATTGGAAGGGAGACTACCTAATGGGTCCTAGAGCAAGCCCCAGTTCCTCTAGATGCCATCTAGTTCTCCCAGGGCACCTGTTAGCCTTAAGGGCTAATTACATGGCTCTGACCATACCTTACACTATGCCCATGCCTTGCAGAAGTTACCAATTAATGACTTCAGTGGCCACAGCCTCAATCCAATCCCAGGCCACCTCAGGCCTTTACACCCTTGCTGGGGCCTCAACCTTCCTGGCCTCAGCCCCTTTTCTCTTACTGGTTCCCTTAGTTTAGGCCCATTGTGCTGGGCTTGATTTCTGGGTCCCAGCCCAAGTCTTGCCCTCTTAGGTCATGCCCTGCTTGGGCTCCAGGCTACTGGCCCTAATCTCACCCCTCTAAGACTGCCTCTGCCCTGCATCAAACACTGAGCCTGCTCTGGCTCCATCTGGGCCTTTGGTCCCAGTGTCCTTCACTCCGAGCCCCTGGCCCCCGTCTTTGTTCCTCTTGTGCACAGGACTCCCCTGCCCTTGGCTCTGCTCTCCCTGAGCGCTGATCCCCCTAGCCCTTGTCCAGTCCTGTGGAGGCTAGGCTTCAGCCTTTCTTTCTCTCTCTCTCTCAGCTTGGATCTCTCCTTCAGGTCTAAGCCCCAAATCAAGGCTCTTAGCGGGGCTCTAAACTCTGGTGTGCCCATGGCACTCTGCTGTGGATTAAACGCCTTGTTCCCTTGCAGCTCATGATAAACAGCTTTCCCTGCCTGAGGCTCTCTCTGCTGCTCCTTCACCCTTGAAGTAACAGGAGCCTTTGGCTCCCTGTTACAGTCATGAAGTCAAGTGACTCCCTCATTGCTGCCTGAATAGAAATGCTGCTGCAACTGCCAGGCTGATGGTTTTAAACTTTAGGTGGACCAGGAATTAAACAAAGGGGTGGGGGGGGGGAGGGAAGGTGACTGCACCACTGTATCCCCACTCACCACCACCCCAGCCCCGGCCCCAGATGCCTCCCCAAGCATCTGTATTGTCTAGCTGGGCCAGGTTTTCTTACACCTGCTGTACAGATAGGTAACAATACATACCACCTTTCTCCTAGCATAAGCAATGAGCCCTCTAAGACAGGGGCGGTCTCTAAGACTAGAGATAAATATCACCAAATGAACCAGGTCATCCGTGCCAGGATGTCTCCCTGTGCAGCTGATCCACTTCTTTGGGCAAAACACTCATCACCTATTGCCCTGCCTGTTGATGCTTCAGGGCAACGGGCAAAGTGTTCTCCTGAGGTTTGAGGGGCCCGGTTCTCTGCACACTAGGAATTCCCATGCAGGATTGGGCCCCTCCAGCCATGGGAGTACCTGCCCAACCTTCTCCACTTGCAGAGATGCACCCCAGGATCTCTGGAGCACATCTCCATAAGCAGGAAAACTGGACAGGAACTCCTAAGGCTTGAAGGGCCTGATCCTGTGCAGGAATTCTGGAGGTGTGCACCTGCCCAGGGTGACTGCAGAACGTGGGCAGCTTCAGGCTGCCAGCATCTCACGCCATAAAGTAAACAGACACCTGCTGCTAAACAGCAACACAAATTGGTGCCATCATTTGCAGCATAACAAGAAACATGGACGTCTGTTTGCTTGGCCTTTGCGCTACCATTAAGATGTTCATGGTGGCACAAAGACAATGAAAGGCAGTATCTGTTTCCACCCTAACATTCCCTAAAGCACAATGCTAGCCCTGCATGATTCTGTCCTCACTGCAACTTCTAGGAGCTACTAGAAGGCAAATATTAATGATCAATGAGACATGAAAAAGTTCATGTGCTCCTGCTTCATCCCCCCAAAGAGACGCAAGAGCCCCTCAGGCACCCTCTTCTCCCTTGCCCCAGAGGCAATCTCAGCCCTCTGCAAGCCTAATGCCTGAAGCCACCACCTCAAAGCCCTTCATGCACCCCTCGACCAGGGATCTGGGTTTACAGGTCTCATATCCACTGTGACCAGAGACCAGAGTTTAGAGGAGCCCAAGCTCCAAGAGAGGCATTACAGTCCCAAAGAGAAGGCATGTCACTGGACTTCACCACCTCTGGGCTAGTCTTTCCTCCTGCCCTGCTGTGTTATCTTGGCCAAGTAACATACCTGTCTCTGATCTCTACCTCACCCTTGGATTTGCTTCCCATGATCCTAAACTCTTTGGGACAGGGACACAGATTCTTACCATGGGGTGATAGAGTGAGGCCCTGACCTCATCTAGGGCCTCTAGTTACCCCTGGAAGCTGTATACTAAATCTGACTGAGGACACATACTACTAAATGCTCAGCTGCAGCAGTCATGGGCAAGTGTCACTAAGGCTGAGCTAGTCCACCGGCTTCTGTAATGCAGCCAACTTTACCCATAAACACTGGTGTGCATTCATACTAACAGAAGACTTCTCCACTCAGGCTCCTGCTCCATGGTAAGAGTATGTGTGCATGGCAACTACATCCCCAGGCTTACCCAGGACAGAAAACATATAAAAGAAAAATGGCTTCTACTCTGCCTTCTGTTTATGCTATAGAGATAAATTACATCCAGTGCCATCTGATCTGATGCAACAGCAGGCATATGTCCAGGCTCATGTCTACTAGAGGTCATTGTGCTGCAGCAATTCACTGAAAAAGGAAAGTGCTTCTGCCTGACTTCTGGTAGACTAGCAGTTCCAATTTGAGCCATCAGTGTTTCAGTTTATGCAAAGACGCTTGCTCTTGCTAAGTGCAAAGAGCCCTGACAATGTTATTTTTCATACTATCAGTGTGGCAGGGAATAAATGGCAGGGACCTAAATAGCTCTGGGGATGTATATGAAATATGGAAATCTGAATTTCAAGAAAGTGGCATTACAGATTAAGAAAGTTTAAGTACAAAGTTCAGATCTGGTGGGAGATTTCTAAATACTGGAGAACAAAAAGTTTACCTCTAATTTACGTGATCCCTACCTATCTCAAACACTAACTACACCAAGTCATTACACAGCACCCTCAGGAAGCTTGAAAGTGTTTGTGCAGCAAGTTTCAATATGGCAGGGATGGTCAACCTGTGGTAAAAGTGCCACAAGTAGAACAGGCAGCTTCTGTTTGTAGCATATGGCAGACTGAGGTGAGGACAGGCAGGACAGCAGTAGACAGGCCAAAAAGAAGCAGTCTAGCAGATTGGGCAGGGAGCACAAGGCTGGGAACAGAAAGCAGGGCAGCAGATCAGGCAGGGGAAGGAATCAGAGTGGCACTTGGGTAGGATGTGGGGCTAATTAGCAACATGCCTCCCAGAAAGTTTGGCCCCCACTACACTATGACACAGTAAGATGAACTGATTTGCCTGAAGCCAGACAGTGAGATCGTAATAGAGCTAGGACAAGAAGGCAGGCATATTAAATCTTCACACCATTGCTTTACGCGTTAGGACGCAATAACTATCTACTAGTTTGGATGAATTACTGAACACAAATACACACATCTGCTCCCAGACAGCACGCAACACCCTGCCGAGCCGCACTGCACCTGCGCAATGCAACAGCTGCCACGTGGGTGCCAAGTGGGGGTACCATCCTCGCTGCCCCACATTGTCCCACACTGCGCGGGGGGGGCTCTGCCACAAGCCCCCAAAGGACCTGATTGCTGCTGCTACATTCAGTGAGTGCGGGGCTTTTTTTTTTTGCTTTTTTTTTTTAATTATTAAAGTGCCAGGAGGCTAGTGCTGGGCGGGGGTGGGGCTGGGCAGGGCAACCACAGGACCTTCTCCCATGGCTCCCCCCACCCAGGGAGTGCCAGGCACAGCCAGAGGAGCCACAGGAGAAATTGCAGCTGCCCGGATGTGCCTGCCTCTCCCCGGCTGATCCGAATCTCTGAATCAGCGCCGAAACAACATCGAAACTCTGAAACAGATTCGGCCGAATCGAAATGGAATGGTGATTCGAAACACCAAAATGAATCACTGTCCATCCCAAACAGCCAAATCCAAAACGGAAATGAAATAGCTGTTTCACACAGCCCTATTGGACACATGAGCTACAGGCTTCTGACCAACAGCAGAAAGACGGCTGTGGGTGTAGAAGTATTCTGTGCATGTTTTACAGCACTGTAATTTAGTGCAATTTTTATAGCATTAGAAAGTTACACTGCCCTTAAACATGACAGCAGTGCAGTGTTTGGTGTGGCACCTCTGTGCCTCCCTGCGCTTTCCAGGCTTGGAGGTTGGGGGCGTTCCACAGCCTCCTGGGGCTTCTCCACTGGTCAGAAATTTGATCAGCGTAAAGGATGTTATTAAAGCACTGTAAGTTGCTAGTGTGGTGTTTTTAGGCTTGCAAAGAACTGTACTCATTTATAACGTGCTGTAAAGCCATGCACTTCTGTTAACTTATGGCAATAAAGCACTTTAAATGGCAAAAAAGCAACTTCCATACACACCCTGTCAGAGGAATTGCAATATGCCTTAAAAATAATAGTTGGAGCAGTCAACAGTCTGCCATGTAGATTGTGTCTGCAGCAAAGAGAAAGGTTTATTGGATCCTGACCAATTCAGAGTTTGAAGAGCACATGAATTTTAAGACATGCTGAGCAAAAGGGGCTTTGCTCTCTAATATGCTGGATCAGAACTGTAGACTACAGCTTGTCCATAAATCAAAAGTGGTTGCGGGGTGGGGGGGAGGGTTACAAGCATAAGATACTCTTTGCCATGGAGAAAAGTAGCTTTCTAATGAATTCCCTTTGCCAGTGGCGAAGTTGGTTTGCATCAACCATACTGCTTCCTAAGACTGCTCAAGTGTAACTGTACTACACCCACAGCCATGGGAACTTTAAAGCAGTAGCCTCCACACAGCTCAGAACACATAAGCCTCCCCTTCAGTCTAGCCAGTTCTCACTCCATTCAGCAGAGGCCATTAGCACCAGTTCATTGCAGTATAGACACAAGGTAAAGTCTTGCAGTGCACTGACACTGATAGCACATGGTTTTCCCTAGCCATTCATCTTACCTGGGTAAGTTTTGAAATAAGCATCTACAAATCTCTGATTGTCTCTATAGATGGTTCTTGCCATGCCAGGCCACGGCTCCGCAATGCACAGAGCACCAGAGACATCATTTCCTTCTATCACTTTCCCCTGTAGGTCCAAGAACAGGACAGATCATCAGACCAATGCAATGGAAACAGTACAGATTAAAGGAAAGGAGCTGGCAACACAATCTACCTGAGTGAAGCATCATTCTGGCCTCACCTCAGTTTTACACTGGTATCATCCTACTGACTTGAAAACAGTCATGCCTACCTGCACCAGAGCAAGTGAGAGCCCCACCAGTTTTTCAGTTTCAGTGTTAATTGCTCCACTTATTTATTTTCATTGCTTCCCACTCATATTTTGCCTGTGGTAGAACATATGTGGAAAAATAGGTCTCCACTACTACGTATTGACTGTGTCACACTTTAATTATTCAGATATACCAATAAGAGGGCAGCTGAGTATTATAAGAATAACCCTCTGTGCAGGTGAAAGAGCAGGTGACCCCCTGGACTGTAAAAGACAATACAAGATATACAGAACACCACTCCTCAGCATGCTGCTCCACACCTTCTTTAAACCCCCAGATTCATACCACTACCAGTGAAGAACCCACCAGAAGGATACAGGGACTTACACCTTTCTCATTTGGGGCTGTCAGTACCAATTCTGGCCCAACCACAGATTAGCACAGTCCTGAAGGCCACTGCATCAGCACAACTCCCCATTCTGTCCTAAGCATGCCATCCCAGCTCTCACCCACACATCACTAAGTCAGAGCAGTTCTTCTCACACTGTCTGAAAACCATGGTGATAGAACTGCAACAGCTCCAAAAAAACTGCTAGCTAGAAAAAGGCCACCCAAGTCCCTTTGATTTAAATGGAAGGCAAATGCCTAACCTGCTCAGGTTGCTATAGGAAACCCCACAAAGTGCCATCTTCTATCTCTGGTCATTTAACACCTTGGAAATTTTGGCCCTACATGACTGAGGAGGTGGGTGACACAAAAGCAAGCCCCCCCCCCGAATGAGATCTGTACGGTAGTTTTTTACATCCAGGCCAAGTCCAACTGCAGCCCATGGGCAGGTGACCAACCCAAAACAATTTTTTTTAATGACAACCTGTAAAAATTTTTTACTGACATATGCTTTACATAATGTAAATGTAACCCTTCTGCCAGGCCCTGGACAAGGGTAGGTTTCAAATTTAGGGGCTTAACACCAAACATAGTAAAAATGTTTGGCCGTCAATAAAAAGTTTGCAGATTGTCAGAAAAAAAATCTCTTGGGTTTACAACCCCAGTTTGACTGCAGCAATGGTTTTTCTACCCTACTACCCCCATTCCAGGGTTCCTCTACTCACCCCCACACCGTGACATCCCCGATTGCATCCCGTACCAGACTGCCCCACCAAGACTCCCCACACACACCTTGCCCCTGCTAGCCCCACTCCCTGTCCCAGCTCAGATCCCCAAGGAAGGACTTCTATCTGCCTACCTGCAAGGTGAGCAGTGTTACAGGCAGATGAGATGCAGCAGCAGCAGCACACATGACGGGGTCAGGAAGGAAGCTACAGAGACTCCCATGAGCTACAAAGCCTTGATAAGAACTTCTCTGAGGGTGCTGTGCTCCTGCTTAGACACCAGGTGGCGGTGCTGTACTCTGTCCATCCTTCAACACTGCCAGCGAAGGGAGCTTCAATAAAGCTCTGGCTGCTTAGTGTTTATATGAACAGCTCCATATTTTTATGGACAGGTGTTTTTAGGCTTGCTTTTTATGCAGCATCTGTAAATTTATGGACAGCTAACAACCATACCTGTTGGGCTTTGTGTCCACAGGTCAGGGCCCAAGTCAATGGCAGAGATAGGGCAGCAGCTCCAAATCCAGGACACCTGGGCACACCAATGAGTTGCAACAAAGTAAAAGGGGGCGTGGCTTTACCATGTGTCCACTGTTCTGTGGTGTTTGTGTGTGCATGCTCCTACCCTATGGCAGAAGAAAGCTAACCAAAGAAAGCTTAGCTCTCTTCTAATGCCTGCTTGGTGAGGAGTGCTACCACTGATTAGTTGCATGTACTGTGGAGTAAGAGCATGCTACATGGGCAGTTACTACAATGCAGATGTGAGGGTGTGGATTCCTAGCATTTACTCAGTGGTCACTTACTCATTTGCCCACATCTAAAGTATTGTTAGTCTCTTACAGCTCTCTTAAATGAAGGCACCAGTTCCACCTCTGCAAGGTCAGAAGTTTAACCCAGGCCATAACTATCTCATTCCACAATAAAGGTGGCTGCTAATAATAGAAAGATCTCGTCTCAGGCTACAGACCCATTTTTCACAATACATATTTCTCAGAATGCTCAGAAAATGCCAACAGATACTCTGAGCTCACTGCTTATAAGAAGAACATGGTGGGCAGGGGAATTTTCTTGGCTACAGTACACATTTAGAAGTGAATTTTAAGAATAAAATCCTTTCATGGTTGCAAGTAGGCTGTGTTTTTAGCGAATCTGACTCATGTGAGAAGTTCCTTTGTCTCTAAGGAGACCGTGCCAGAGCCAAGTTATACATGTGTCAGTATCTTCAGGACTGTGCCCTTCCATGATAATATCATAGGAGCCACCCCAAAGCCACTTTGCAGCTGGCATTCTCATCAGTGTTAGAGATATGGTATTTTATGCAACCGGATCCTCTACTGTATCCATTTAACGGAGTTTAAACAATATTTTTCCTTTTCCTAAATTATTTTGGCATTAAAAAGGCAACACAAGACAGACAAATGAGGTGACAGAATCTCTGATAGGTTTCTTATCTGAGTGCAGTCCTAACTCACGTTCTCATCCATCAGTACAGGTACAATCCCAAAGAATGGTCTCATTGCCATAGCTGGAATTATTTCAGCTCCTTCCTCTGATGGTCGTGGAGCAATGCAAATACCACCGGTCTCTGGAAAAAGAATGCAAGAGTCAAAGAGTCTGGGACTCATGTGCATGTCGTTTAATGATGGGGTACAGGAAACACCTACATTTTGCAAACTAAACCAGAACAGAAACTTACAGACCTCTCACAGGTAAAACTCCATGGACTCAGAATTCCTGTTTAATCAAATTATAGGACCCCCCTTTTAGTGGGGGGGGAGGGGCGGAAGGAGGGGCAAATCAAATCTTTTGGCTAAGATCAAGCGAGACTGGGGGCATCTGAACCTCAAGGCCTCTGGGTCTGGGGCTTGCGCACAGGATGCCTGCCTGGATTTGGGAAGTATCCAAAGCCCCAGACCAATGGGTCTGGGAGGGAGGATACTTGCCCAGTGGTAGAGCCATACAGATTTAACAACAGAGCTCTGCTCAGTCAGACTTTGGAACTTGACTACTGGGCTTTGTCCAACTGAATCTGGAATTGATTTGGCCCTTGAAATGAAATATAAAACGGAATCCTTATCAATGGCTGGCCAGCTCGTGAGCTGTGGCTGCTGCTCATTACACTGGTCACACCTTTATCACTGTTACCCTGAGTTCTCTCTCTCTGTCACAGGCACAGAGTGACAAATGAAGACTGTCAGCTCATTTTTTGGACAGGGACCATGTTTTGAGACAAGTCTGACCAGGGCCTAATCATGGCCACAAGATGCTACTGCAACAAGTAACAACAGCGATGATATGTATGTTTCAAATTCTTCCCTCTTTACCTTTCTTCCTAGAGTCTAATTTCTAAACATTTCAGCATCCATTTTGCTTTTCACTGCATATCAAGAACTCCTTTAAAAAGCATGGCACCTAAAGCTACAGACAGAAGGTTTGCTGGCATATCAATGCAAAACATCTGTCTCCCTTGGCCTTCCTAAGCTACATATAAACATACATTTATCTATATGAAATGATGATGAGCGGAAAGAGCAAGGCATGGGTGAGCAACTGGCCTCAGGTGGGTAGCAACTCCTCTCATTGTAGGGTATTACACCAAAAAAATGGACTTAGGGATTAATGCTGCAATCAGTTGTCAATGGTAAAATTCCTGCTAACTTTAATAGTGTAGAAACATGGCCTTCCTGAGGATTAGCCCAACAGCTGCAGCAGCTGGGTCACCATGCAGGAAAGAAAGAAGCAGCCTGTGTGTGTCCTGTCAGGGCAGCAACTGTAATCTGGATGCACATCAACATTTAAAACCTGGAGATTCCTTACCTTAGTCCCAAACCCTGTGAATAAAAAAAAGATAGCTGATCTATTGGGCCTATATACTCCTATCCTAGAATCCAGGCCACAACTATCATAGTTCATGCTCACATAGCCACCCAGTAGATAAATTAATCCCTACAGATATCAGCCAGTGCTAAATGCAGACAGCAAGAAGGTAGCATTTACACCTTTACTGAATCCCTTCACATCCCTAATGCTGCCTGGACAGTGCTATTCAACTCCTTTCATGCTGCACAAATGGGTTCAGAAGTGATGACACAAGCAGATGATTTTGGGAGGGTTGATTTCCTGAGCTGTTTTTGCAGCACTTTGAGAGGTCTGGATGAAAAGCACTCTGTGAAGCTCAATCACCATTATTACAGAATACCTCATGAGAAGCACACCCTGTAGTGTAGGCCCCCTTGTCCATATCCCTCACCAAGAGCTCAAAAACCGGATGGTAGGGCTCTGCAGCTAACTTGATATGGAATGAAGCCTCCAGCCATTTTATGGCCCCTAGCAACTGGCATCCCAAGGAAACCCACCTTTGGTTTCAAACCATTATTCTCTGTAGGAACTCCCATATCTGACTACCCTGCTTTCTGTCCTTTCCATGCCAAGGGAAACATTAATTAGCTGCTCCAAGAGAGAGACCCTTCTGAGCTTTCTGGCCCCACTGTCCATTTCCTATGGCTTAATCACAGGAGGTACAATAATACTGTAATAGTATTACTAATCAAGAGATTGATTAGCAGTTATGTTCTTCTCTCCTTTTGTTGTACCATGGAATAAATTGAAGGAGAAATTCACAATAATGTACTTGGGTCAAGCCTTATTTGCAAATGATGAGTCAATGCAAATAATGAGAAAAGCATCAGTCTTTGCGTGTCCCTGCTCTTTGTTAACACAAAGCAAGGTCAATTTGTCTAGCTGGCTGACAGATATTAGTACCCCTGTTCTGAAAGAAAAGAGGTTTGCTATTGATTTAATGATAGCAGGAGCAAGTGCTTGAGCAGATCCTATATATGTGATGGATAAATAAGATAACAAGCACTAAAAGGCCCATCTGGAGTATAGTATGTTCCTCTGAATACCCCCTACTTATTCAACATTATTCAATACCACAGTCTAGTGATTCAAGAACCACTTACAAACAGCTTTACCTTGGGAACAGAAGTAAATTTCCCAAATGGGAAATTGCAATTTATACACACCAAGAAATGTGGGCTCTGGCTATCAACCTGGCAACTGTTAATCAGTGTTAGCAAACACATAGCAGTCATCACAAGTGTGGGCCCTTTACTAATTCTGTAGCTACATGACAGATGTTAAGTACGTGACCTGAAGTAGCAAGGGAGGGGAAGAAGGCAGGGGAGCTAAATTTGTATTTCAAAGTAAAACTTGTAAGGGGCAAAATACTGGAATACCTAAGAAGAGGCAAAAGACAGAGACATTGAACAGTGCATGATAGTCATGAAACATGGGATACACGAAGGACCCAAGGGGGAGAAAGAGGCAGAGCCCTATGAAAACCTGGCAAAGACTGTGGAATTTCCCAGGCCTGTGGAATTTCCACCTCATCACCTAACAAGACCTGCAAAACCCTCAGAAAGACTTTCTGAATACCTCTGCCCTCAGGATTACATAAAACCTAAGCAAGGCTTTCTGTTGTCTTTTTGGGTTATTATGTTACATTTTAAATTAAGCTAAATTATGTGTACAGTTACTATGTCTTATTGGGTTGTCTTAGCTTAAGCAGAGTTCTGTTGTTCTTTGTTGTGTGCTTGAAGTTGCAAATTGCTGTGCTCAATAAATGCTCTCTTCAGAGAACTGACTATTCTTGCTCAAGCATTTATGAATTCACTGCCACTACCTACAGCCTAATATTCAGTCTAGTAATAGCAAAGTAGTAGTTGCAATTCAATTTTTAGGTTTAATGCTGTAGTTATTTTTTAAATGATATATATCTGGAAATCTGAGCCAATTAATATACATCACTAACTAATCTAGTGAAAGTTCATAAGTCATAACACGGGGACAGGGTACTTTCTCTGGTCCCCATCACTATACAGTAATCATTCATTGTTTTGGAAGGTTTTATTTTCTTACCAATTTAATCTCATGCATCAAAGATGTGACAAGAGGAAAGAAATACAGTTCCCAGTCATCTAGGCACTGTTTATCTTAATTTGACTGAGGAAAAAAACTAGTCTCATAACACAACATGCAGTATTAATTTTTCATCTGAAGAGTTTCTTTCTTTTTTTTCTTTTTTTAACCTAAATATAAGTGGAGTTTAAAAATCTAACTTGGATTACATGGGACTCACTCACTGATCTCCAAGCCAAAACAAGCAGGGAAAGGCACGTTATACTGGGAGTTCTGGCTGGAAGCAGGAAAAATGAGCATGGATCCCACAGTATGGAAACATGGAGGTGGGTTTGGAAGCAATGATAAAGTAAGCATGCTAGCCTCCTCCAGCAGAAGAGGGAGGTGCTCAGTCGCTGGGTAGGAGAGTCTGGAAATGGGAGGGGTGCTTGCTGGTAGAGGAGAGGAAGAAGGCAGTGTGAAAATACACATACTCTTTCTTTAATCTACAGCAGGAAGCCAGGCAGGAAGGAGAGCCCAGAACAAAGTATACACTGGAGTACAAACAGAGCCAGCAGCTTTCATGTGATCTTCCTTATTCCAGGTAAGCTGCTGGTTCAGCTCTAGAAAGTGACCTTTTTCTGATTCTTCTAGTCATATGACAGGCAAGAGCAGGAGAAAAGGCAGACCTGGAGAAGCACTCAAGGCAAGATCCTGTTCCACCTATTAGGTACATAAGTGTACTTAAGAGCCTAAGTATAACTCTATTCCACCCTGATCAAATCCCTAAAAAATAGTTAATGCAAAAAAGGGGAGGAAGGTGGGTCCTTCCCTTCCTCACTGCTTTTATGTGATTCGGTCTTAAAAGGTAGATGATGGTGTGTTACAAAAGTAGATGAACTGATGGCAGAGGTGTAAGTGTGCAGCTGGGTACCTTGGGCAGCTGCCACACACAAGGGCCTCAGCAACTTCTGATTGCTGCTGCATGACTGGTGAGATTGTGGCTGCAGCAATGACCCTTTTTTCTGCTTTACCCACCCCCACCCCACCTCCTGCCTCTCCCCCAAGTTGGTACCTAGGGTAGCTGCCCCAGTCACACCACTGATAGATGGATTTTCAGGACCTGAATACAGTAAAATAAAATCACACTTAGATGCTTCTGTTTACTTAGATACCCAATTGGTAGACTAGGATCTGGTCCCTATCTCCAGAAGGCCCTTCAGTAAAGAACAGTAAAGATGGGTGCATCATTCTTTTGTGACCTGAGAGCCCAAGCACAAAAGAGTATGCAAGAGAGTAACAAATAAAGTAACTCGTATTCAAGAACCTGGACAAAATATTTTCATGAAAATGTTTCCAAATGAAATAGACCATTTTAAACCAGTGGTGCTCAACCTCCAGCCCACATGCTGCATTTGGCCCATGGGGCTATGTTATCCAGCCTGCATGGCTCCTCACTGGTCCAGAAATGTGGTGGTAGGGGAGCAATGGCAGCCATGGCAATTAACTCTGCCACTGCTTCCCCACTGCCAAATACCTGTGAGGAGGCTTGATGGTGCAACCCCACAAGCAGATTGCTCTGGTATGTGGCATTGCTTCACATCTGGGATCACTCCATGACCAGATCTAGTGTGCAGAGCTAGGCTGGCCCACAGCTGGATCCAATGCACCAACCCCACACTGGATCAGTCTCAGCGGATCCAGCCCAAGGACCAGCCCTATGCCACTCATCTGGCCTGCGGGTCAAATAGTTGCACACCACCATTTCAAACCATTTTCTAACCATGATCATTTTTCCTGTCCCTTCTTTGCCACCAACCCCAGTATCATGCTGATTACCTGTTTGCCACCAGGTGTCCACAAGGGTGCATTTGCTATCTCCCACTACTTTGTGGAACCACTGCCAAGCTTCATGGTTAATTGGTTCTCCCACTAAAGCCAAAACAGCAAAGAAAAAGGAGTGAATTCTGGTGAAAGCACCTTTATGCAGAGCACTATCCCATCAACACCCCCTGAATGTGGACTGCATGACAGCAGGTTTATAATTATAGCAACTGGTCTGCAGCTACTAACTTTTCTTAATAATTGGCTGAGACATGAAAAGAAGCCTAATGGGCACACACAATAGCACAGCTAGAAGGTTCACCACTCTTTCCTTGGACTGGGGAACAGCACAGAAAAGTAACTGAAGGTAACTTGAGGATCTTCAGAAAACCACAACTGTGATAATGCAGGGGGGGTCATTTGGGCCTTGCCTACACCTCAGCAGCAGCCGCTAAAGGCAAGGGTGTCTCCCACCCACATCCCTCCCACCTGTATCTCAAGGCACACTCCAAATCTGGAAATACAACACTCAGGCAACTCCAAACTTATCCCTCTGTGCCTGCTCTCAAGCCTGCAGTCAGCCTAAGAACAACCAATAGGCATGCATCCACAGTGGTCTGTTTGGTGAACTTCTGGGTCTGGGATGCATCCATACATGCACATAAGTGCAGTGTGGGAGGGGTGTCCTCATCCTTGTCCTTGCCAGGCTCCTTGCCATAGTGGTGCAGAAAGCCCGTAGGTTGGTCCAGCATGAGAATGTCTATTGCTCTAAATTATGCTATTCAGGCCACTGAATTTGTCTGGTATCTTTTTCTGAGGAATGCTACTCTAGCTAAAGGAATCTCAGAGATAAGGTATAAGTCTGGGTTATTAACTGCCTTAGTTTTAAGTGCTTTTCCTTCTCACTTAGTAACTAAACCACCATAAGTGACAGGTGCGTGAAAGAACATCTACTCTGAGCCAAACTGCAGCTGGGTTAAGCCATCCTGGCTTCACTGATCTCAGCAGAGCTGCCTCCATTGTTATCTGCCAAGGCTGTGGTTCTACAATTCCTTTCACACAAGTTTCCAGTGGTTCTCACCTGACCCCAGGGTTTTTAAGGACGATCGGTCATACTTCTTCACCCACTGATCACCATATTTCAACAGCAGACGGATAGCAGTCGGTGCTCCATAAAACTGATTAATTTTTAGCCTCTGTACGGTTTCCCAGTAACGACCTGCAAAATCCCCAAGAGTCACCTTTAATCAAGCTGTTTACAAAACAAAGCTATTGTTGCAAATGCTGAACGTGAATGTCAACAGAATGTACAGGAGCCACTTGCAGTATCTAGAGTACAATGCTGATGACATCTTTATTACCCTTAGTACATACTTTTTTTAATAATCACATTGTAGCAGGTTTGGGATTAATACTTATCTTAACCAGTCACCTTAAATCTCTCACTTTGTACATTTATTCCCGAGCAACCTGGCTGCACAGGACTTTTAACATGTCAGGAAAAGTCATGGAGCCAGGCCCACCAAAGAAATTATAAGCCCCCTTTAGTACTGGGGGCCACTAACAATGTGTTACAGATGACTTGGGACAAATAATAATGAAAACAAGGACAGGAATGGAGGTCAAGAGTAATAACTAGTGTGTCAAGGGGGGACACTGAGCAGAGCACACCGGACAGTGCCCAATGGCCCCCAAACAAGTCCAAGTAGCCAGTGGACACTGCCCACTGATACTCTGCCCAGAGATGGGAATGAAATAGAGCAAGGAAAGAAGCCCCCCAGTCTCCAGGAAGCCTCCCAGCCAGAGCCTCCTTCCTGGGAAGATACATGACTAGCTTGGCCAGGGCCAGGAGGATGTTGACCAGGAGGTCCCAGGACTTGCTGGGGCCACAAACCTGCAGTGCAAAAATGAACAGATGAGGGGAAAAGTGTAGCCAGAACCTCAACAGGAGGTTCTGGAGAAGGCAGTGCAGGGTAGGCTTGCCCTGGTAGGCTCCACGTAGGCTTGTACCAGGGTCTCCCTCTGCTCACAAAAGGGGTAGGTATCGGAGGGGTGGGGGGGTCTGTGAACCATGCCAGATACATGCCCGTGGTGATGGCTCTGTGGAGAGCCACCAGCTGAGATCCCCAGTGGCTCACAGGATACAGATGGAATACAGTATTGTCCCCAGGGACCCTCACCCCTACCCAGGGTGTCCCGCCACTTGTTGTCTGGGCAGGATGTGAGGACAAGATGATGGATGGTGTGGAGCATGAGCGTATAGAGCTGGTAGTGGTGGGTGGTTCAAAAGCAGACCAGCTTTGTGTCCCCAGCCTGCTAAGATGGTGAGGTGGGGAACACTATGGGGCTGGACGAAGCAGGAGCCCCACAACAAGCTCCAGAGGACTGGGGGACACCAGGGGGGCAGGGACTGCCCTTGTGCAGGATATGGTCTATGTAGGCAAGGGCAACGGGAGGCAGGGCAGCCCTGACCTCCTGGAATAGGCAGCAGGGTGCACACAGTGTGGGCAGCTTCATGCACCAGGCCAGCACAAAGGGAACTGCCCACTCGTGCTTGGCATAGTCCAGGAGGTCCCCAATACAGGTGATGTGGGCCAGAACCATCCTTGGCGCACCCAAGGCACCTCTGTCACTGGCACCACCAGTTGCAGTTTTTTCCAGTAGGGGCTCAGTAAGAAGGTCAGCATCCTGGACAACCGTCTCTGGGGACCTGGAAGCAGAGACCAGCCTTCAGGCCCTGAGGGCAGGTTTCGGGTTAACACTCAGCCAAGCACCTCATTTGTCATACTGTACATTTATCCCTGGGCACCCTGACCGCACAAGAATCAACATAAAAGGAGTACTCAAAACACCCTTAAACACAGCCCGTACAGGACAACTCACAGTCCTGAGGCCTCTCCACAGGCCCCAAGAGGGTGCTACTGACTTCATGCTGCTCCCTCAACACCAAAGTACAGTATTCCTTCTGCCTCCTACATAAGTTGCCCCTCCTGGCCTCACGGTACTCCTGTTTCCAGCATTGCATCCCTGGGTCTTTTGCCAGACCCTGGGAGAGTCCTTGGCTCAGTTCTGCCATCACTACAAGCCAAACTCCCCCTCTATCTCCAACCTATGGCTCCTCTCCCTATGATCCTTTAACTTCCTATCTCTAGCTAATCATCCTCTGCAGCTGGTCCAGTTCTCTTAGGCAGCCTACAATCACTCCTGACTGCCTGCAGCGGACTTGAGTCCCCATCAGCCTGCAGACTCCTCCAGTTTGGAGTGTGTAGTCTGCTGCAAGCCTTTGCCAGCTAGCCTACTACACACATGACAATAGGAAAGTGAGCAGGACACATCCACTAAGGCAGCCAGGTCAGTCCCAATCAGTTCCTAAACTGCCTTCTGCCCTATAATGTTCCCATAGGTGCCTATGTAAAGCTTTGGCCATTACTCCTCACCTGGGTCAGGGTACGTAGGCGTGCTCTCAAACAGTACAGAGGTGGCCCCATTGCAGAGTGGTCCATACACAACATAGCTGTGTCCTGTGATCCAGCCGATATCAGCCACACAGCCAAAGATATCACCTTGCTGGTAGTCAAAGACATACTGCAAAAATGCATAGAGAATTTGAATTCTCAGTAAAAAGCTGAAAGCTCAGTATAAAGGAACTGACACATGCTCCGTTGCATTGGTTACTTCAATTCAGCCAGCAAAAAAGATGGAACAGGGCAAGCGTGGCAGGGCACCTTTGATGCCTGCCACTTTAAGAGGCTTAAACAGGCTGTGGAGTAGCTGGCAGGTGCAGTGTGGCCCAACAAGGCAGTCACATGACCACAAGAGGGTTTCTGGATTGGAGGATGGGGCTGGGCAGCCTCAATATAAACCCAGGCCCTCAGGGCAGAACCAGCAGGTGCTGTAGGGATGCCACTATAATAACACTGGCCAGCTGGAGCTGCTGCTCCCAGAACATCTGGAGATCAGGGTAGGAGCTCTGGTGATGGAGGAGGTTCCTGGTCCTGGGGAGTGACCTAAAACTACACCCTGATGGTGAGGATGGTATGGTGGGGCTGCCTGTGGCAGGGTGGTCTCCAGGAAATGTCACACCTGTGCCTCCCTAGTGAAAGGTGAGTATGGGGCACCTTATAACCTCAGCCCCCATGACCTGGTGGGTTACCCTGTAGAGAGGACAGGTGAGGGGTCTAAGCAGGGATGATATGTGGGGGGGGTGCATGTGGGTGCATGTGCATCCCCTGAGTGTGGTGGTGCACCCCCTGCAAAAAGGTGCTGCCAACACTGTCAGTGGTGCCTGCAGGTGGTCACCACTTGCCACCCTGCTGCTGACATCACCTGCAGTGTCTGCAGACAGTCCACGATCGCCGCTGGCTGCCACCAATGCTGCTGGTGCTGCCTGTGGTTAGTTGCCGACCCTTGGTTGGTGCTTGCCCCCAACAGTTCCAGCGGAGTCTGTGGGAGCTCTGTGCTCCTGCTGCTGCCAGCGCAGCCATGCCCCCCCAGCTGCTGGGGGCATGCACCGTTCGTGGGTCTAGGCATGTCATCAGACACCTGAGGCCCAAGGGGTATAAGGCCTAGTGGCCACAGTGACAAGGTGTGTGAGAGTGAGTGGGCCACGTAGCGTAGGGTCCGCGTGGGCAGGCCTGAAGGACTGTGCACAGGCTGGCTTAGTGATTAAGTGAGCTGGTTAGAGGGGCCCGAGAAGGCGGACCTGTATGGGAGACTGAGGGCAAGTGGCTCAATAACCTACCCAAAGTAACCTTGACTGGCCCATGGTGGGGCCAGGACCAGACAGGTCAAAGGGCCAGAGCATCTACTGCAAGGGACAGCCAGAGATAGAGGCCAGGAGTCCTGACTGGCCTAGAGGCAAGGCCAGGGCCAGTGAGGCCAAAGGTCCCAGAGGGGGCCACTGCCACAAGAAAAACGGGCTTAGGGAGTTTTGCTGCCCAGAATGAGGGTGGAGAATAGACTGCTGAGGAAGAGGGATCCAGGTGGGGTCTGAACATCAGGCAGGTATAGAGTGAGGCCCAGTGGGGGGCCACATAGTGATGCCATCTGTGAAATGTGGGACACATTGTAGGGATGGTACAGAGCTGTGTATTATGCCCTTGGCATCAAGCATTAATTGGTCAGCCTCCCACCTTATAAACAACTACTTTAGAGTTGCATCAAAGGTGAGACAAGTGGGCAGACTACCCTAGACAGGCAGGCGGGCCAACAATTGGACCAGCTGTGAGATGGCCCCCTGTCACAGCAAGCATAAGTGACAAAATGACCCAAAGAGACAAATAGAAACATAAGACTACAGGGGCCTCCTGGGGCATTAGTTTCAGCCCACCACATTCACAGGCAGTTCTTAACCCAAGGATTCCCCAAAATTGTTACTTCAAATCCTCACGTACTCCAACAAGGAACAAAATCTAGAACATCAAAAACATACAATTAAATGCCACAGATAAAACCAGGAGAGACAAGGGCACTGCCAATGCCCTGCCAGAATTTTTTTTTTTTTTTTTCCAGGAAATTCTCAGATCCAGGGGAGCAGGCAGAGGGAGAGGGGGAGCAAGCGGGACATTGTAGTGACAGACCAAAGCCAAGAACTTTCTTTCTGGACTGAGCAGAAAGAAGACCCATCAAAGCCTATGCCTCATATAGCTGCCATCTGAGAAGAGCTGACATGCAACTCCCACATGTCTCAGAGAGCAAGTGAAACACTTCAGTCCTGCAGCTTGAAAGGCTAATCCTCAAATTTTCTGAACAGCTACCTCTGGACTGAGAACACCACAAATCTCTTGGAAAAGATAAGTATGAGTAGGGGTAAGGACACAGAGGCAGAGTGGTTAATGCATCTTGCTGTGGCTCCAGAGATGTGACCTCTAAGCCCTCCTCAAAGTTTACATAAAAGACTGCCTCTAGTTAATCTAACTGTAGCTGGACAACTGATCTTGAACTTGGAAGTCAGAGATAGGTGGCCATAAGGCTGATTGCATCACTGCCTTGAGGGTAGCTAGCTATAGAAATTAATGTGTTTGAACTGTGCTATCTCTGTGGGTACAGAACCTTCATTATACAGTCATTTATTATTCTACAACACAAAGGTTCTGCATCCCACAGCCAACCATATGCCACACAACACCTGCTCTGGGAAGGTATTATAAGGTCCATCTTGCTTCTGCAGAAAAGGAGTTAAAGAACCTGCCCAATGCCACCCAGCATATCAGTGGCAGAGGCAAAAAATTAGTGCTTATACAGTTTTGTCCTTCAGCAGACAAGTGTCACAAAAAGACACTTTAGGAGTAACAATGAATTGAAAAGACCCAGCTGGAATCACTGCATCATCTGGATTCCTTACAAACACAGGGAGCTGATTTGCATGGCAGCATGCTTCCTGGCAGCAAATGGAGGCAATTTAATTATTAATATGCTTTCACACACCTTTCAACTCAACTGCATGCAACACATCAAACAATTGACAAATGCACCACCATGGACTTAATCAAAGAAACAAATGTTTCCCCATGCCCATGCTGAAACAGCACAAATACTCTTTTGCCAGAGATAACACGGTGGCGGTACCTTGTGCGTCAGAGCAGCATACAGCAGATATCCAGCCTGGGTATGAACAATCCCCTTGGGTTTTCCTGTGCTTCCAGAGGTATAAAGCATGAAGAGCATGTCCTCACTCTCCATACTTTCAGGAATGCATACAGGAGCCTCCCTGGCCATCTCCTAAGAAAAGAGAAACAACACAAAAAGCCCTTTAACCTCTCATAGCAAATCCTTTGGTGAAACTCAGCTGTGTCTGGGCTATGCATAAAAGAACTGGCATGTCTTCAACTGGTGTCATGGCTTTCTCCAGAAAGACTTGGCAGAAGTTGTACTAGCAAAAAGCAAGGAGAATTGGATTGAAAATGCTAGAGCATAGGAGCAGTCAAGGTGGCTGCTCAGATGATATGCACTGTCTGTTTCCCTGGGCACTGACAGAAGCTGCAGGGGCATCATGGGCCAGATTCTATTCCATCAAGAAGCAGGTAAGAGGACTGAGGCATTTAAATGTGATTCTATTCCATCCTGCTCAAGCCCGTGAAAAACTGTGAATGCAAAAGATGAGTGGGTCTTCCTCCTTTTGACGCTTTTTTGTGACTTAGTCTTAAAGGTATAAAGACCATGTGTTACCAAACTAAATCCATTCATGTATTTTCAGGATTTAAACAAGGTGGAATAGAATTGCACTTAGGATCCTTACTTGCCTAATAGGGAGAATAGAACCTGGTCCTGTGTACACAGGACACTTACTCCCTATAAGGTCATGGGGATAGATGCTGTAGCTGTTCTTTAGTCTCATGCATCTCTCACACCCAGGTGTCAGAAGATAACAAATGAACAAAACCTGTATTAAAGAAAAAACACAATCAAGTCCTTGGGAGGATAAAAGTGTCTGACAGAAAACCCTAGTGTGAGTCCCATCATAAGCCACACTTTGTAGCAACTGGAAGGTCATTAAGTGACAGTTCTATTTTAATTTTAAATCATACTTGGGATTTCCCACTGTCATTTTCCATTTTCTGGCTGCAGAAAGGACTGTGGGCCCTTTTCTGGTTACATCAGGTACAGAGCAGGGCTGTCCAACTGGCAATCAGGAGGCCACACAGCCCACAAGGGGTTAACCTGTGACCAGTACCATAGAAAAGGTGGTGCCGGTGGTGCGCAGGCATCAGGTGTCATCATACTGCCTTAAATAATAAATAACAGAAAGCAGCTGCTGCTAGCAGCCATATGATCACAATTGCAATCACAGCAGCAACAGGAAGTCATTATTGCCCCTATCCAGTGGGTATCCAGCCAAAGTCCCTACACTGTTGCATGTAGCCCCCCAGGCTTCTACATGGCCACTATTCCTTTCTTTCTCTGCTGCAGCTAGGGACTCTAAGCTCCCACCTTCAGCAGCTTTCACTTCCTGCTCCCATCCTATGGTGTGGGGTGGCACAGCTCATGGCATCAGTACAACTTGTGGTGGGGGAGGGAAGGCTGTGGCCTAAGGGCTTGCTACTTGCACTAATGTGGCCCCTGCTACTGCAGCTTGCATGACATGCAGTCACCAGCCACTTAGAAGTTAGACAGCCTGGGTATAAAGCAGATCCACCTAAATCAGACTACACAAGGAAGCAGCACAGTAGAAATATGTCATGCCCACTTGCTCCTGCATTGCATGCACTACATGCTGAAAAAATGCCAGGCAGCTTCCTTTAGAGTGGCTCCTATGAGCATGCCTGAGATTGTGAAAAGGACCAAGCATGCCTTGGGCACAGACCCAAAAGCACTTACATGGCAGATTCTTGGCATGAGATACACGCAGGGCTGCACCCTGGGCAGAAGTAAAAGGGCCAGGGAGAGTGGAGTGTCTCAGTGCAATGCTCCTTAGCAGTCCAACAGAATGCAGGCATGCCCATGAAGTTTGGTATTTGTTGTAAATGAAAAGATGGAGAGCAGTGAATGATCCTTTATGCCTTATTCCTCCCTTTCCAAATGCAGACCTGGCTACCTTCTTATTTCCATTCTCCCAAAAGCCAAAGGAGTTCTGGAGTTAGAACTCTCAACAGAGGCCATTGCAAAGGCCAGGGGGCAGAGTCTAGCCTGACCTTTCACTTGTACAAGGAAACAAGCAGGTTGCAGAGGTCTCTTAAATCCCTAGGTGAGTAACTCTGACTTTGGGCATGGGCAGGCAGAAGTCACAGGGGTACTGGCCTGTCTGCTCCCTCCCTGGAGCAAGTAAGTGGGTAGTGAATGGAGACTTAGCTTTATCCCACCCCCTGACTTCACTGGGGAAAGTAGCTGGATCAGCACTAACTCAAGTTATCACCAAATTTATGGCCCTCCTTGATTCATAAATTCAGACAAGAAGTTAAATGAGTAAGCAGTGGGGAGGGGTTTTAGGCTTCTGCAGACTCATTCCCTGCTTCTTCTTCTCTTTCATTAGGGTCAGCCCTCCAATTTCCAAGTTCAAGCAGAGAAGTCAGCACTAACATCCCAGGGCTGGATGGCAACAGCCTTACCTGCTCAGTATTATGAAGGGTGAGGACAGAATTTGGCCCTTGGTAAATGGAACCTGTAGGCTGCCAGTCACCTTCCTTAAAATGAAATTGAAAATGGATGGTTCCACAGTAGGAACAAATGGTACTTCCACAAACCTGGAGCACAAATTGAATATAGCAGGGGCGCTCAAGCCCCAGCCCATGGGCTGGATCTGTTCTATGGACCCATGTCATCTGGCCCATAAGGCTCCCTACAGGACCAGAAATTTAGCAGTGGGGGAATGGTGGCAATTCACATTACCACTACTCTGCCACCAAATTTCCAAGCCCCATGTGGCTGGAGTGGGCCTTGGCTGGGCTGTTGCCACATAGCTGGATGCCTAAGCCCCAGCCAGGCCAGCCCCATGCAGCTGGACCAGCAGCATGCCCTGGATCAGATCCAGAGGCCAGATCTAACCCACAGACCATCCTGGCACTGCTTATCCAGCCCATGGGGTGAAAAGGTTGGGCACCACTGGAACAGTATGCTGCTCAGAGTCCACTTAATATCAGGGAATATTCAGCTTGAGATCTCATTAGATGGTCCATGTGTACTCTGCTTGTTCCAGATCCAACATAAGCAATATCCATGAAAAGATCCAACCTTTCAACTGATTTGAATGTCCTAATTTCCTTTCTTCTCTGGAACTATGGGGCACTCCCCTTGTCATTGATTTCTTGTTCTGAGTTAAACCACACCCTGGACTTTGTTCACTTTCTCTCTCTGTTTTGTTTATATGGATTTTGGCAAATTAGATGTGAGAGAGCCAACCTAATTCTTAGATATCACTTCAAGAATAAACCACCAGCTAAGCACAGTGTTCAGAGTGCATTGGAAGCAGAGTAATAATTAGTGGAGGAGGATTTTATTGACAGGTTTCAATGAGTCATCTTGTTATCTAACACTTGAACCTTGCATGAAAGTGAAGCAGATAATTACTGATTCATGCCAGTGGATGGATCAAGCTTAGTTTATTCTGGATGAAAGACAGAGATTAACTTCTTTTAAGGGTGCAGAGACCTAAGAGCTGAGACAAACATATCCTGCCAACCAGTGACAAAAACATTAGGATCAGGTGTTTTTGGGGAGACAGTTTAGAATGAAATGTTTTGTTATTCAAATGACTAATAAAACCAAAATCTAGCAAGGGCACCAATCAGGACTACATCCAGTGTGTATGAACCCTGTTCGAAACAGGGTGGGAGCTTCACTTGCTTACATGATAACTTTGCTTTTACTGGCTCATGGCTTAAAGCCTGTTCCTTTTGTGCCTGTCCTGCTCTTTCCACTTTGCTATCCAACTGATTCCAAAGGAAAGAAGCAGAAGTGTGGCACTGGTACATGCTTGTTTTCTCACCAGCTTTACAAACTGCTGTAATCCTCCAGCAAGTAATTGTAGTCTATTGTCAAATGCCATTTCCTTATTGCAAACAGAGATTCTCTTATTCGTGCCTTCCTTTCCTTCCACTTGCATAGGCAGCTCCAAACAGCCTGCAACATAGGACTACAAGGCTCCAGCAAACTGGCACGTGCAAGTTAGCCTAACTCTGACTATAAATCCACTTGCAATTTTTGTAAATACCAAACATCAGTTCAAAATACCAGTTCATCAGTTCAAAGAAATGCACGCTTCTCTAACTCCAGAGCTTAATATGATGTATCAACTCATGCAAAAGCTTTCACGCAGTGGAACGACATCCCCTTAAGGCAGGGGTGGGCAAAGTCCAGCCCATGGGCTGGATTCAGCCCATGGCAGGCTCCATTTCCGAGCACCCCCTGCCCATATCACTGCAGCCAGTTTCCATGAAGACTCCAGAATGAGCAGAGCCATGACAGTGAGGGGCCCAGGTTTCCACAGAGACTGGCCCAAGCAGCACTGGCAGGGTGGACAGCTGGGCAGAGAGCTACTTCAGGGCTGGAGCAGGGATATTGCAACTGTAGCAGGAGGGCCTGGATCCAGGGCAGAGTTGCGATCCACTGCCTGCATGCCCTGGGCGGGAGTATGCAGGCAGTGAATTGCGGCTCTGCCCCAGTGGGACATGTAGGCAGCAGATCACAGCTCTAGTCTGGCTCTGGACCATGCTGTCACTGCTACAAAATCCAAGCCCCAATGCCAGAGCAGCTCCCAGCCCAGCTGTCCACCCTGCCAGCACTCCTTGGGCTACCCCCTGTGGAAAGCCTGGCCCCCCCACTGTCAAAGCCCTGCTCCTTTGGGGTCTCCATGTTAATGGGATGCAGTGATGCAGGCAGCAGCTGCTGGGAAATGGAGTCCAGCTGCCAACCAGATCTGCCATTTTACTCACCCCTGCCCTAAAGGCTCAAGTAATTTGACAGACATAAAAACAATTATTGCTCAGAAAACATTTTCCAGCCTGGGTGACAACCTCCAGCATCTTCCTTGGGTGTATACAAGCCTGTAGCAATCATGATATATTCCAAATATTCAACAACTGTCTGTAAAAACAGAGAGGCAACCTACTTCCCTGAGACACTGTGCTATTCTAGGTGAAGAAAGACTTCCCTCAAGTTGTTTAGGCTTATGGTCCCCAACCTAGGGGTTGTAATGCCAAGTAGGGACGTGGCAGTTACGAGTGGGGTCACAAGACTCCTATGGCCCGTAATTCCCCCAATCCCACAATTCTTCCATATGCCCCCAATTAATAGGGACCAGGGACTTATAATGCCTCAGCTTTCTGGAAACTGTCCCAGTGCCTGAAATTATGCTGCAGAGAGAGCTAACCCCCCCTAACTCAGCCATATTTTGCTCAAGGACAAGCCTCCAGGCTAGCCCTCATCATGGAGTAATTGTGGGCACAGGGACAGTTACTGTGGAGTAGCAGAGGCAGGGTAAGTCATTGCCCCATTTAACTATGGGCATACAACTGGCACACAATGGTTCCACAGATGTATGACTAATCAGACTCAAGACAGCAAAATATTTGAGAATCACTGAACTATGTGTTTATCTGAGGACATCTCAGTGATCAGTTGTGAGTGCTTGTGAAACACTATAGGGTAATCTGGCCTTACAATTAACCACTATTCAGAGCCTACATTTAGTTCCAAGTGTTTGTGAACATTTAACAAATATTAAAATAGTAACAGTGGGTAAAATCAAAACTAAGTCTTACACCCTGGGCAAGTTAGAGATCTCATCTGCATTCATGTTTTCACAGAATAGTCAGACTGACTTGCCTGAGTTTTGGTACCATGGCCAAGTTCCATGTGCTCCTAAGTCTACAGCAAGGCCCACTGGCTCCAGTGGTATCAAGTGTAGAAGACGAGCAAATCTGTAGTAGCTTCAGTTCAATTAAAATAGTGAGTTAAAGCATAATATCCCTGTGCTATTTAATAGAGAGTTCAACTTCTTTCATCCTGTCTCCACATTCTCAATGTATCTCAGATTTTTGTATTAAAACAGATCACTGCACCACTGCAGAATGAAGCTGGAAGTCACTGGCAATGAAGAAGGGGGGAGTGAGGGCTTTCAGCACCCTGAGGCAGTTTTAGGTTGTGGGATAAATATATTAGCTGGATGTTTCCGCTATACTGATCAGCACTGAAAGAGTTAACACCAGACAACTGCATTCAAGGATTCAAGGTTCACATTTCTTAAATGCAGTTTCAAGTTACCTGCAGACTTCAGAAGCCACCTCTGCTTCAGTTTATTCAAGGATTAAGGCAACACCTAACCAATAAAACAAGTTCTTCCTGTCTAAATTGTACTGTTAGCATCTAGCAGTTGTTTGCTCCTACTTCACTGGAACACCAACTGACTTGGAAAGTGAGTTTTAGCTCCTCAATATCTTTAATGTCCAAATGATGGTTTCCAGAACTGAATGCAACTAGTGCTGTTTATTTATTGCTACTGGTAAACTGACACAATTACCCCTGCCTCAAGCTATATGATCCCAGGTGCACATTTTAATGAGTGATCCTTCCTCCACCAGCCTATATAGGCTGTAAATAGTCCCACAAAATCATTCCCCAGGAAAAAAGAATAATTACACCAAGCCTTTCTTGGGTCTTGTCTACTTCTGCAAAATTAATGTCCAGTTTCACAGCATAGACAATATTTTACTGAGTTTGACTGAACCACATGGGAAGGAAGGAAGGAGAGCAGCAGAATAAGGACCTTGGACTTCAGAAAAGCAGACTTCTATTCACTCAGGGAACTGATGGGCAGGATCCCCTGGGAGGCCAGTTTGAAGGGGAAAGGAGTCCAGGAGAGCTGGTTCTATTTTAAAGCAACCTTACTGAGGGTGCAGAAACGAACTGTCCCAATGCGCAGGAAGATGAACAAGTATGGCAGGCAACCAGCTTGGCTTAGCAGGGAACTGTTCAGTGAGCTAAAACACAAAAAGGAAGCTTACAACAAGTGGAAACTTGGACAAATGAAACAACAAAAGGAAGATCAGGAAAATCCTGGGTCCCTTACTGAATGGGGAAGACAACCCAATGACAGATGATGTGGAAAATACTGAAGTACTCAATGCTTTTTTCATTCATTCACAGGCAAGCACCAGACTACTGCACCTGGTAGCACAGTTTGGGGAGGAGGTGAGCAGCCAACAGTGGCAAAAGAACAGGTTAGAAATTATTTAGAAAAGTTGGCTGTGTATAAATCCATGGGGCCAGACACAATGCATCCAAGGGTGCTGAGGGGGTTGAGCCACTGGCCATTATCTTTGAAAACTTGTGGCAATTGGGAGAGGTCCCAGATAAGTGGAAAAGGGTAAACATACAGCCCATCTTTAAGAAAGGGAAGAAGGAAAATCAAAGAAACTACTGACTGATCAGCCTCACCTCAGTCCCTGGAAAAATCATGGAGTAGATCCTCAAGGAATCCATTTCTAAGCACTTGGAGGAGAAAAAGGTGATTAGGAACAGTCAGCAGGAATTCACCAGGGGCAAGTCATCCGCAGAGCCAGTCATCAGAGAAGGCAATAAGGTTGGTCAGGCATGACTTGGCTCTGTGGATGTGGGGAAACCAGCAGACGTGATATACCTTGACTTTATCAAGACTTTTGATACGGTCTCCCACAAATTCTTGCAACCAAGTTAAGAAAGTATGGGTAGGACAAATGGACTGTAAGGAGGATAGAAAACTGGCTGGATCATCAGGCTCAAAGGGTAGTAATCAATGGCTCAATGTCTAGTTGGCAGCCAGTATCAAGTGGAGTGTCCCAGGGTCAGTCCTGGGCCAGGTTTTGTTCAGTATCTTGATCAAAAACCTGGAAGATGGGATAGAGCGCACCCTCAGGAAGTTTGCAGATGACACCAAGCTGGGTGGAGTAGTAGATGTAATGGAGGGTAAGGCTAGGATTCAGAAGGCCTCGACAAATTGAAGGATTGGACCAAAAGAAATCTCATGAGGTTCAGTAAGGACAAGTGCAAAGTCCTGCACTTAGAATGGAACAATCCCATGCACTGGTACAAGCTGGGGACCGACTGACTAAGCAGCAGCTCTACAGACAAGGAGCTGGGGGTTACAGCAGACAATAAGCTGAATATGAGCTGACAATGTGCCCTTGTTGCAAAGAAGGGTAACAGCATACTGTGCTACATTAGTAGGAGCACTGCCAGCAAATCAAGGGAAATTATTCTTCCCTTCTATTCAGCACTGGTTAGACTACATCTGAAATACTGTATCTAGTTTTGGGCCCCCCACTGCAGAAAGGATGTAGACAAATTGGAGAGAGTCAACAACCGAGGGCAACAAAAATGGTTAGGATGCTGGGGCAAATGATTTATGAGGAGAGCCTGAGGGAACTGGCTTATTTAGTCTGAAGAAGAGAAGTGGGGAGATTTAATAGCAGCCTTCAACTACCTTTAAGGGTGGTTCCAAAGAGGATGAAGCTAGACTTTTCTGAATGGTGGCAGATGACAGAACAAGGAGTAAAGGTCTCAAGCTGCAGCAAGGGAAGTTTGGGTTAGATATCAGGAAAAACTCTCTCACCAGGAGGGTAGTAAAGCACTGGAACAGGCTACCCAGAGAGGTTGTGGAATCTCCATCCTTGGAGGTTTTTAAGACCCAGCTAGACAAAGCCTTGGGTGGATGATCTAGTTGGGGATGGGCCTGTCTTGAGCAGGGGGAGTGGACTAGATGCCCTCCTGAGGTCCCTTCAAGCCCTAATTTTCTATGATTCTATGTCTGAACACAACAGGGCAACAATAGGTGTTATGGTTTTGGGGTATTCTGAAACCTCTGGAACACCATTGCTGAAAGAAAAAATTGGGGGCAATTTCTAAATACCAGGCATTGCGTTCCACCATGGGATGTAATGCAAAGTTTGGCTGTCTAAAGTACCCATCCACCATAGGGAGCATTTCCTGTAGCCTGCACAAGTTGCCCCAATTTATGATCACATCCTAATAATTATGATTTCCTAGTACAGCCAACGCCTGTAAAATACCTGGAATGCCTGCTATGTGAAAACAGAGGTCCTCATACATAAACACCAAGCAGGGTATCTACAGTACCCAGCTCCTTAAGGCAGGGCAGTCTAACCAGCACTGGATTAAATACCTGGATTAAAATAATGTCAACGTACTTCATTAAGCGGGATATCGAGATCACCCATGTGGACTGTGTTGTCTGTCCTTTGAGCCACAAAGACATGCTTGACACTTGGGCAATTCTTCACAGCTTCATCCACAGTCTTCTTCAGCTCTATGATTCGTCCACCCCGGATGCCCTGATTGTATGTAATGACAGCTTTGCATTCCGCTAATGAGAGAGAGAATTGGCAGACCTATCAGGGTGTTTGCCATGACATACACCGTGCTTTAATTAGTCATGAATATGTGGTGAGGATAGTCATGAGAATATACTTCACACTGCTCTTCAGAATTTCGGTGAACATTAATACCCAACAACGATGGCAAACCCTCCTTAAAATGATGGTAACTGAAGGAGTGGCCTTTCCAGTCTTCAAGGCACAAGAGGAGAATTAGACCTCCATCCAAATACCACTGAAGCCAATGTGAATCTTCCAATTAACATTAATGGATCCAAGAGCATGGCCACAAGCAAGTAAGCGTAATCTTCCAGATGCCCTCCTACCTCCACTATGGAGTAATCTCTCAACCCCTTCCAATTCTACTAAACCCCCACCTAATAACTACCGAATTCAGAGTCCTTTATCTTACTTGGGCTGCAAAGAGACATCGTATTTGTCCAGGGAAAAAACATTTTATTCCAAGACAAAATTAAATCATTCAGAAGCCATGTCCATTGTCCTGGAATAAATACTAAAAAAGTACTAATGGTTTATCCTGGGACATCGCAAAGTATGTCATATGTTTATATTATTGTATCATTGAATCAATGGAAGAAAAGCGGCAGTACATTCAGCCACTCACTAAACTCTGACTGGAAGGGCAATGTGTGTACACACTAATCCCAGGGTATTTCTATTCTAACAAACATAGGCACAACTCATCCAGGGACAAATGCAACACCTGTTCTTAGCCTGGAATTTTAGCAATGCCTGTGGATTTCTGAAGAGTCATAGTACAGTATTACTCTTTAACTGAGTGCTTCAAATTGCACCCACACTATTTACCATAGGTCAGAAAGGAGAAATAAAATATTTATTTTTTTCCCCATCTAAATTAACTTTCATTAAAACAAAATAACCATAAAACTTGTTTCCCTATATACCACCCAACTGTAACCAAGGAAACATCCAACTTTTAGTATTTTGCTTTGTCTTTTTACTTACAGTCATTGATCCTCCCAGCTAAAGCTTCAGCACTGAAACCAGCAAAGACCACGGTGTGAACAGCACCAATTCTGGCACAAGCCAACATAGCAGCCACAGCCAGGGGAGACACAGGCATGTAGACTGCAACCCTGTCCCCTTTTTGTATTCCATACTTCTTCAGTGTGTTGGCAAGGCGGCAGGTCATGTCCAGGAGTTCCCTGAAGCACAGAAAGGGAACACATATCATTCTTGTTTGCAAGCTGCTTTATAGCCACTTACCCAGAATGAAGGATTTAGGTCTGCACAAAAAAAACCCTGTGAATCTGAACCCAGATTACCACTGAAGACAACTGCATACCCAGATCCTAAGCCTGGCATGCCACAAGGCTCAACCTGCTATTCTATGCTTTCCAGACTCCCTGCAAAGCCATTACAGGCACCAGTGAGAAAATGGAAGCTGAAAGAGCAACAGTGCTCAGTCTAAGCTGTGGCTCTTCATTTTATGATGAAGACTGAGGATCTTCACAGAAATTTATATCAAAGCTTTGGGTGGGTGCTTTTACTGCATGCATTGAGTATCCTTCCTGAGTTCATGAATAATACAATACATGAGCTATCTCTCTGTATCAATCCTGGTACAAATAATACACAGTGGGACTGTCTACATGTGATATTACTTAGCAGCAGGCTTACTGCACAGTAAGCCTACAGGGGAGTACGTCTATACGCGTTCCCTCTTGGGAGCAGATTTACTCCCAATGACAGTAGCCCGATATAGGGCTGCTCCCATCCTGCTCTGCCCCGCTGCAGCAGCCAGGGGGAGTTCAAGGCTCCTTCCCCCTTCCCCCCCACCATGCTAGCCTGGGGGCTGGCAAAGGGCACAGGGTAGTCCCAGTGGGCATGGGGCCAGGAGAGCTCTGCCAGCTGCAGTGGTAGCTGTCTCTGGGCCCCATGCATATTGGGAACTTGATGTGTATGGAGTTAGGAGAAAGGTGCCCCTGCAGCAGGCAGAGCTCTCCTGCCCAGTGCACATGGGTACACATAGCTGCCAGCAAGCCTCTTGATGGGCAGGGGGTTTGCTGAGAGCTGTCCAGGGTGTAGGGCAGCTGCAGGGGAGCTTCCTGCGGGGTTTGGGGGGTGGGCAGGAAGCATGGCACTCACTTGCAGATGTCCTGATTGGCATAGAGCTGGCTACTCGGAGGAGGGGAGGGGCTAGGAATCTAGCCCTCACTTGTCCCTCAGAGCAGCCAGCTCCATGTTGCACAGACCTGGCTGCTCTGAGGGACAAGCAAGGGATGGATTCCTAGCCCCCACTCAGTCCCCAGAGCAACTAGCTCTGTGCATGGAGCAGGGACAGGGGGCAGACAGCTCCCCAGTCCTGGCCCTGATCAACTGCCAGCTCCTGGAGAGAGCCTGGGAGTTGAGCAGCGCCAGGACCATGGACAGAAAGCTCCCTGTCCCCTGTGGCCCCCTGCTGGCTAAACTGACCAGGAGCAAATTTTTGCTCCCAGTCAGCATCTACATGTTGCACTTCGCAGTTCATTTACTACCTGTATCTAACTGTGCAGTAGATTATTTACTGCACAGTAAATGTGAGCACATGTAGACAGTAATACTTTACTGAGTAGTAGACTAATCTACTGCACAGTAAAGTGTCTCATATAGACACAGTGTCCTTTGCCATGCAGTGGACTTGCCACAGATAATTTTGGGGATGGGTATGTTGCTGTGGCTCTCAGGTTACACAATGAGCCAGCCAGGCTAGTGTCACAATTCTAGGCCCTGCACTCCATCTCCTGTAGGTGAGATATGAACAGTACTATCTTCCAGCTTTTTCAATGTCTAGCCACAATCAACACCTGGATGTAACCAGTGCAGCACTCCATCTGGGGAGACAGCCCCAGCATACTGAGAGGAGACTATTCAGTGTCTTGTACACTCTCCAGTTTCTTGAATTTTTCTTTTGGGAAAGGAATGTAGGACAGAAGGATGAGTCATCTCATCAGACCAGTCATCTCATCAGGCCAGTAAGAATTTTAATCAGGCTAGTCAATTTTTATGAGGATTTTGCCATGTTTCCTAGCTTGCCATTCCATGAGGCCCATTCACTTCTCCATTCATCTCACCCTCTGTGTAGTCCTGTATTTTTAAAACAAGACTTGCCATGCATTTACATTTATTCTCCTAGACTAGAATCTGGTTGTCTCACAAACACCTTTCACTTCCTGCAGAGGCAGAATATCTATCCACCTGGTGGGTGTGTGGACACTCTCAGAAGAAACAGAACAGTAGCTCTTCAGTGACAGCTACTGGACATGCCCTCAGAAAAGAAGCTATTAATGTATACTGCTCTTAGACAAAGCAGGCATATGCACTGGAAAAGAAGCCATTGAGAGCTGCATATGCAGACCAGGTTTATGACTCTAAGCAGCCAGATTCTATGATGAGTCAATAAAAGGTATGTACTTTTATACAGAAGTATTTTCTACCTGGTATTCAGCTTAGGCTATATCTGTTCCTTACCCAGAACTAGGGAAGGTCACTTTGTGCCCAGAAGCTTGCCCAACATCTCTCCTATAGCTAGATAGTCCAGTGAAAGATATTATCTAACAAATCTTGCTTCTTGTGCTTTTCAAAGTCACCTGAGGAAGGCAAAGCCTTAGTTACAGTAAAAACAAAAGGTGAAACTCCAGGCAAATAAATGTTGTGACTGCAATAGCAATCTGTACCTATTAACTACTGGTACATATTAATGACCTGCTCTTCAGAGCTGCTGAGCAGCACAGCTCCCACTGTGAAACCCCTGGAGTGGGGGTGTCATGGGTTTCACATACCCCTGAGGCTGGGGAATCATGGCTGCCATGATTCTGCAGCCCCCCTCCCTCCCAGGGTTTTCATGCACCCCCAAGGCTAGGGAATTGCAGCAGCTCCTGGTGGGGGGGGAGGGGAGATGGACAACACCCCCGTGGCTGGGAGCTCTGGGATCTAAGGTGCAATGGGATCTAAAGCATGATCCACACAATTGTGCTTCCTGCCATACCACATGTGCATGGCAGGAGGCATGATTGTGGGATCATGCTTTAGATCCCATTGCGCCATTATCTGCACATGTAGAGGGGCCCACAGTAAAGCACTGAATTGCAGTGGCTACTTGGTGATTAACACATTTCTAAGCTACAAAGATAAACAAGGCACTTTTTACAGGTATGGGAGCAGAAGTAGAGTAAAATAAATCCCTTTGAATAGGGATTTATAAGAAGCTGATCAACAACAGAGCCACTCTAAATTTATATTGTCACTATAGTATGTAATGTAGTATGGTATCGCTGGGTTCCACAGTCACAAGAACAAAGCCACAATCTACTTCCTTGTTAAAAGAAACCCAGAATACAAACAAAAGCACTATTCACAATGCCTGCCCGCCTCATGCACAAGGCTAATGGCAGAAACACTGTTCTAACTAATTAAAAAGCCCAGTGTGGGCTGTAAATTACTTGTAAATTATATTCAGTGCCTGCACTAGGGAGAACAGTAGAACAGCCTGCTCCTTTGGCCAAGACCTAGCGACATTTCACAAAGAGAACAAAACTACTTGTGGTGAGTCTGGAGGGTGGAACACCAGGTAAACACAAAATGATGCTGGGCAAGTTAAAGGAACAAGCACGTGCCAAGTTGTTTGGAGCATAGGGAAAGCTGTGGGGCCCCTGGAAGAAGGCAGGGAAAGAAATGAGGAATTCAAGCTCCTGATATCCCAGCAGCTCTGCAAAAAATGGTCCTCGAGCCAGAAAAAAATTTGACTAGAACTTTTTGCCAATATTTGCCCAAATTCATTAATATTTTTGGTCTCACCAGAATACCACATTTCTTTATGAGCTTACTATTCACTTTAAAAAAACTGCCCAGTTCTAATGAGTTCTAATGGGAGCTCACAAAAATACCTTACTGGCTATCTAGCCCAGCATCCTGCCTCTCACAGTGGCATAGAGATGCCAAGAAAAAGAGCATCTATGCAGCGTCAGTTCAAACTAATCCATCCCCTGCCACTCTCCTGCAACAGCTTCTAGGGTAGAAAGCCTTAAGGTGTCCTCATTTGGAGGTTACAGTTGAAACTATCATGCTTAAGGCTCACTGCTGAGCCTATTCTCCATGAATTTGTCCAGGCCCCTTTTGAACCAGTTAAATTCTCTTTAGTAACTCACCCATATTAGCTTCTGCAGCACTCTTTTTCCACTACTCCAAGTTGAAGCCTTTTGCCAGAACTGCAAATTATTTTGACAGCAACTACTAAAAAACTCTGACTTCTGTCCTACCACTCATTTCCCTGCAGAAGCTTAATTCAGGGTTTGGCAACATATGGCCCACAGGCTAGATCCAACTGACTGAGCCATGGGATCCAGCCTGTGTAGCCGGAGAGCCTTGTCAGCGCTCCCATCACAGCCACTTCTCCAGCCCTCACTCTCCCCATTCCCTATCTCCCAACAGCCTGGCTGTGTGCAGGCTCAGCTTCCAGCTGGTGGGGGCTGCATCAGGGCTGAGGATCTGAAAACTGCATCTACACTGCTCCTGCTTCTCTGCTTACTCCCTCCCCCCAGCCTCCCAGCTCCAGTGCAGGCACAGCTGGAAAGTTCACAGCCCAGATACAGCTCCAGTGCTTCCACTTACACTGGGGCCAGGCAGCAAGGAACAGTTGTGGTCATGCAGTTTCCAGTTGTGCCTGCTGCAAATGGGAGGCAGGTGGGAGGGAGCAAGCAGAGAAACAGAAGCAGTGCAGATACAGTTTGCAGGTCCCCAACCCTAGCACAGCCTGCACTGGCTAGAAGCTGAGGCCACATGCAGCCTCGGAAGGGGAAGGCTGGGAGAAGTGGCAGTGCCATGGGCACAATTCCCAACTGTCCAGCCTTAGCATGGTGCAAGGAAAGCCCCGGGTCACTGACCTGCCATCAAAGCCACTCAGCCAGTGTCACACCAGAGCTGGACCATGGCGTCTTAAGGGTTGCCAACCACTGACTTAATTGATTCTTGTCAAATATCCATTGCTATCTGTTAATATGAATGAACTACAAAGCCTTGGGCCTGACTACATCAAACAGTTACAATGATGTATTTTATATCCATTTTGGATGCCAATATAAATTACACTGGTGTTCAACATGGACAAAGGGTCAGTTATTTCAGGATAGCTCCTAACCTTAGGTACTGTTAGAGCACCATGCCATTAGATAGCAGGGAAGCAAATGCCAATTCTGAGCCAAATCTGGACACATTTGTATAATTTAAACCACTGTAGTTTTACCACAATTTTTTCCTGGGACAATCCTACACTGGGTTACAGCAAGTTTCACAACTGTAAGGCAGTACATTGTTTGTCTGCTCCTTGTTTACACTAGTGTATAGATGAATTATACTGATGTAAACATATTGTGTAGCTAAGGTCCCAGTAGGTCTTTTATCAAGTTGAGAATGTAGCAAGCAGCACTATAGCTATTCTAGCACCATGCAACTGAGGGTTCACTATGGGAGGACTCCTGAGTGTAGGTGAAAACTAGCTGGGTTCCCTTACTCTTCAGTGTGGGACTTCTATCTGCAGGGAGAAAGAAAGGCAGGTATGCAGGTACAGAGACAAAAAAGGAGGAGGCACTGCTGTATTTAAATACCCCATAGCTGTTTTAGCAAGAAACAGGAAAATTAGCCACATAACTAAATTGGGCAATTATGATCTACATTCCTAACTATCCCCTACAGTTTTAATGGGAGTGAGTATTCCAGAAATGCAGGAACATACACAAATAGAGAAAAGGCTGAACTTGAGCAGATATAAGATCCAACTCTCCCTTGCCCTGTCCCTGGCAGTGGTCAGCACTTGTTACCACAGTTGTAAGCAGCCCCCAGTATGTAGACACAGGTTCTCATCACTAATACATTCAGAGCATATGGTTAAAACCAGAAGCTTGAGGTTTTAATTCCCTTCCTAGATGTGTGTTAGCAATAACCTCTGCACATTCCTACTTTCTTTGTATGTTTTATCTCAACCCTGTTCACCTGGGCTGCAGAGCTTCCCCCATTCCCGTTCTCTTTATATCTTCATCCACAATTTCACATCATTTCTGGCCATAGTTGCTTTCTGAGCCAACTTGGGAAATCGCAAAATATTGCAATTGCATACAATAGTCACAAGTGATTGTTGTATACTATTGTATACTGAATACAGAATACAGAGACCAACAGGAACACTGATCAACTGTTCTGTAGATGAGAAAATAAGCCCCGTGATGCAGATAGCTGTGACCAGGGGGGAGGGAGATGACAACTTAACTAAAATGGAAAAGAAGCCAGGAAATGTGCCCCGTTCTCCTGAACACAAATGATAAAGGATTTCCGAATTGAGCATTGCATGAACACTGTTCCAAGTTCATATAACTTTTTAGGTCTAAAGAAAAACAGTTGTAGAAGCACCCAAGGATTGACCCCGAGTTACTATTTGTTTGATGCCTGAACTTGAATGAGATAATCAGCACTTAGGAACAATTATGTAACAATTACAAAATCCTGCATTTCCCTCTGCACTGCCAAAGGCACAGAAGGAGAAGAGAGGCCCTCTGCTCCTAAGCCTCTGGTTGCTCTCACTACTGGACAGTATAGGCAATGACAGAGAAGATCTAGACAGGGAGGTAGCCATTCAGAAGTGTGGAGGGTGGGATTTGCAAGCAAGGAAACTGTAGACTCTGGTCTGTCAGCGTGGGAGTAGCTGCTTCTGCAAGTCTTCTGGCCCCCAGCCAAGCTATGCAGCATTTGCCTCTTCCCACAAACAGACTTCCTATCTGGTACTGAAAAAAATACAGAAAGAGAATCCCTTCCAGCACTGTAAATCCCAAAGGTCTTGTAGCAAAGGGAAATGTTTTGTATGTAGCTATTTCCTATAGCCTCTCATTTCACCTGCTGGCAATGCCCTACTGCTTCCTCTGGTTAGGCAGTACTGGATTTCAACAAAACAGCACTGGAGCAAAAAGAAGTATCTGTACAGGGAATGGACATTAATCCCAGGGCTGCTTTTCCCCAGTGTGCACATACTACATGGAGCACAGAGACAAGCAAGGCCTGCGAAAACCTGCACTAAGGATCAGAAAATGCTATAAGACAGGGGTTGGTAACCCCCAGCATGCACGTCAAAGCATGACACACGAAGGTATTTTGCTTGGCATGCACTCTCAGCATTACTTGAAAGATGGATTCCTGTTAACCTAGATAGCTACACAATCAGTTGACTGAAAGGCCATAAACAGCATACTGGTGAACTGCAGTATGTTATGTATCAAGGAAGGTTGCATCAAGGATTGTGGTTAGGTCTAATCTTATTTAACATCTGCAATAGTGATATGGAAGAGAAAATACACAACTTGTTCCTCACAACCAATCATCTCCAAGCTCAGAGAGGAAACAGTCTAACTAACCCTTACCCTCCACAGGCATGAATGCATATCTCCAGTCTGTGGGCAAAGATGAGGGAATTAGAAAAATAAGAATAAAATGTAATTAACCACACAGGACTTGAATCCATATGGTAGGAACCATCTGAGCAGGACTCAATACCCCTTTTGCCATAGGGCTGCACACCTAGCCTACTCTACTGCAGAACTGGATAAACCACTGTGAAGAATGTCAGCAAGAGGCACCTGATGTGCACATTACCCTAGCTAAGTAGGGGTATTCCTGTTCTCATGCTTCCTTTCCTGACCAAGGGACAGTTCTTACGCCTATATATGTTAACAGAAGTCTTTTCATTCAGTTCAGTGAGCTTTGGACTACATGTGGATGGCACCCTGTTGGAGCAAGCAGGGCTGCAAGGACTTTTTCACCTATTAGGTACATAAGTGGACTTCAGCACTGCAACAGGGGGTCAATCCCCTGTTACAAAGAGGTATGAGAAAAGGCTGGAAAGTTGACCCTGACACCTTTAAGACCAGGACCTTCTGAGCTGGCAAGGACCAGGTGCAGCTGAATGGACCACATGACTACAGCAGTGTATGGCCCAGACAGACAAAAGCTCACCCAGCAGAGGGGGAGAGGTCAGTAGGGCCCTATCTGTGGAGAGTGCTGGACTGCCCACCAGGAAAGAAGGCCTTGCTAGACCCTATAAGTAGCCCTGGAGGGGAGGATGTTTTGCAGAAGTTTTCCTTTTGTTATGGGTTTGTTAAACAGCGGGTCAGTGAGACAAACCCTTGAGATAAATTTTTGGCTACCACCCCAAAGCAGAGAAAAAGTTTAAATTGAGGATTCTTTTTCTTTTTCCTTTGTTTGGTGGACACCAGGTGGACCAGAAGCAGCTGTATGTGGAGGACAGCTCAGGACAGGCTGTCCCAGCACAAGGAAGGTTGGAGCCACAAGCACAAGCACTCACTGCAGTGGTGCAAGGCATTGAGTAGTGTAGCTGAAAAACCCAAGCTCTTGGGCTCTACCGATGGAGGGATGGGGACTTGGGAGTAGCTTAGTCTGAAGCATCTGAACTGAGAGATAAATGGAAAATTGGCCAAGTGATGGTCTGACCAATGAGCCAGTCAGCACTGACAGCCCCTTGAGTTTGTGAGAGCCTATCTTAGGATTCCTCCTCTCTTTTTCTTTGAGCAGGGATATGACACATCACAAATTAACTTTTTCCAACAAGGCATAACAGACAAGTGGGACTAGGAAGTCTCTGAGCAAGCAGGGGTGGGCAGGACTGACTGTAATGGGATGAGGGAAGCCCCCTTCCTCTGGGTCTTGTCACAGGTACCCAAGTGTGATTCTATTCCACTCTGCTCAAGTCCCTGAAAAAATGCTAGTGCAAAAGGTAGGTTGGTCCTCCTCTTCCATGCTGCTGTCTTGTGACTCAGTCTTCAGGGTTAGGTGACTACAGCATGTTACAAAAGTAGATGCATTAATGGATTTTCAGGACTTGGACAAGGTCAACTATTATCACAACTTAGCATCAAAGTCTACCTAGATGCCTAATAGGTAGAATATTCTCTGGTGATTATTTTCTTTGCCTTTACATGCTTGTTAAATTCTGTGCAAGCTCTCAGAGATGTTCCCAGGAATTGCAGCAACATTCACAGGTAAACTCACAGAAACTCAACAGTCTGGTGTCTCAGTTAACTAGAGCATCACAATTTGAGCCAATTCTCCTCTACAAGCCTTAACCAAATGCAACACTTTCCCCCCCTACTGCCACAGAAAATATATTTAAAACTTCCTGATATGCATTTTCTATTGCTTTTCCTACCAAGGTTAAATGGTAGATGTGCCAATGCCTTACTAGTCAACATCTGGGACAAACAGCTGACAGAGGTACTTGTTAAAATGGATCTATAAACTTGCTGTCAACATGTGGCTGTATTTTAGCAAAGTTTGATGGATCCCTTCCTGTGAGACTAAAACATTTTTCCAGTAACTTCTGTGCTATCTTCCACCACAGTTCTCTAACTTTAAAACAAGTCAGTTATTTTAATCTAAGAGACCATATTCCTTCTTCTAAGAAACCACACTCCTTCTGGATACAGCAATATGCTAAATTTATTTAGATTGCTTTCCCATAAATCCTATCACACACACATGGGCAACTATGAACAGGTAGAAATTTTTCATCACTAGAAATATTTCCAGAAAAGGGAGCAGTACAGGCACTCAGCCTGTAGGTACCCCCTACCTCCTACTCTACTTGCTTTCCTCAGACCAGGATGATCCCAATGTGGAGAAAGCATGGGAAGCAGGGGCTGGTCTAGTCTTCCCATTGCTGCAGCAACTGGAGCAGCAGCAAAAGGGACCCTGATGTGAGGAACGAGCAAGGAACAAACAGCAGCTTTTCGTCTGCTCAGCTCCTAGGCACTGTAAGCCAAATGGAGTGAGCAGCATTGCAAAGCCCCCACCCACTCCTCATACTGAGAGCTCCAGTGTGAGAAACAGGCAAGAAGCAACGGGTAGCTGCTCCCCCACTCCTCTCCTAGTCTATGCGAGGAGGCAAGCAGCAGCTTCTCCCCGTGCCATCCCCAGTCAGGAGTGACCCCAGTCTTGGGAAGGTGTGGAGAGCATCTCCACACTGTTCATTCCTCCTGGGACCGGGAGAAGTCAAGGAACAAGGAAACATACAGGCTTTTGTTCTCCCACAAGAATGATTTTTCTCCCAGAACCACCATTTTTCTTCCAGGAGAAAGTGTTTGAATTCCTGCACACCAATGGTTTTTACTGAGAGAGCTAAGATTCTCCCAGTAGAAATATTACATCTGTATGCAGTCATAGTCACACCACTGTAGTGTTTAAGGCTATAACTTTAATTTATTTCAAAGTGGTCTAAAGCATGCACACTGCAAGTCACCCTGATAGGATTAAAGTTGACAAATTTTATTTTAGCAAACAATGTATTTGCTAAAAAATGCAGTTTTGAGGAGTCTGAAATTATTTGCAAATTTGAATTGAATTTGCTAAAAGTCTTAGCTAAAAAAAAACAAAACAAAAACCTTTCTTGGGTTGATAAGTGTTTTTAATCCATGAAAACTTGTTTATTATTTTGCTACCTGCTGTTCTTCATAGGTACACAGTTTTATCTACTTAGGAGTATAGCAGGTCTTGGACTAAATAATAAGCAAGTGAGCAATGTGGTGGCCAGCAGGGCAAATAACATGCTGGCATGCATCAACCAATGCATCTCATGTAAAACTAAGGAAGTGATACTCCCACTGTACTCAGTGTCATAACCCAATGATTTTTAGTGCCTCGGCACATTGAAATTTTCCCACCACATGGAGCTTTCTTTGCACGGTGGATTTCTCAGCTGCAGAGAGAAAACCCCGATGCAAAAGAGTTCCCGCCACACGTATGCAAATTTGTGTCCCACTATTGGTCAATTATAAATTATTCCTACCTGGCGGCTAGCGATTGGTTTGCTAGCCGTATAAAAGGTTAGAGCAGTTTCCGCCCAAGTTGGAGGACCCCTCAACCATCTCGTGGGGAACTCTAAGCGCGCTGTGGAGCCTAGCAAACTCCGCGTGTGTCTTGGAGGAGAACTTAGGGACTTGATCAGACTCTAACCACTCCCCATCATCGTGGAAATATTGACATACCCCCGTGTGAAGCGCTCATGGAGTCATACACCGACGACTCATCTTGGTTCGGTTTGGAAGAGAGATCTCACCCCTGTGTGTTTGTGTGCAACTGTAATTCAAGCAAGTTTTCTTCCTGCACCGCGACCATCGGCAGTGTAAGTAAAGCTTTCTTTATACAACCAATATGCTTCCGTGCCTAACTCTATTCCATCATGGAAAAACCCCACCTGACAGTCCGGGCTACTGGCCATAGCCTTAGACCGCCCTCGGCTCCCGACACTCAGCAACCCACTGAGACCGCAGTTGGAGTACTGCATCCAGTTCTGGGCATGCACTTCAATAAGGACATGGAAAAACTTGAGCGGGTCCAAAAAAGAGACACCCATATGATCAGGGACTTGCAAGGCAAGCCATATAAGGACAGGCTGAGGGACCTGGGCCTCTTTCGCCTAAAGGAGAGAAGGCTGAGAGGGGACTTGATAGCGGCTTACCGCTATTTCAGAGGAGTGTATCAGGAGCTCGGTGAACAACTGTTCGCTAGGGCACCCCTCGGGAAGACCAGGGCCAATGGATATAAACTCCTGGAAGGCTGCTTCAGGCTTAATATGTGGAAAAATTCCTTCACAATCACGGAGTCCAGACTGTAGAATAAGCTCCCTCCAGAGGTGGTGCAATCACCTACCCTGACAGTTTTCAAGAGGAGACTGGACAGTCACCTTGGTGGGGTCACCTAACACCATCTGTCTTCCTGCCTAGAGCGGGGGGGCTGGACCCGATGATCTGCAAGGTCCCTTCCAGCCCCTTACAATCTATGAATCTATGAAACTGTGAACCAGAACAAATACTGGTATTTGTGTTGCAACTCATTTCCCATAAATACTTAAGCTAGGAAACTGGATTGCTCTGATGTTGGCAGAAAGTGAGCACAAAAGCAGTATAAACACAGCCTATGTCAATTCCTTGCTGGGAAATGAATGAATGTTCAGACATTTTTTACATTATTTGGCCAGTTTTAATTACAGTTCCTTTCTATGAAGAACAGTCTCAAAACCACAAGTCATCTAGTGGCTTTGCTTTAAACAAGTTTAAAGGAAAGCAGTTAGATATATGAATCATTCCAAAGCCAAACAAAAAGATTCAGCCAATTAGCAGGACGACACTTATAATACATGCATGATTTTAATCTTTTACACAGAGGAAACAAAGTCCTTCCCTGGTGGTACCTGGTACATTTTAAAATTGTATTGGAGAACACAGAGGGAAATCCTGACCCCTTTTCAGTCAAGGACAACTCTGACAAAATTTCACTCACTGCCTTATACATATGCTAAGCTGCTGAGTTCATTAGGTTTGAGTATGACTACACAGCAAAGTAAAACTATGATTGTAACACATACCGACATACCTCTCCTGAGTTTGTCAGGCTAGAACAGGTTAATACCACCAGTAAATACACAATAGCACAGCCTGTGCTAGGAACCAGAAAACAAACTCTCCAGGGAACTTGGCTACATACTGGGGATGTCAGCTTGTGCTAAAATCCACACTGCAGCATTTTCACTGCTATCATTTCCTCTGCAAACTATGTTCACACCTTCCTTTGGCTGCAAAAACATGCCCTTCAACTCAACCAATTCAGTACCTGTGACAGGCAGTGTGCTGTGTCTGCTTTGAGATTCTCATCTCCATAGTACGGGGGTGGGCAAAATGCAGCCTGTGGGCCACATGCAGCCCACCAGGCCATTCTATCCAGCCCATAGGGCCCCTAAAAAATTTAGAAAATGAATATTTATCTGCCCCTGGCTGCCTGTCATGTGGCCCTCGATGGCTTGCCAAAACTCAGTAAGTGGCCCTCCGCCCGAAATAATTGCCCATCCCTGGCACTAGCCCCACTAATGAAAGGGAAGTCACTTGGGACTTGTCTGCATAGAGAAAAAGACCAGAATAGCTAGCACAAAATAGCTACTACTAAAGAGCCATCCCACACTAACACCCACTCTGGACACTCTTATTCTGCACCATGAATGCCTGTGTGTGGTATTGTAAAAAGGCCCTGTGGACATGGAAAGATAAAGCACTTAACGCTACTGTACCAAGGCAAGGAAGGCCTTACTATAGTGCAGCAGAACATGGTGTAACTGTTTCATCTGTCTGTTCCTAGCCCATATTAAGGGAAATGCAAACATCTTCCATCTTTACTCTTTCACTCAAGAGTAAATCATTGCAGTGTAACTTTCCTGATTATGGGTTATGACCAGACACACAGAGCAGTTACACCAGATCATCTGATACATGCACCTCAGAGTAAGTCCCCCTCCCCTTTCCATTGGATATCTCTCCATTCCCTCAGTGCAGAGTGAGTGTCCAGAGACAGAGTTAGAGACAGAGTTAGCGTGGAGTAGCTGTGGTGCTCTAGATTCATATACTTGCTATCTTGCAAAGACTTCCCCATGGAGACAAGCCCTTAACTCCTGTCCTACATTTTAATTGCAGCTCTCTGTCTCTGGTTCCCTCTCTTTACCCTGCATGTCACTGCTCTCCCTACAGCTCAGCAGTGATGGCTCATCCTGCCTAGCAACCGCTGGGCATGAGTTAAGTCCCCTCTTCAGAGAGACAATTAAGTTTTATAGCAGTAAGTCATACAAGGTGATAGACACCCATTAAAAACTAGCAGGTAAAGGCAGAGATGATAGACTGCATAAAGCTGGCTGATTTTGCCTGCTGTACAGATAAGGAGACATATGAACTAATTTCCAAGGAAGAAATGTTTATGCCCAGGTCCCATGAAGACAGCTTTGCTGATAACTCTCACTGCAGCATTCCTGACTCACAGGATTCGTTCAGACAGTCCAGTATTAAGTGATACCTGGCTAGCCAGCAGAAGCAGCACAGGGAATAAGGGTAAAGCAATGCTTTATTTCAGATGGGCTTCAACACATGCTAACATCAGGGCTGGACTAGCACTTTGTAATCTGACCTCAGGAAGGTCTGGTGCCCCAGGAAAAAAGCAAGGATCACATGGCAATTCTGAGAGCCCCAGTTCAGTTCCCAGCACCCCAAAGTTATCTGCAGCACCCCATTTCCTAGCACAGGGAACTTTTCTGCACTGACTCAATTGTACTGGACCACACACAGGAATGGAAACAGAGTCAAAGCTGTGCTCACACCTCACTCCTACCTGCATACCAGCACAGAAAGCAGAATAGTAACATGGTGTGCCCTCTGCCCTGTGCAGAATATTGGAGTGCAGGTCCCCCTTGAGGCAGAGGAAGAAAGTGGCTTTTATCCTGTGACTCCCCTACAGAGGCCTGTCCAGCATCTCAAAATGGAGCTTTCAGTTTATAATGCTTCTACCACAGAACAACAAGTACACATCACTTCCATCTTCAGGCACTCTGTATTCCCAGTACAGAGTTGGTATTATTGTCCTGACCTGTCTGTCAGAGAAATCAAAACAAAGGTTAATGGACTTGCCCAAGGTTAGTGAGAAAGTCAGTGCCAGAACAATAAAGCTTATGGTTGTACCCATTGCTAAGGCTCTTGCCAGTGATCACAATACAACCAAATCTTATAAAACAGGGCTACATTTTCACTGGCTTTCCCTCAGCAGAGCCACATTCTTTCAACAGGGAGCAGACCCAGATTAAAGAGTATGACTAGTCTTGAGATCAGGACTAAATTTCACTTTGGCACCGATCATTTCATAGCCAATCTGCACTGAGGTATCATGGAGCCCTACAGTGACCCTGGAAGGGTCACCTTTGGTAAAACATTCACTGGGTGGGACACAGCTGGCATAATGACTTCTATGCCATCTCTTTTACCCTGTGAACCATTTTGGGATGTGGTAAGGTCCTTTGTGTTCCCCAGCTGTTATATTAACCCCTATCTATAGTGCATGTAAATTATGGCATCCTTTCAGCAGCTCTAACATGTATCAGGAGATCATCCAAACATGGCTGGCAGCAAGGGGTGCCACTGGGCAGTTCTGTACCCTGGGCAACAGCAGTGCATGGGACAGCTGCTGCAGCAAGGCTGCTGGCAGCTGCATGATAACTGGGAAACAGCATCAGCAGCTGCTTTTTTTGTGTCCCTCCCCAACAAGTCAGCCCCCAAGAATGGTGCACTGGTTACCCCCCACCTCCCAGACAAGTGATTTAAAGCTACCTTTTACACCTATCACTGCAATTAGGGCTAGCTGGAAAACAAAGATTCAATTTCTCAGAAAATGTCAAGGTTTTGACATCTGTTTGCTCTGCACCAGAATGAAAACAAAACCTTTCAAAAGTTTACACAAAAAGTGATAGAGCAATAACCACCGCTACCCAACAGGCAACAACATAGTAGTCAGGACACTTGCAGCAGATGTGAAAAATCCTAGCTCAGATTCCTGCTCTGAACCAGAGAGAGTAAGAACCAGAACATTAGCCTGGAGAACCCCAAATCTGTCTCCTGCTGTGCGCATCTCTCTCTTCCCCACTAATCCCCAGAAACGCGATCCTGGACCCACAGCACATTTCCAAATGAAAGTTTTGTCAAGCCAGTAAGTAAATGCAAAAAGTTTCCAGCAAACCTTAATTTCAGTGGAAGTTTGGTACTTATAGGGGCCCCACTAGACGCCTCTCTACTTCTTTAGGCATCTTAAAACCTTTACAAATATGATCCAAGGGGGTCCTAAAAGGAGGCAATTTTGAAACAAAGTGCTTGGTTCTCTTCTCACACACACTGCTCTAAGTTGACTGTACAACTTCAAGCAAAGTTACACCCCTTTAAGTGGTGCATGCATAGAGAAGTAAGCTCAGAGAAAGCTCTCTCCCCTCAAAAATATTGTATGCAGCATGTCTGCAGTGCCCCAGCCATTAGAAATGTGTTCTGGAAGGCATAGTCACCCACCAAAACACTGTAGAGGAAAACAATCTGTATCTGAAGGAGCTTTTGAGAGCACTTTTGGAGATTAATCAAGCCTTTTGGAGATCATTTCAACAGGATATAGCTACATCTTTTGTGCATGCTTACAGATTCTACTCATCACAGAGCAAGTCAGAGACAAGGAAAAACAACAACAAAAAAAGATTAATGGAAAATGTGTTGCCTAATTAGTGATTACAAAACTCCAGTGAAATTAGACAAAAATGGGGAAATTTATCTTATTTTTTTCTCACACTAAAAAACAGCATTCATCATGTTCTCCTTCCTGCCAATGCCACACTTCAGTTTATTCAGTATGCTGTCTTTTTTATACCAGATAAAAATTGATTCTTTTTTCAGTGGCAAGCAGCTTGTTTCCAAGCTGCTTCCAGTCACAAGTTTGGAAGCTGGAAATATGTCCTCCTGAAGACACCACTTTTTGGCACAATATGGTACCTGAAATACTGGGTCTCCCCTGTTAATAGGAAAAGAACTCAGGCTGGTTTCTCCTTGAAAGAGTCCAATCATATGGCCAGATCCAAGTAGCACATCTCAGGGAACACAGCTGAAAGGGGAACTAAGATAATATTAAACCTCCTTTGTGCACTCCCAGGCCTAGGCCAGCATTCAGGCTTTGCAGCTAATCTGGGAGTAGCTACTTAGATTCTGAATCTGAACAATCTGACACTAACACAAAGCATTCCAGAGAGGCCACTAGACCCCAGCACACCTCAATGTCCAAAGCTGAGAGGAGAGGGCATCACAGGGGCACTTGTCCACCCCTTTGTACCCCAAGGAACCTTATTGCTCTTGACTAGAGGTGTCTCTTAGGTTCTGGCTACATTATATCATGACAATGACACCAAAGAATACAAATCCAAGCCAGTTTGTCTAGCAAAGATCCTTACCATACTGTCCTTGTGTTGCAGTTACCCTGTAATGAGGCCAATAAAGATGCTTATAAATGTTACCGCCTGATTGCTGTCTTGAGGCTACTCTAAGCTATACTGGAGATGATGCTGGTGTAGACAAGAGCTACAAATAACTCTTTTGACCCTTCCTTCTCTTGCAATCAATTGGACACAACTAGTGGTGCAACTGAGGACTCAAATGAAAGATACTTCAAAACCAAGACCATTTGTTTTGGCCTGCACAGATAACCAGGACATTTGCTACCATCCAAAGAAATTAAGATGAAAGTGAAATTCACATTTTGCCATTAGTGAAGCTTGAATCTTCCCCTGTCCTTATTACTCACAATAAAGCAGTGTTGGAAAAAAAAGGAAAACATAAGCTGTACATGGCAGGCTAATATTATTACTCCCAATTTAAAATTGGAGAAATGAAACACAGAGCAGCTAACAAAAGAGAACAATGTGTCCCATCTCCAGCAGTGGGGCTATGGACATCACATTAGCCCATTGCACACCAGAGGAGTAGCAGTCTGATAGTAACTCTGCACTCTGACTGATGGAGTGCCCCTATTTCTGGTTCTAGTTCAGTTAGAAATAGCAATGAGAACACCCCAGTTCTGCCTGGCTTCTGGGAATACCCCTGCTTTGTCAATAGGACAAAGAAGAAAATGGACAGTTTTGAAAATATACTATGGAAAATTAAAAGCCAACCCTTTTGATCCTTGAAAGCCTCCACTCAAGCAGAAATTCATTATAGCAGATCTCCTTAAAGCGCAGCAGAAATTTACAGCCAGGTCTTAATCTGGTGCAAATCTGCCTGGTTCAATTAACATAACTTACACCAGCCGAGCAGCTCACCTTTACTAGCTCAGGTTTGAGTAAGCTTGTTCTTGGATGAGGGCAGAAGAGCAGGGAGAAGTGCAGGGAGCCCAGCCACACCCATCCTGGTGAGGTGATAGACATAATCAGCTGCCAGCACCAAGGACAGGGGGCTATCTAGTCCTCTCCAGACTGCTGATAAACCCCACACAGGGCCTCATTTCTAGGCAAATAAATGGCTACACCTCTGTGCAGTGGAGTGTTAGAAAGAAGCAATCACTGTAGTTGTCAAATGTAGGATAATACCTCCAGCTCCTAGTGCCCCTGCAGGGTGCCCACCCCAAGAGGCACCCCCACCTCCATTCTGGAACCCCCTCCCTTAGTTGGTACCTGGAGCTTGTGCCCCCCTCATTCAACATTAGTTAAGCTACTACCCACCCTCCTCCACCTCCCCGCACACACATCAAGGCAAGTAGGTAATTTCTCAGAGTAGCAGCTCTCCACCCAGGCAGTGAAAATGCCATATTGCTATGCCAGACATACTTTAAAGTAATCTGTGTCATACCTGTATGTGATTTTCACTTCGGTGCCAGGCTCATCCTTCTCCCAGATCAAAGCCACTCTGTCTGGAGATTGCTGGACATGCTGGTCTAAGCAGTTTACTGTGTGAAAACAAGCATTGAACAAAAGATTTTGTTTTGTGTTCACACAAAAGGGACCTGTATTTGCAATTTGTTTGGCTAACAGCTTTCCAGTCATACATGCAGGCAAAGTGAAACATTAGAAGTTAGTGAAAGAGACATCTAATCATCTCTGTGGCTTGGAATGTTTTAGTCTTAAGTATACATGGTGACACACTATATTTAATGCTTCACAATGAATTAAAACTGTTTACAGAAAAGTGTCCTTGGGAGAGTTCATAGGCCAAGTCCTCAGCAAGACTAAATGAGAGCAGCATCCCTGACTTCAAAGGAGCTGTGCCAGTTTTCAGCAGCTAAGAACTGGCTCTCTGCATTTCCAAACAGACATACCCAAACTGCCTGCTACCAGTTATGTCACCAGAGGTGTGTACCAGTTTTGTAATGATATGGTTCTGTAGCCAATCTTAATATAGATTTTTCTATCAATTTTACCATATGGCGCGTAAGGGTGAAAACAACTCCTAGTGGCAAGATATCCAAGGGACACTTCCAGTTATTAGGCATATTCTATTCCACCCTGCCTAAGTCCTGAAAACCCAGTTATTCATCTACCTATTTTTGTGACACACCACCATCTTAGCCTTAAGATGGAGTCACAAAACAGCAGCAAGGAGAAGGAGGAACTGTCTGCGAACAGAAGCTGGCCACTGGTCAACCTAGAAAAAAATAACACACACACGCTTGGTCTGTCTCAACATGTATGGTTATTCACCTCCCTGCTTTGGGTGTTTCACTTTACATAGCCCTTAAAGCCACACAGCCTGTCTCTGTAAAACAATCCAAATGTTTGTTTTACCCTGCATGCCCTCTAATTCAGTAATCCAGGAGCACAGAACTGGATAACTTTCACATTCTCATCAGCTGTGGCTTCGCCTACTCTCCTACAGAGCTGATTTTATGTGTATGGACAGCAACACTTAAAATTACTTTCAGACTTTTCTAAATATAGTCTGATGAATTCTATACCAGCAGGAAGTAGCTGGGTTCCTTCCTGTTTTTTTCTAGACTTTTCAACAATTAGCTTTTTTGGAGATAGATTCATAGATTCATATTCATAGATTCATAGATTCATAGATGTTAGGGTCGGAAGGGACCTCAATAGATCATCAAGTCCGACCCCCTGCATAAGCAGGAAAGAGTGCTGGGTCTAAATGACCCCAGCTAGATACTCGTCTAACCTCCTCTTGAAGACCCCCAGGGTAGGGGAGAGCACCACCTCCCTTGGGAGCCCATTCCAGACCTTGGCCACTCGAACTGTGAAGAAGTTCTTCCTAATGTCCAATCTGAATCTGCTCTCTGCTAGCTTATGGCCATTGTTTCTTGTAACCCCTGGGGGCGCCTTGGTGAATAAATCCTCACCAATTCCCTTCTGTGCCCCCGTGATGAACTTATAGGCAGCCACAAGGTCGCCTCTCAACCTTCTCTTGCGGAAGCTGAAAAGGTCCAGTTTCTCTAGTCTCTCCTCGTAGGGCTTGGTCTGCAGGCCCTTGACCATACGAGTTGCCCTTCTCTGTACCCTCTCCAGGTTATCCGCATCCTTCTTGAAGTGTGGCGCCCAGAGTTGCACGCAGTACTCCAACTGCGGTCTGACCAACGCTCTATAGAGGGGAAGTATCACCTCCCTGGACCTATTCGTCATGCATCTGCTGATGCACGATAAAGTGCCATTGGCTTTTCTGATGGCTTCGTCACACTGCCGGCTCATGTTCATCCTGGAGTCCACTAGGACTCCAAGATCCCTTTCCACCTCTGTGCCACCCAGCAGGTCATTCCCTAGGCTGTAGGTGTGCTGGACATTTTTCCTCCCTAGGTGCAGCACTTTGCATTTCTCCTTGTTGAACTGCATCCTGTTGTTTTCTGCCCACTTGTGCAACCTATCCAGGTCTGCCTGCAGCTGTTCCCTGCCCTCCGGCGTGTCCACTTCTCCCCATAGCTTTGTGTCGTCTGCAAACTTGGACAGAGTACATTTGACTCCCTCGTCCAAGTCGCTGATGAAGACATTAAAGAGTATCGGTCCAAGGACCGAGCCCTGCAGGACCCCACTGCCCACACCCTTCCAGGTCGAGACCGACCCATCTACCACGACTCTTTGGGTGCGACCCTCTAGCCAATTTGCCTCCCACCGGACCGTGCAGTCATCCACATCACAGCCTCTTAACTTGTTCACCAGTATGGGGTGGGATACCGTATCGAAGGCCTTCCTGAAGTCTAAGTATACGACATCCGCCCCTCCTCCTGTGTCCAGGCGTTTCGTAACCTGGTCATAGAAAGAGACTAGGTTGGTCAGGCACGATCTGCCCGCCACAAACCCATGCTGGTTTCCCCTCAGCATAATTTGCCCTGCCGGGCTCTCACAAATGTGAGCCTTGATAATTTTTTCAAAGACTTTACCAAGGATGGAGGTGAGACTGACCGGCCTATAATTGCCCGGGTCCTCCTTCCTCCCCTTTTTGAAAATGGGGACCACGTTAGCCCTTTTCCAGTCTTCTGGGATTTGGCCCGTGCGCCATGAGCGTTCGAATATTCCCGCCAGTGGCTCTGCAATGACGTCAGCCAGTGCCTTCAGCACCCTCGGATGGAGCCCATCTGGGCCTGCCGACTTAAAGGCATCCAGTTCCTCCAAGTGACTCTGCACCACCTCAGGATCTACGTATGGAAGTCTGGCGCCTTGCTGCTGCCTCTCTACAACCCCAGTGAGAGACTTGTCGTGCCCCTCGCTTAGGAACACTGAGGCAAAGAACTCGTTGAGGAGTTCAGCCTTGTCCCCCCTGTCTGTCACCAATTGTTTCTGCCCATTTAGCAGCGGTCCTATTCCTCCCTGGGCCTTCCTTTTACTCCCTATATATCTAAAAAACAATTTCTTGTTGTCCTTTACTTGGGTTGCCATCCTCAGCTCCATGGTAGCCTTGGCCCGCCTAACTGCCTCCCTACAAGCACGAGCAGAGGAGGTATATTCATCTTTAGTGATCTCACCCTGTTTCCACTTTTTATGTGCTCCCCTTTTGGCCCTTAGGCTGCCCTGGATTTCTCTGGTCAGCCATGGAAGCCTCCTGGCCCCTTTCCCTCTTTTGCCTCGCTCGGGGATCGTCATGCTTTGTGCCCGAAGAATCGTTTCCTTTAGGCACAGCCACCCTTCTTGGGCTCCTATCCCATCAAAACTCCTACTCTGCAGTGCTTCCTTGACTAATCGCCTGAGTGCATTGAGATCAGCTTTCCTAAAGTCTAGTACTTTCACCCTACTAGTTACCTTACCCACTCGCCGTCTTATGTTGAATTCTAATATAAGGTGATCACTGTCTCCCAAATGGCTACCGATCTGGAGGTCCCCTATCATGTCATCTCCCGTCACCAATACCAGATCCAGTATGGCATTCCCCCTAGTGGGACCATGCACAAGATGTAGAACATTTTGTATGAAAAGGGTACTACTATGTTGAGGGTTGAGATGAGATGAAGACTTAACTAAAACAAATCTTCAGCTCAACTTTACTAACTTATTTGTACAATTACACTAGCATATGTTAGGAGGTAATGGAGAGCAAGAGATGCATGTATTTTTTTCATTTTGCACTTTCTCTATATATAATCACTGTTTGTAATCTCTAGCAATAGTGTACGCAGAATGTTTTATCAAGTACACTGAAGGGCACTTTACAATGAAGGAGTTACTGTGTACATTAACCAGCTTTCAATTTGTTAGATATTAACGAGGTGTCTAAACTAAGGTTAAGAAGCTAATTAAGTGGTTTTAAATGCAGCTGCTTTACTCCCACAGCTCCATTGCAAACCAGCCATATACAACACTTTATGACACCTGATGTAAATGATAACTTTTCAAAATATGTGCACAATATCACATATATCTTTCTGGAAGCTGTTAATATCTGTGATTAAACAAATGGCTTCTTCCAGATAAATCAAGACTGGTGAAAGCTGAGCACTGTGCCATCCCTATTTGTTTTGGGGTTTGTTTGCTTGCTTTTTTTTTGCACCAGGAATGGAATACCATTCATGGGCCAGATTTCACTCTTTACTTGGTCTTAAGTTATGCTGGTACAAATAGGAGGAGGACCAGTCCCTGTTTTATGGACAAAAGATGCTATCCTCAGTGAAATCAGGGAATCTGGGTGACTGCACATCATTAAAGGAAGCTTAGGTTGCTTTAGCCATTAAAACAACCTCCCATATCACAAACAGTCTCGGGGAAAAACAGTTTAAAAGGTATTCAGAGAATGGTATCCCTCCTCTACCTTGAAATGCTTGCAGAAACACTCTAATACAAATGTAAAGCAAAGTACCATATTTTTCACATTGCTGCCTCTCCTCATCTTGGAAGAATGCAGGAGAATTTATTATAGGCACTCCTTTGTCCATCAGCACTCAGTTAAGTCTGCTGTGAGAAAGTGTTGTACCTCGCAACGAGGCTCAGAAACCAACTGCCACTTAGTACAGCACAGAAGGTTATTTCTAAAAGGTCCCCTCTGGAAATGAGCTAAAACTCTAACAGAAGAGAGAGAGAAGGCAAGGGTAGATGAAGAAAGGGAGGGACAAACACCTGTAGGAAACCTTGCCCCCAAACTGCAGAACACACACTCAAGTACCTTGCAACACCCACAGTGGCTCTATGGCAATGCCAGCAGCAGCAACACTCCCAGCAGCAGTCCAACTTACCAATGGGACTGACAGCTTTGAAAAGGAGCTACTGCTGTGTCAAGCACCCACCTTGCTCAGCTGGAGCCTAATAGATATAAATGGACTGCTGAATAGAAATGGATTGCTGAACTGAGGCTTAGCAACCTTAATCCTTCCCTGATTGTAAGTGAATCACCCACAGTTTTCTGGAAGGGAGAATCCCACTCAGTGACATGTCCCCTCACTCCCCCACTGCTCTTTTCTCTGTGGCTTTTCTCCCTTCCATAACAAGGCTCAGAGGGTAGTACATGGACAGCGGCTTTTATGTTGAAAGGAAACATTACACTTGCCCCCCTCCCCCCCAGTACTATTTTTCAGCAGAAATCATATTGCGTTATAACTGCTAACTCCAACTCAGCACTTGTAATAAATCCCAGTCCAAGGTCTCACCCAGAAGAAAGGTAAGGACCCAGAAGAAAGACAAACACTCAACAGTAGCTGGACTTCAACAGTAGTTGAAGTGGAAGCATAGGACCATCTGATCAGGGTGGGCTTACTATCAATACAGAGAGTGCCCCAAGGCAACAGTCTGAACAGCAATCATACCTCGCCTTCACTAATGTACTGCTGGGCAGCTTCCTGGGATGCTTAAAGGACCCTGCCCAGGTATGAGATACAGTGCAGACTGAAGCAAGTTTCGTATTCTACTCTCTACCCAAGGAACAATGCGTCTCTCCACTCCAGAGGTAAAATGCCCCATTGCAGTTTGCAGCAACTGGTGCCAGAAGGGTAGCCTGCACTTTTGGGTTCTGATTCATTGTGCCCTGAGGCCAACAGAAAGGTTCCCGCTGTCTACAGTGGGCACTGGGTGAAGGTCACACCAACAGTCCCTTAGGGCACCATTTCTCAAATTGTGGGTTGCAGCCAAAAAGTGGGTCACAAGAATATATAAAAGGGTATGAACAAACTTTAAAAATGGTTTCTCCTTTAAAGGAGAAAAATGTGGGAAACCATGGCTTTTCCCTTGTAGGCTGGCAGAGTTCTACCCTGCAAGGGCCTGGTTGAGGCCCCCCATGGACCCCACATACCCACCCCCTGCCCCACACACTAGGGGGCTGTGGTCTGGGGGCAGTAGGTCAGGAGTGATGGGCACTGGGTCTGGATTAACCACTGATTTTTACAAATAGGTCCTGATCCAAAAAAGGTTGAGAACCACTGTCTTAGGGCATGATGTCTACAGCACTCCTATGGCACTCTTGTAAGTACCACTGAGAAGCATGCCTTGCCCACATGCCAAATCTGGAATTGAAGCAAGGAAGCTGCCCAGGGGAGCACTCCCTGCTGCTCTTCTCCAGCTCTCTGTCTCCAGCATGCTTGAAAGAGGTGGTGACTGGTACCTGTAGGGCAACTTTGCTGCCTCATTTCCAGATGTGACATGTGCAATGCAGGCAGGGATGGAAAGGGTGTGCTTTCTGATGGTGTTCTTAGCCTGACCCTGGAGACACACATCTCTCACTGTAGATTTTCTATTTCTTTTTCCACAACCAGTGGAGTTTTGCCAGGTCTACTGGGAAACCATTCAATGATATTCTTAGCAATTCCCTGAAAAATCCTCATTTTTTGCCACAAAGGAGAGATGAAAAGAAAAAATACCAAGCACAACTAGGGAAGGAAATCTCCCATTCACTTCAGTTTGCTCCCTATCTGGGCAATGTGACAAGAACATCCTGCCCCCAAAAAATGGACAGGGGAAAAGCTTAGCCTTCCAAAATAAGAAGGTAGGAAAGGATGAGCCTGGAACCTTGTTTTTTAACCACTGAACACCAGTTGACTATTCTTCTTACATTACTACCACAATAAAAATCAAGTTTGGTTTGCTTTTTTTAAAGGTAAAAGACAAAGTGTTCAGAAAAAACTATTGCAGCATCCTGTAATTGTATCCATGGCTTTCTAATATTTCTGGTTTCTAACAATCTGTTCATGTTTTAGATACCAAATTAAAACTAAGTGGCTTCTCTTGCAAGGCCTGCGGGCTGTGTGGATGGTCACTGAGAGCCAGCCAGCAAAAACACTGAGGCGTGTCTGAAATCACAGCCCTCTCCAGAGCTCAGGCACCTGAATTGGGGCTGCAAGGGGCACCTCTGTCCAAGTGTTGACCAGAACCCTTCCCCAAAGGTAGGTACCTTCATCTGTTCTTACAAAGTACTGAGAAGAGCTCCCTTTTCAAACAGGAGTACTGAAGAAGATGTAGGACATAGACTCAATGCCCAGCTCAGACTGAGCTCAGACTGAGGGGACTCAAACTCATATCTCCCACCTCCCAAGTGACTGCCTTGGCCACCAGCCAGCAAGGTACTTAATAACCTGGGGAGAGGACAATCCGCATCCCTCTCTCTTGTTGAAACTGGGCCACTAGGCAGAAAGAAAATCAAGCTTCATAGACCCAGGAAGAGACAGTCCAAGGGGGAGCCTGCCTCTGTAGTTTAGTAGTTAGGCCAGGGGTGGGCAAAATATGGCCTATGAGCCAGATCTGGCCTGCCAATTGATTTTATCCAGCCTGCAAGTAGGTGGCACAGGTGGTGGCACCATGCAGCAGGACCTGGGCAAGCCACGCTTGGGCCACAGCCTCTGCTGGTGGGCAGTGCTGCCGGAGGCTCTAGTGCTGGTCTCTGTTGGCACAGCGGGCAACCCCGGGCAGAAGCAGCCCTGCCCACCTGCCCACCCTGCACCACATGGCAGCCTGGGAGACACTAGGTGGGAGCAGCCCCACCCACCTCCCCAACACCATGCAGTGCAAGCAGAGGCTGGGAAAACCAGAAGGCAGCATCTCATTTGAAGCAGAAAACAGGCTGAAGCTGCTGACATCTTCATTGTCTCGAAAAATTAAAATATAGTTATATTGTCTGTGTGTCTTGGAACATCTTTGGGCAGGTGTTCAAAAGCACTTAGCATCCCTGAAGTGTGGCAACCTCTACAAAACAAACAGCAACCAGCCAATGGAGAGCACACTATTCAAGAATGATCTGAAGAATCAATTTCTAGAAAGGGTACTGTAACAGGGAACCCTAGCCCTGTTACTAAGAGGCAGAGCTGTCCCTTTAAGACCGGAGTCTACAGGAACAACAGGCACCAGGAGGGTAGGGATTAATAGCCCAACCACCCAAGCTGGTCAGCTGACAGGAAGGGGATAGGCCTCTGGGCACATATAAGCCCCAGGGCTGAGGCTGGCAGGAGGAGGTCTCTGGCAAGCAGCCAGAGGAAGAGAGCTCCTGCACAGCAGAACTACCCAAGAATGCTGTGGCTGCTGGCCAGTGTTGCTGTGGCCAATGTGCTCTAGGAGTCTATAAGGTACCCAGAGTTGGGGTGGTGCTCAATGCACGAGGAACTGTTTGGGGTTTTAAGGAACCACAGTGTGGCTTTTATGACCTGTATTATGTTATAGCCCAGGGCCTCATATTTATGTTATTGTTGTATCTGGTGCACCAGACTGAGGCTATTTGGGGAGGAGGAGGCCTCATTGGAGTACACTACTGTGCAAAAACCTCAGAGCCAGAGGTGGGTGCAGCGACAGGCGGGTGATCAGACCCCAGCGCCAGGGGGTGCAGTGACAGGGGGGCGATCAGACCCCAGTGCCAGGGGGTGCAGTGCCAGGAGGCGCAGAGACAGGGGGCAGATCCCCGCCAGGGGGCACAGCGACAGGGAGTGAGCCGACCCAATGCTCTTGGGTGCAGGTCAACAGTTATTTACCATCTGTGAGGCATGGGCCACCATGTAGGGGAGGTTTGGAGCAGTGGATAGGGACCCCTAGCATTGGAGTAGTAAATGGGCAGCCTCTCGCCTGAGTAACACCATAATTATTGTTCCGTCAAAGCATGGCAGGCAAGATAGGTGGGTGGGTAGCCCGGAGACAGAGGGACAGGCCTGGGGATGGACCCCTGTCACAGTTACCAAAGGCAAACTCGGCAGGTATAAAAAGCAGGATGATCTAACATAAACTAGATCAACTAGCCACCGGGGGTACCCCAACCAAAAAGGGTTGAAAACCCCTGAACTAGACCATGAAACCCAATGCACTCATCCATCCATCTATCTCAGTTTAGCGGCAATCTCAAAAGGGCTCCAGCATCTTTCAGAGAACTTCTTAAATGGGAAGATAAAATATATACATCAGCTACAGTTTTTTTTACAGAAGTGTTGGATGTGAGCCTGCATTATGTGAGATACTGTGTGAGGAAGTGGTAAGACACTACCTCACAATGCCTATACAAAAGAGGAAGAAGTTGCAGCTGCATACACAACTTGAACTTTGCCTCTTCTTGTTTCTGATGTAATGTTAACAGCTATATCCCTTTTAACTGAATTTCCTGATCTTCACTGAAAGTTTAATAAAAAAAGGAAATTCCAAGCTGTGCAGCAACAAACTCAGAAGGCAAGAGAATGCTCTGCTCGGCAAATACAAGCAGCGCTACAGGACATCTGCCTCCTCTCCTGTGCTTACAACCCCAGCAAACAGGTCCTTTATACACTTGCAGAGGTGGCTGTGAGGGGCAAGGGTAGAGATGAAATAATAAAACCAGTTCTTATTGCTCCAGTGGCTCAGTACCACGCCCACCTAGTTTCAAGCAGCTGTCAAAAAATAACAAATCAAATGAAAAACATAAGATGATAATACTTTCAAATTAAAATGGAAATACATTTTCATCTGTAAGCTTCAAAGCAATCTGCACAAAGCAATCTGTAACCCTATTTTACAAAGGAGACTGTTGAAGCAAAGATTTATACAAGGTTGTCAGATTTACGATCTGAAACAAACTTTTTTGCTCACAATCTAAGGTCTGTTCCACTATTCCTCCAATCTCCAGCAAAAGTCACTCAGAGTTAACACATCTTCAGTTTTTCTATCTCTCAAAAATATCTAATGATAGGCCCTTTTCCATTTGAAGGTTTCTAAGTATTTTGCACATATGAATAGCCCTGTTGTACAAATGAATGGACTGAGACCCAGAAAAATTAAGCAATTTGCCCAAGTTCATGTGCAAATATTACAGTGGGATTGGTTTCATTCTCTGTGCACTCTCCACCCAGGCTTGACATTCAAGCATGTGCTACACAGCCAATGTGCACTCTTAAAGACTAGCCAAAAAAAAAATGACAGAGCTCCAGCAGCATCAGAAAGAGGGCTGCCTACTTAACCCCCTTCGTCATTTCCTGCAGCAATTGTGTTACTGTGAAGTTCTTCCAACAAATACTGGCAACTCCACTCCTGCTTGGCTCTGATTACAGTCCCAGGGGATGGAACATGTCAAGCAGCAAAGCTATTATCAACTAGGGAAATTATGGTAAGATTAAAAAAAAACAACGGACTCGAGGGAAAAAAAAATCTAACTTCTGGCATATCCCCACCCCACCTCTTGCCTGCTGAGAGCAGAGGAAGTGTTTGTTCACGTGGCACAAGCAGGGCTTTATGGAGTTATGACTCCTTTTCTGCCAATCCACTCACCGCAAAAAGCCCATCCCCTAAGTTGCTTGTGAAGGGAGAAATTAAAAACACAGAAGGAATGCGGGCAGGTGAAATAAGTCTTAAGTACAAGCAACAATATTTGTGGGGGGGGCACTCAGAACAGGGTACGTGTATCAGAAGAAGCTAAAAGACTGGAGAGTAGAGCTATGACTATGGTACAATGGGGGACTCAAAGGCAATAGGCTAAGGGGACCTGAAAAGGAATGGGATGTAGGGAAGATACGGGACTTAGGGGCAGGGGTGAATCTAAAGGAGGTTCGGTAGTGCAGACACACACGCCTTTTTGGACTGCACCAGGAGCACTGCTGGGGAATTTTTAAGTCCAAAATCAAGTTAAAATCCCATCCCCCACTCTGGGCACCCCCTTCCTTCCCCTCCATTCTCAGCAGCACAGGAACCCTGCTGCTGCCACTGTCCCCAACTGACTCAGGGGAATCCAGAGCTGCTCCTGCTTGCTCCAGTCAGGGACAGCAGCAGCAACACAAGGTTTCTCCTCTGCCTGATTGCACAGGAGCAAGTGCAGCTGTCCAGCTTGCCTGCCACCATCCTCTGCTGAGCGCAGCTGGAGCGGCCCTCGAACCCCTCCCCACTGTGACATGAATTGGGAGAGTTGTGGTTTGAGAGGGCTGCTGGGGAAGGGGCTCCAGAGCCTCCATCCGCAGCCAGGCTCAGCAGGGAAAAGTAATGGTGGAAGAAAGCCCCGAGGACTGGGCAGAAAGGAGATCCTGTCCTCTGCTGAGCCAGGAACAGGAGCTGCTTAGGATCCACCTCTCATCATCCTGAGACAGTAGCAGTGGCAGGTGGAGGAAAAGGCAAAAGGAAGGAGAGGGAGGGGACATGCTGCTGTGGATGAAGGGGAAGGGGGAGGGTAGGAGGGTAGTGAGAACTGGAGGAGGGGAAGCAGGGATGGGGAATGAAAGTCTTACCTGATTTGAGACTTAATAAAAAGTCCCCACTGCTGCTCCCACAGTCTGTCTGCCTGGGGTGAGGGAGCTGGGATGCATCCATCCATGTAGCGCCTGTCACTGCTCCCACAACCCACTGTCAGAAAAATACTGGATCTGCTCTTGCTTTGGGATGTGTGTTTAGGGGGAAGAGAAGGCAGAGCGCCTTGCAAGTCAGCAGAAGAAGAAAACAGAGGAGCTTGACAAGGGGCTGACCGGGAGCTGAGCAGACAGGATTCTGTTTAGAAGGTGAAAGGACAGATCGTCTCTTCCTGGCTGGCTTTACTTGGCCTTGAGTTTGTGGCTCTCAGTCTTCTTGGGCAACAGCACTGCCTGGATGCTGGGCACGATGCCACCCTATGTGATCAGCACTTTGGCTAGCAGCTTCTTGAGCGCCTTCTTGTGGTGGGTGGCCAGTGCTGGGTGGTGTGGAGGATGGCATGCGCCTTACAATCATGAAATCATAGAAAATGAGGGCTAGAAAGGACCTCAGGATGTCATCTAGTCCAACCTCCTGCTCAAACAGGACCAGCCCCAGCTACGTCTTCTTGGCCAGGGCTTTGTCTACTTGGGTCTTAAAAACCTCCAAGGATAGAGACTTTCCAACCTCTCTGGGGAACCTGTTCCAGTGCTTTACTACCCTTCTAGTGAGACAGTTTCTCCTAATATCTAAGCTGCTTGTTATCTTGCGCCACATTGCCACCAGCTCCAGGATCTCAGTTGTGAGGTACTCCAGCCTGGCAACCAGGCAGACAGGCACGCCTGCCCCAACCTGCTCAGCAGTTCCCCTTATGTGGCACATGTGGCAGGCAGCCAACTGGGCACTGCAGTCCAGTCCATGTCAAACATGGCTTGGCCTTGGCCTGCACTCCCCCACCCCACTTGCAGCAGCCTGATACAGTGTGAGAAGTTGGCACCACTCAGCAGTGGCAACGCGCAGTGGGTGCACAAGGATGCACGTACACCTCCTGACAAGCTGTGCTCACTGCTCAGGTGATGGTCGCCACTCAGGTTGCTGCAGGGGGGTACGTGCTCCCCCTGACTAGGGTGGCACCAGTCTCCTGTGCACCACTGAAGGGAGGGGAGCGGGAGGCATGGCAGTTGTTGTGCCAAGGTTTAGGGATTGAGAGTTTGGCCACTAAAGCGGAATAAGGCGCGACCCCGGCACTTCAGCACATGGCCCACACCTGTGACGGGCACGGTGTGGCGCCGGGTGTGCTCCGTGCAGGTGACAGCCTTGCAGCTCCGGTTCTGCTGGCAGACCTTCCGCGCCCGCTGGTCTCCTCGGAGGGGGGCTCGTCTCTTAAGGGGGTGGGCGCTCAGCCCCCGAGCTCCCCCTTCACTCACGCCCTGTGCGGGGCCCTGAGCCAGCCCGGCTGCAGCTTGTCTCCCGCCCGGCGACGTGGTGGCCCGTGCCACCTCCTGCCCGTGCCCCCAGCGGAGCCTGCGCACGCACTTCGCGCCGAGCCGGGCGCTGCCCTGCACGAGGTGCGCTGGGCGCTGCCTCCCCGGCCCCCTGCCCTCGGCGCAGACTGGCGGGGAAGGGGCCGGGGCAGGCGGGGCGGCACTCACCAGCCACGTTGAGGCGGCCGCCCAGGAACCAGCGGGTGGCGCCGGGCCCGGGCGCCGGGCGGCGGGCGGCGCTGTACGGCGTGTCCCAGCGCAGCGCCGCCCGCGCCTGCTGCCCCCAGAAGGCGGCCGGGTCCCGCGCCGCCCGCGCCCGCAGCTCCGCGTAGCTCGCCGCAGGCAGGGAGGCGCTCAGCCCCCGGCACAGCGCGCCCAGCCGCCGGCCCCGCGCCGCAGCCCTCACCGCCGCCGCCATGGGCCGAGCTGCCCAGTCCGCTCTGCGCCCCGAGCTGCCGTCACAGCCCGCCCCGCGCGCCCGCGGCCTGCCCCGCCCCGCCCCGCCCGGGCGCTCTCCTCCGCTCCTCCTCGGCCTGGCTCCGGCTTCCAGTCCGCTTCCCCGCTCCTCTGCCCACTGCGCCCTTGAAGCCTCCCCGCCGTGCCCCGGCTTTCATGCCTTGCGGGGGCTCCCTGTGCCCAAAAGCTTACAAGAACTTTTTCCCAACAACTCCGTCTAATACAACATATCACATCCACCCAAAGAAGCTTGTGTGCCACCATCCCCAGGCATCCCTGTGCAGCTCCCCTGCCCTCCTCTGCCAGGCGCTTCCCTACCTCACTCCAGCACCCTTGAAGCCTTCCCACCAGCCCTCTTTCATGCCCTGGAGAATGGACAGCAGAGGCTCCCTGTGCCTGAAGAAGGAGGCTTGTGCCCAAAAGCTTGCAAGAACTTTTTCCCAACAGCTCAGTGTAATAAAACACATCACATCCACCCAAAGAAGCTTGTCTGCCACTATCCCACAGGCATCCCTGTACACCCCCCCGCCTCACCCATGCTGCACCAGTGGGAAGCAGGCTCTGGGAGTGGACAGGGTGTGAGTTAAGGGGGGGTAGGGTGAGAGCACTGAGTCCCCCATACGAGGCAAGACCCCCCCAGTAAGATTTGAAAATTATAGCCTGGGGGGTCTCCAATCACACTACTCTTTCACTTTGGTAGACTTGTTCATCAATAAACTGATTTAATTTTTTTTGCAGACCCCGCAAGAGTCAAAGTGTGATTCCAACTCTGGGCATGGTGCCATGTCATCTGGCCCTCAGGGCAACCCACCGGCCTGGAAGTGTGGCAGAGGGAAGAAGGGTAGGGCAGGGGACAGAGGCCACATTTCCCACCCCATGGGGAGCTCACAGGCCAGATGACACAGGTCTGGATACTAGATCGGGCATATGCAAGGCCAGGCTGGTGTGTAGCTGTCAGGCTGGGCTGCTGGTCACACCCACAGGCCGATGCTACACACCAGATCTGCACAGGATCCAGCCTGCACACCAAGATTTCACTATTCAGCCAGGCTGCTGGTCCAAAGGATTGCACACCACTGCATTGCATTCTCTCCCATCACCACAATCTCTCAACCCTTCATCATCCTCCCAATTTACTCCAATCTCCCCCAGGCTGCTGCTGTGCTTGCTTACTGACAGGCTTGCAAGCTATCGCCAGCCCTTTCACCCTGCTCAGGGCAATGCTTACTATCTGGGTGTAAATTGTTCAGGATGATTTCTATACCTTGACTTGTTCTTCCCCTACTATCCAAGGGTATATCCAAAAGGCAAGGTTCAGCAGTAATCTGTAATACTGCAAACCTGTGGAGCTCCTGGGTGCTTATAAACCGCATGAGAAGGAATCAGACCCAAAAATGTTATTCGATAGGGAGATGAGACACTGTGCTAACCATTTAGCATAGACTGTATTTACATTACACAACCACTCAAATGACATTGTGCCATAGGCAGGAGTTTACACGCAAATCCAGCACCTGTGCTCTCCTTTTTCTTACTTACCTAGCTATTTATAATGTGCCTGCCACTATGGTATGACATAAAACAGGCAAACACATGCAAGGAAGGAAAGTACAGTACTCCACTCAGCGTATCTCAGGGGAGGGGAGGTTTATAATCCAGGCAATTATTGTTATATGGTTTCTCTTGAATTGTTATTCTTTGACCTTATTAAGAGCAAATTGGTTAATGTAAAATGGAATACTATAGATTTACAATATATCTTTGTTCATTAAAAGTCAGCTCCCTCTCTCCTCAGATACACTCCTGTTTCTGATGTCACAATCCCACCACTCAACCACTGCTTACAGGGGCAATTTACCTGTGTTGTCATAATCTTAGCATTTAGCAGTGACTGACAGACTGCACAAGTGGAGAGGGAGGGGGAAAGGAAAACAGCTTTGATCATGGCCATGTACTTCTTCCCTCATGAGAACTTGGCATGGGGAAGGAGAGTCTGCTAGGATCCTAGCTAATACACAGAGCAGGAAACTGGTTCTAACAATGCTTGAAGGGATAATACTTTTATCTGGGCTGACAAGACTCCCCCCACCCCATTATGTCCTTTTAAAAAATTGCTCAGGAAAAATGTTTTAAGCAAAAGACATGATTTCTTAGGATGATATCTTTTATTGAACCAACTGTACAGTAGGGATAGAGTTAGACAAGCTTTTGAATAAAAGACATTCTTCTTCAGGTCTGAACAGAACAAGCCAAACACAGCATAGAAAAAACAGTTGAGAGAAATGTCTGACGTGGCAATTCTAGCAGTAATTGTCTGTATCAGTAAATTAAGCTCCAAAGCACTGGAGTGATTTACAAAGTGAAATTCCACTGGCTCACTGGACTTTGTGGATAAAAGGAGCTCAATTAACGACTCAGAGTCACAAGATTTGATCTTTTCCTTTTCCTTTTCCAGATTCAAATAAAGACTCTCTCTGGTGACAGTAGCCGGAAGTATCATTTAAGTTTTTCTATTACTATATTTACTCAGATATAAGATGAACGAGGAAAATGGTCCTTGTCTGACATCCGTATACAAGGAAACCTCATTAAATACATTGTTTATCATTAAACTGCTGCCAAAGACAGCATGGGTTCAATAATGGAAAACAACTATGAAATAAATTACATACAGCCAACACTGAGCATGACTATAAGACACATGGCCTATATGGGGCAAATATACTGATTGTCAGTGGCCCTTAAAAAAACCCAAGAGTTTATCTAGCAGGAAACAGGCACTGGGGTAGTGTCCACCAGGGTTTGAATTACACTTTGACTCGGGGGGCGGTCCTGCAAAACAAATTAAACTGGTTCATTGGAAGGAGCAATCCAATCGGAGACCCCCCCCCCAGTTATGATTTTAAAATATCCAGTCGGAGACACCCCCCCAGGTTATGATTTTAAAATCTTACAGGGGGCTCTCATGTCTTATGAGGGGACTCAGCCCCCCCCAAACTCCCCCATAAGTCACACCCTAATGTCCACTGTGCTCAAGGGGGGCATGGACCGCACCTGCAGCTGCATCATACCACACCACCCTGGTGAGCTATGCTGCATGCACCCGCTGCACTCCCCTGCCCTCTTTCCACCCCAGCCATCTCCTGGGACCTAGACTGTGGGCAGCCCTCCCACACATACACCCACACTGTTCCAGACACAATATATAGGAGTAAGACTTTATTCTGAGCTATTATGCAATCACCTCTATATACACTGCTCAAAAAAACCCATTAAAATATGTTATAGTAGATGTTTGATTTTTAGTATATGATTTGGTTTTTTTATCTATAATTTGTTAAAATGATATCTTTTAAAAGATTTTATGTGTGTGGTCCTCAACAGCTCACCAAAATTCATTAAGTGACCCGCATCCGAACCCCAAACCTCTGGGCTTGGATCTGCAAGTAGGATGCCTGCCAAAGGTTTTGGAAACATTTGAAGCCCCAGATGGGGGTGGAGGATGTTTGCCTGTAGTAGGGCCACTTATGGATCTGGACTCTCGGATTTGGAATTTGTTTTGGCTAATTTGGTCTGGAATACATTTTTTTTTTAAGTTTGTACTATAAAATGTGCTGTTTATGGAGGACCTGTACTAAAACTTCCAGCAGTTTCCAAAAAAGGTAAAACGTATCAGTTCTGGATAAACTAAGTCTACAGGTACTCAAAGTAATTTGCCTATATGTTTATTTCAATTTTAATTCTCATCTCCATGTGCTCAGGGAGAACAGGGCCTGACAGGAATGGGGAAGGGGCTGCAGGGCAAAGAAGCTGGAGGGAGAGAGGGCAAGGGGCCACCTAACTTACCCAGATTTATTTTCCCTGCTGTATCAATGGGGAGGGGGGAAAATTCAAGGCAAACCTCTAAAAATTAGATTCTATATCTGGAAAATATCTGAAAAATTATAACAAATTTATAAATTTTCCAGATATAAAATCTAATTATCGGGGGTCATCTTATAATCAGGGTCATCTTATATTTAAGTAAATACGATATATGAACATCCACAAACAGATACATTTTAGCTTGAGGTTTGATGGCTGTTTTCATAGAGTACAGCAGTGTAAATAAGGCATCAAGCCCTTGAATTCCTGATATGATACAAATTCTTCACATAGCTTCATCTGCACAACAGACTGACAGCTAGGAACAAACAGACTTTTGTTTCCTTGCAAACAAAAAAAATCTGTTTCTGCACAACTAACATAATTCTCTACCACTTCCCTAGTATTGCAATATTAATATTTCTTTTCAATTAGTTTCTGAGTTTTCCCCTCTGACAGCAAAACAGTGGGAGCACCATAACAGGAACAAATATTATACCTTATCTGTGTGGGTGTTTAGATAGTTAATAGAATGAGTGCCACCTACTGGCACATCAATATATGGATGGAGCATTGTTCCTAAATTAAGTCCAGTTAGGGCTGGTCAAATATTTTTCATCAAAATTATTTTTCCGCAAAAAAACTGAATCATCCCATAAACAAATTTTGTGCAAATTTCTGCTTTCAATTGACTTTTTAAATATTATACCTGAAAATTGGAATATTTACATTTTCAGGCAAAATATTTTGAGATACACTGCCACTAAACCTTGACAGCCTCTGGATATAAAATACCTTTATTTATTTTTCTTTTATTTAGCTCTGGTTTTCCACATCTTTCCAAATGAACTGTGTTATGTTTCCATTTATCAAGTGTTGAGGTCTTTTAGTTCGGGCAAGTTTTTTCAATTGCTGCTTTACCATCATGTCCACAGACAGAACTATCTTTTTTGCTGATTTGGGGTTTTTTATATTATTACAAGATCACAAATGGTCATAGAGGCATAAGTTTTAAGGTCAGAAGGAACCATGATGATAACCTAATGTGACCTTCTGCATAACACAGGCCAGAGAATTTTACCAAGAAGTTTCTGCCTCTGGCCTACAATTTTTGGTTCTGGCACATTTTCTAAAAAGATATCTACATAATTAGTTTACAGATTATAAGGCCAACATTTTATAACATTCTTCACTCAGTTAATATTGCTAACTAATGCATATCTTTTAGAAAAACATCCTGCTGATTGGAATATCCTCTGTATATTTTTTCAAGAGTTATTTACCCTCATTGCACAAAAAAAATGCCCTTCATTTCTATTCTGAACTCGTCTAGCTTCACTGTCCAGCTACCAGATCTTATGTTTTTTCTGAAAAATCATAAAGCCTTCCACTACAATAAACCTTTTTCCCATACAGAAATGTATTAATCATGATCAAGTCACCCCTTCACTTCCTCTCTACTAAACCAAAATAACTGAGCTTCTTTAGTGTTTCATTATAAGGCATTTTTGAGACTTTGAATCATTCCTCATCTTCTTTCTGAAGAATTCAGTTTTTTATCTCCTTTTTACAGTCAAAATTTCCCCAGACCTAAAGCCCCATTGAGCTACTGCAGTTTAGGCACACCAGTTTCTGTAGCCAGCAGCCCACAATGGAGTGATGTAGCAGCCTCACACCTATGACTTCCCTGTCCAAGAGACCAGGTATTCACTCCCAGCTGGGTAGACTAGAGGCAGCCTTAGGCACAAGTCCAAACCAGGATTCAGCACCTCAAAGCTCTGGAGTCACAGCAAGATGCCTTAACCCAGTTGTTCTCAATCTTTTTAGACTCAAGGCACCCCTCCATAATTTCCGTGAATTGAGAACCATTGTATTGCATCATATTTCAAAAACAAATTTATTTATTACAGGTTTGACCTCCTTGAAGATCGGGCAGGCAGTGGGGATGGAGGAGGAACCAGGCAAGGAGAGCCTGAATCTAAGCCTGAACCTGCCTTTATTATCTGCTTATCTCCTCACACCTCGCCTATTCCTTCTTACTTCCACATGCTGCGGCACCCCAGGGTGTCCTGGCACTCCGATTGAAAATCACTGCCTTAACCACTCCACCAATGCACCTCTCTTTTCAAACCTGGATGAATATTTCAGCAATTACCAAGACCATACCCAGCAGATACAACACCTCCTTATTGCTGCTCAGTATGCCAGTCATAGTTATGCTAACACAAAGTCTGCCTTAGCTTCTTAGCCACCAGCACAGCAAGCACAGTGTTAGCTCATGGTCAGATGGTTTCCATCACCACTTCTTTTCTGAGTCATGGCTTTCCAACACAAAGTCCTTCATTCTAGAAATGTGACCTTTGCTCTTGGTTCCTAGAAGAACCACCTTACATTTAATAGTATTAAAGTGCATATTATTCAAGTGATTCCAGCTTATCATGAGATAAAGATCACTGGGCACACCTATAAGAGATGCTTTGCTACACAGCAGACTAATCTACTGAGCAGTAAAGTGTCACCATGGACATATGCAGGGCATTTACCATGCAGTATACTAGGCTAATGCACAGTTAGCTAGTACCTGTAAATACAGGTACTGGATTAACTGTGCAGTAGTTACTGTACAGTAGTGATCATTTAGACGCTGACTGGGAGCAAATATGAGCAAATTCCCCAGCCCCTGATTGCTCTCTGGAGCTGGCAGCTTTGCACCGTGCCATGCAGAGCTGCTCCAGGTGCAGGCGGGGGGCTGGGAACACAAGCAAGGCAGTGCTCAGTGAGCCCTGTGCCCCGGTTCCCAGCAGGAGGCTCTCAGGCAGCTGTCCCACACCCAGGACAGCTCCCAGAAAACCTGCCAGCAGGTGAGCCCTGGCCAGCAGGGGGCTTACTGACAGCTATGTGTTCATACAGGGTCAGGAGAGCTCTGCTCACTGTAGGGGCAACTGTTTTCCGGCCCCATGCACATCAGGTCCCCTCTTGATGTGCACAAGGTCAGGAAACATCTGCTGCTGCAGTTGGCAGAGCTCTCCTGTGCCCATATGCTTTGGGATAGGTCTCATGCCCCTTGCCAGCCCTTGGGCTAGCACCCGGGAGAGCCTAGAGCTCTGTATCAGGCTGCTCCCATTAGGAGGAAATCTGCTCCCAATAGGTTACACATGTAGATGTGATCCTGGGGAAGGCTTACAGTGCAATATTTTACTGTACAGTAAGCCTAACGCAAATTATTAGCACATATAGACGTCCCCACTGGGGAAGTGACTTCACCTCATCATTTTCTACCCCTCTTCACATTTTTGTCATCTTCAGAATTGACTGGCACTGATTTTATATTTTCTTCCTGATCTGTGGCAAGCCTTTCAAATAACACTGGGCCAAGAACAGCTTCCTCCCTGCAGAACCTAAGGAAGAAGGGCCCCCACTGAACAATGATTCCCCACTTGCAAATTCTTTTTCAGATTGTCCAATTTTTAATCAGTGCAGCCTACAAGTTATGCAGTGATAACTTTCATCAGAGTTCAAGGCCATACTGAGTCAAATTCATCACAGAAGGCTAAGTATATTATTGTTAGTCCTCAGCAAACTAAGGTTTGTGCTCCTATGACAACATCTTTTCATAAGATGATAATGATGTCACAGTTGACAGGCTAGTTGCACCTGTCCCCTTTCTGGACTCTCCACATACACTGCTGTGGGTGATCAGGCATCTTGCTCTTATTTCTTCTAAAATGGTATCCCAGAGTTTTCCCACTCCTAGTCAGAGCACTGGACTGAATTATCCTGCCTGCTTAATCATTCATATTTAACAAGTTTGGCTGAGTTTAGCAGGTATGATCTTCCCTTCTGGAGCCACTGGGAGCATCTATACGTGCCCCCCATTGCGCAGTTGTTACTGCGCCATCATTTAGTACTTGCTTTAGGAAGTACTAAATGATGGTGCAGTAACAGTTGCTACTGCGCCATCCCAGCAGTGTATGGTTATTTTTAGCAGCTATGTCACTGTAGTGACATGCTATACTGAGGTAGCTCATCACTATGGTGATGTAGCACCGGCATCATGATTTGTGCCTGCCAATGCTACATTGACATAGCATCTCGTGTAGATGCGCCCTGTAATTTGGAGGGAATAGAGTGAATGACCTGACAACTTTCTTCAGACCCAAGGAATATTGTTTGTTTCAATGCTAGGAACAAAGCACAGGGAGAAAATGTGCTTATAGACTGCTGCTTTAAAATTCTCTCACCTCCAGGTTTAACATTCCTTCATGGTGGCCTTGGCATACCTAGCTTCTTCAGACACAGGGCCTTGTCTTTCATATTCTGCTTTCTCCATATAATTCTCCAAAAACTACCTCTTTGCTTGAGAGAGTCCCTTCCTAAACTGCTTTGTCCTTTATCAGTACTCTGACTATGGCCCTGCTCATCAAAACCAGCTCTATTAGTTGGCTGGAGTCAGAAGGCAGAACCTGTGCACACCTAGCAGGTCAGGAAATGTCTGTTAAAGCCCCCATGTGCCTACAGGAAAAGGAGGGGTTGGCTTATTTTGATTCCTGAGATTTTTGTGAGCCCAAGATTTCTCATCTGAAAAGAACCCTTTCTTCTCTCTCAAATTCTGGAGGTAAGAAAGGAAACTGCAAATGACCATTTCCTTGTTTATTCTTAGCTCTGGTAGATATTTATGTAGCCCGGGTACACCAGGCAGGATGCTGAGGAAGGGGTCAGCTACTAGAGCAGCTTCTTCCCCTCTCTATAGAGCTAGGCCAAAATTAAATACTTAACTATGTACAATTTATTAAAAGAATAAATAGACACTTAATATAAAACAAAATATTTACAAGGCTTAACATATAATGCTATATATAATATTCCACAATTCACATATAATACCAAATATGAACCAAATCACTTACAACCTATACAACACAATTAACACATAGGGATATTAACCTATATAACCCAAGTAAATTAACAGCAGTATTTCTTTAAACCTTAACAAATGATGATACCAATATACACATTGAGGCATTAAAACATATAAACCCCCTTAAAGAATACCCTAAGCTATATAGTCCTTAACACAATGACAACCTCAAAATAGGGAGTGCACTCACCACTTCTCTGAAGGATTTCCCTGCAGCCCCTCCCCTTTAGGGCCCTGGGATGTGGACATGCCCCTCCCGCAATGGAGGGTGGAGGTGGCAGACCCTCCTCACCCATGTCAGCCTCCCTTGCAGGGCCCGCTTCCCCAGTAACTCATGTGTCCTTTCTGGAGATGTCAAGACTCATGCCATGGTGGCCAATCCCACAAGAGCCTCTCCCCAGTGGCGCCTTCAGCTCTCCTCGATGGCCCAGCGCCCCGCACTGGGTAGCCCAGGGCTCTCCGTCTCTCGTGGGAGCCAAGCCCTTGCAGGCTCCAACTCCCAGGTCTCACACCAGGGGTTCTCCCCTTTCCCGGGCCCTGCTCTGGGCACTGGGGCTCTTGTAGTTAAAGGTGGAGCTGCACTGCAGGGCTCTGGTCACTCAGCCTAGGGCTGGGGCTAATGTGAGCAGCCTGGAGCTGCTTCCAAGGCAGTTCCCTGTGCACCGACCTGCGCACCGGATGAAGCCTGAGCAGCTGCAAGCTGCACCCAGGGCAAATTCTCCGCGCGCCGACCTGCGCACCAGGTAAGGCCCAAGCAGCTGTGAACTGCTCCCAGGCCAGGCTCTCCATGTGCTGATCCACGCACTATGTGGAGCCCAAGCAGCCTCGAGCTGCTTCCAGGGCTAGCTCCCCATGAGCTGACCCATGCACCACTGAAGCTCAAGCGGGGTCCCAAGGACAGCCATCTTTGGAGCTCCTCTCTCCTCGCCATCCCTCATCGGCTCTCCCCAGCCTGCTGAGCATGTTCCCCTTTTATACTCTTCAGGGGCTCCACCCCTGAAGTTCTCCGGACGCGACTGGTGCAGTTCTGATTCAGGTCCAGCTGCTCCTTGCACCCCTCCCTCCCAAAAAGGGTGTGATATTGTTTCTCTTTGCTGTCTCCAGATTGGTGGATGAGCTCCACCAATCAAACAACAGACTCTTGAGCCTGTGACTCTACCCAAGCCCTGAGAAAGGTAAGCCTGCTGCATTTAGATACCACAGTGTGGTATAAGTATCAGAACGGAATTGAAAGGTACCATACAAATGAGATCATTACCATTCTAAGATTAGCTACCTTCGTTTGGGAGATGGTTGTGATTTGGAGTCTCATGAAATACCAAATATAGGTACATGCTTCGTTAAAGCATTTATGTTTTGTCTGGAAACTGGTTCCACCCAAGAAAGTCCATTACTGACTCCATAAGGCATGTTTGCAATAAAAATATACTAGCTATGGACAGAAACACAAATAAATGTTGATGGAGTAACCCAAACTAATTACTAGTTGTTTGCTTCCCTGTGTCAATCACAAACAACTTTGGCTGTGCTCCCTGCACAGCCATTTGTTCCCTGTTTGTCTTACTGTTTTGGAAAATAACAATACCTAAGAAATAAATATGACATGTGAAAAGAAAATGTAGTGTATATGGTAATAAAAATGATGCTTTTATATTTGTTTTGACCTGGTTTGTTATGTTTTGAAACAAACAGTCTCCTTGTACGCAGACGCTGGCAGCCGTTTTGTCCTCAAAGCTGGGGTAGCCTGTGAGAGAGGACACATATACATCCTCATTCCAGAGTTTCTTATAGAAATTTCTATTCTGTTCTTTCCTGTTATTGTCCTGATATAATCAAACATGGAAGTAATTTTAAACTGCACATATTTCTCTGCGTCTGGAGACATACCAGAAATTCTTTTTTAAGATAATTTAGATTTCTTTTTCTGCATGTTTACCTAAAAGGAAAATGATACCAGGAAGTTTAGGGGCCACATGCCCCCATTGCCTTTCCAGATCTTATCCAGACTGTCCATCTGCACTATGCAGTGGTTCTAGCTACCATCCTTCCCAGATAGTGGGACTGTTTTAGCCAGCCACTTCCAGACCTTATTAAAGCCCATTTAATAGCATGCACTTGTCCATGCTTGCTCACAACTTACCAGGCCATTTACATTTGTCTAATGCTTTTAACCAGTGAAATGCCTGTTTAAATACAAGAATAAACTTGGCACACACATTTGCACATGTGCGCGTTACAAACAGGATGCACCCAAGAATGTATTTGTAAGACTGCTAACCCCAGAACTTGGAGAAATCGTGAAAATATCTTTGTAAGTAAAAAAATTATCATGCTTTTCCATCTGTCTTCTGAACTCTCTTCACGTACCTCTGAAACTGTGTCAGCACTACCGCCTTTTCCCCCTTTGACAGAGTGGGGAGATTTTAAGAGCTCTCTTCTGCCAGCTGCCTGATGAAGTGGAGATTCCAGACCCTCCTCAAGCCTCACTGTTCCAGTTAATTAATGTGTCACCCGCAACATACAGACACATACGTGCCCAGACAATTAGCTATACCCCCAGCCTATACCCCCATCCTGCAGTCAGCAGAAACCCCTTCTTTGACCAAAACCCTTCTTCATCCAGGTGGAGCCACTTTGCTCTATCAAAGCTGTCTTTGTAACTGTGGTTTTCCAAACACATCCCCACTGAAAAGAAGTAAGCTTCCCCTGTATGTAAAAACCCATGAACAAGAGACAGTAAATCAAACTAATGAACACCCTGAGGAAATAACCTGAACTACATATGGGAAGATTTTTCTCGCTTCTTTCTAGAGTACTGTGAGGCAGTGGGTGCATCTACACAAGATGCTTTATTGTACAGTAGCATAGTTTACTATGCTGTAAGCATGTGTCTACATGTGCACATGCTTTCTGTACAGTAAACCTCGCTAATCACAAGTAAATTTGCTACCTTCAAATGCAAGTAGCAAATTTACTTGTGATTACTTACTGCACAGTAGTGCTCATGTAAACACCTGACTGGGAGCAAATCTGCTCCTGGCCAGCCGGCCACTAGGGTGTGGGACATTGCTCCCTGCCCCAGGGAGCTGTATGCTGCCAGGGCAGGCTCTGCCACCAGAGCCCGGATGGAGACCGTGTCTCTGTGGCAGGGCACTGTTGGTGCCTGCCAATTTAAGGGCTGGAGCAGGCAGCAGCCAGGCGCTTGAGTACAGCAGCCATTTTGAGACCCTGGATATATATATAGGGTGAAGCAGCAATTTGCTGCTGGCAGCTGTGAGAGAGACATCAGTCGGCTGAGCTGAGGCTCAGGAACATCTTGGAGGTTTATGGGCTGGGGCTATGGGGATGGAAGAGGCTCCAGGTCGTGGGCATGACCTAAAACTGCACCCTGTCAGGGATCGGTGGCCTGGTGGGGCTCTTCGTGGTGGAACAGTCCCCCAGAAATGCCAGGCCAGTTACCACCCCAGTGAAAGGCGGGTCAGGGGCACCTAATAAACTCCAGCCCCACCCTGCAGCCAGCCCTTCACTCCTGCCTTTCTTTCTTCTGGCTCTACTCCAAGGCTGGGTCCCCATCTGCAGGACTCATGGCCAGCACAAGGCTAAGTATGCCCGGCCTGGGGTCCAGGGGTAATGACTGACCCTGAGCCCCCTCCTGTTGTACTGGCTCCCAACTGACACTGACGCCCGTTCTTGATGGGGCAGTGTCATTTGGTATGCCAGGTAGCTCTTCGGCAAGCTCGGCATCTCACCTCCTGCCTTCCCCTTTGCACCCAGCTTCTGCTGGGGTTTTTAAATCTCCCGCGGTGGTGGTCGCAGCTGATGTCATCAGCCGGCCACCGCCCAGCTTGATTGACAGCCGCTTGAAAAGCCAGCACAATGTCAGCTCGTGTGGCTCCTTCCTGTTCCTGTCCTGTCCCTCCGGTATGTTTTGAATGGGGCCAGGGTCCCTGAGCCCTCCACCGGGAGCGGGGTCTGTCCCCGGCACTTCCAGACCCTGAAGACAACTCCCACCACCACAGGAGGCGATCAGCTAAACAGAGAAACAGAGGGAGTGGAATATCTGTCAGGGAATGCCCAGTATGGAGGATACAGAATGCAGCTGTTCATCACCAAGTTGAGCTGTTCTCAAAAGAACAGCAGTTAAACTTATAGAATGATAAAATTGTTGCTCAGCCTATTGTTCTGCTGTTCCCTTCAGTTCCCTGGGGCCAATGTAACAATTTATACACAACACTCTTAAAGGTATCCACACATCTTCCCCCTTTATGTGTAACATATCCCATGTAATACTAACATTGGAAGTTTTGTTCAACCGATAGTTAAAGCACATTTTAACAGGTCTCTCTTAGTCTTTGTGTTGGTTTTTTGGCTCTTAGTGATCTTCTCACTTCCTCTGCATTTTCAATCTGGTGGTTGCATCAGATGAAAAAGCAGACCTTTTTAACAAATTCTTTGCCTCCATTTTTCTGAGCAGGAACTAGGATTTCTCCCCCACCGGGATTCAGGACAGACTCAGGAGTGACTCTGTCAGGCCTATGGTAAGGGAGGACCGAGTTAGGAAACTTCTGGAGGGGCTGGACATGTTCAAATCAGCAGGTCCAGACGCTCTCCACCCTAGGGTGCTGAGGGAATTGGCAGGGGTCATTGCGGAGCCCCTGGCACGGCTTTACAAGCACTCATGGTGCTCTGGCCAGGTGACAGAAGACTGGAAGAAGGCCAATGTGGTCCCCATTTTCAAAAAAGGGAGGAAGGAGGCAACTATAGGCCTGTTAGTCTTATTTCGGTCCTGGGGAAGCTCTTTGGAAAAATTATCCAGGAGCATATCTGGGAGGGACCAGCAGTGGGGAAGATGCTCAAGAGCAACCAGCATGGGTTCATTAAGGGCAGGTCCTGTCAGACCAACCTGATGGCCTTCTATGATCAGGTCACAAAATCATTAGATGCAGGTGTCATGGTGGATGTAGTCTTTCTGGACTTCAGCAAGGCCTTTGACATGGTCTCCCACCCCATTCTCATTAAAAAACTAGGTGACTGTGGCATTGATGCCTACACAGTCAGATGGGTTGCCAATTGGCTAGGGGGCCGTACCCAGAGAGTGGTGGTGAATGGGTCATATTTGACCTGGAGGGATGTGGGCAGTGGAGTCCCCCAGGGCTCAGTCCTCGGGCCTGTACTGTTCAATTTCTTTATCACCAACTTGAACGAGGGAGTGAAAAGCACCCTGTTCAAATTCACTCATGACACCAAGATTTGGGGTGAGGTGGGCACACTAAAAGGGAGGAACAGGATACAACTAGACCTGGACAGGTTACAGGAGTGGATGAATGTGAATAGGATGGGATTCAATACTGACAGGTGCAGGGTACTGCACTTGGGCAGGAAGAACTAGCAGCATACCTATAGGCTGGGAAACTCCCTTCTCATCAGCACAGAGGCAGAAAGAGATCTTGGAGTCATTATCGATTCTAAAATGAACATGGGCTGCCAATGTGAAGACACAGTCAGCAAGCCTAACCGCACCTTGTCATGCATCCACAGATGCATCATGAGCAGGTCCAAGGAGGTGATCCGCCCCCTCTATGTGACACTGGTCAGGCCACAGCTGGAGTATTGTGTCCAGTTCTGGGCGCCGCACTTCAGGAGGAATAAGGCCAGCATCAAGAGGGTCCAGAGGAGGGCCACTCGCATGATCGGGGTCAGCAGGACAGGCCCTATGAGGAGAGGCTACAGGACCTGGACCTGTTCAGCCTTCACAAGAGAAGGCTGAGAGGGGACCTAGTGGCCGTCTATAAACTTACCAGGGGGAACCAGAGGGGAATGGGTGAGACCCTGTTCTCCCGAGCAACTCCCAGAGTAACAAGGAATAACGGCCACAAGTTAACTGAGAGTAGGTTCAGGCTAGACATCAGGAAGCACTACTTCACAGTCAGGGCAGCCAGGATCTGGAACCAGCTTCCAAGGGAAGTGGTGCTGGCTCCTACCTTAGGGGTCTTTAAAAGGAGGCTTGATAACTACCTAACTGGGGTCATATGAGCCCAGTATTCATTCCTGCCCAGGGCAGGGGGTCAGACTTGATGATCTGCTCAGGTCCCCTCCGACCCTACATCTATGAATCTATGAAACCCTTATTGGTTCAGTTCTTGTTTGGTTTCCTTGTTGAAATGTCTCTACTTCTGTGTCATTTTTAATCTCCTCTGTCATTTTGTGCTGCTTTGATGTTATCTCTGTTTCCTGTCATGAATCTCATAACGCTGCTTCTTTTTTCCCCGCTACAAGCTGCAAGTGTCATTTAGTCCTTCTGAACATGCGTCCTTCCAGTGTGACTACTTGATAGGATCTGGGAGCTACTTGATGGAAAACTAGTGCTTCTTGTTTCTGTCATAACCCAATGATTTTCAGTGCCTCGGCACATTGGAATTTTCCCGCCACACGGAGCTTTCTTTGCACGGTGGATTTCTCAGCTGCAGAGAGAAGACCCCGGTGCAAAGAGCTCCTGCCACACGCATGCAAATTAGTGTCCCACTATTGGTCAATTCTAAATTATTCCTATGTGGCGGCTAGCAATTGGCTCGCTAGCCATATAAAAGGTTAGAGCAGTTTCCGCCCAAGTTGGAGGACTCCACAACCATCTCGTGGGGAACTCTGAGCGCGCTGTGGAGCCTAGCAAACTCCGCATGCGTCTTGGAGGAGGACATAGAGGCCTGATCAGCTTTTAGCCACTCCCAGTCATAGTGGAAAACTTGACGTACGCCCGTGTGAAGCGCTCGTACATCGACGACTCATCTTGGTTTGGTTCGGAAGAGATCTCACTTGTGTTTGTTTGTGTGCAACTGCAACTCAAGCAAGTTTCCTTCCTGCACTGTGACCATCAGCAGTGTAAGTAAAGCTTTCTTTGTAAAACCAATATGCTTCCGTGCCTAACTCTACTCCATCATGGAAAAACCCCACCTGACGGTCCGGGCTACTGTCCATAGCCTCAGACTGCCCTCGGTCCCGACAGTTTCCACGTTTATTCATCCAAAATAAGCACCATATCTTTGTTGTGCAGTTGTGGTAACTCCCTGCAACCCCTCTCTTAGTACCATTTTTGTTTAACTTTGTCAAGTTTTTGAAAATATTTTCATGTCTTGCTTTTCATTATAATGAGCATCATCCAAAATATTTGGCAGCCTGGTTTTGAATTTCCTGTTAAACAGTAGGCCTCTGTGAAGCGGCAAGTATTTGATTCTGATTCAGCTGATTTGGAGGGATAGCAATTCGATTCGGTGATTCGAGTCACTGTCCCGATTCGATTCAGCCAAATCGGATTCAAAGATTCAGTGCCAATTCAGTGATTTGGCCATAGACTATAATGGGAAAATCACTAAAATACCTACAATTTTGTCAATTTTTTGCATATTTGGATGAAAACAGTGGGGAAGATAGCCCCTTCTAAGGGCATGAAGCCTGCCAAGTTTCAAGGAGATAGGTGCAGGGGTTTCTGTGAAAGCACCCCTCAAACTGTTGAAAGAAAAACTTGTATCACTTGTATGTGTTAAAGAGTGTAGGTTGTAGCCATGTTGGTCTAAAGACATTGACCCAAAGAACCTCATCTGCCTATCTGATATCTTATTAGACCAACTGAATAGTTGGAAAAATATATCTTAGCAAGCTTTCGGGTTTAAAAACCCTTCATCAGGCTAAGGAAGCATCTGCAGTTGGTGTGTGCGCTCTTCCTGGATGGAATGAATACTAAAGAAGCCACAGGCTGGGCTGCATGCAAGAAAGCCAGCTAGTGAAAATGTAAATTGAGGCATCACGGGGCGAGAGACAGGCTGGGAGTTGAGGGGTGGGAGGGGAAGGGGATGTAGCAGATAAACAGTGGAGAGGTGCCTGGGAAGTCAGATGTCAGGCAGGTTTTGCATTTCTTGTCATGGCCTGGTCTGGATCCATTTGGTGTGTTTTGGGCTGTAAGAAGTTTGCTTCTGGTGATAAGGTTAGCAAGGTTCAGTGCTTGTTTGAATTTACAAAACACTTTTCACAGACAAGCCTATGAACTTCACTTCATCAACCTCCTAGATACAAAAACTTATGGACTCAATATAGACATTGGATTTATGACACACTATAACCTGCCTGACATCTGGCTCCCTAGGTACCTCTCCACTTTTACCTGCTACATCCCCTTTCCCGCCCTCCCCCCTACTCCCAGCCTGTCTCTCACCTCCTGATACCTCAATTTACATCTTCACTGACTGGCTTTTTTGCATGCAGCCCAGTCTCTGGCTTCTTTACTATTCATCCAGGAAGAGCACACACCAACTGCAGATACTTCCTCAGCCTGACAAAGGGTTTTTAAATGCAAGGGCTTGCTAAGATTTATTTCTCCAACTATTCAGTTGATCTAATAAAAGATATAAGATTGACTCAAAGAACCTTGTCTGTGTTAAGGCAGAACAGGATGAAAGCAGCAGGGATTGAAGCCTGTAACAGGGGGCCTTCCCAGTGCCAATTAGATCTCAGCCTGCCCACCTGTTTCTGGGTCAACCGCCCACCCCTCTTTCACCTGCCATGTCTTGATGGAAAACTGATTCAGATGTTACCCAGGTGGGAGGCTGCCCATTTAGGCCCCTGATGTCTAGGGGTGACATCCATTCCGTAGCTCTGTACCTTCCCTATACTGCAGCCCATGCCTCACAGATTGCATCCTTCACCTCCTCAAGCTGTGATCCCCTCTCTGGGACCTTTGGCTCCTCCTTAGGCCCTGGCCCTGCCTTCAGGCCAGTCAGAATCCTAAGCCTCTTGCTTTGGGCATTACTCATGATGGGCCCCTGGTCCTTTGATCACGCCCCCACCCTTTTGGGTCCTGGCTCCAGCACGGACCAGTCAAGCACACCTCAGGTCAGATCTGAGCTGCCTGCCTGCTCTCACCCTCACAACTCCACTACAACCAGTAAGCCTCAAACCTCTCAAAGATTTTACAGGTCTGGGCTTTCCCAAGCGCAGAACTGTGTGCACAGTGGCTTTCCCCAGCCACTGTGTGCACAGTGGCTGAAGGTTATCAGGCGCCCCTTACCTGCCTTTCACCAGGGAGGTTCACAGTCCTGGCATTTCCTGGGGCTGCTGCGTCACTGCGTCCCACCAGCCCTCCCTACCTTTGCAGGGTTTAGTTTTAGGTCATTCCCAGGACCTGGGGCCTCCTCCTTCCCCATAGCCCCAGCACATACCTCCAAGTTCATCCTGGCACAGGAGCTCATCAGGGAGATGTTCTTCCCCTGCTGGCTGATGATAAACTAAACTGCCGCCTCCAGCTCTTAGCAGGGCATTAAATAGTTCTGAAAGCAAATGAAAAAGGTGCGGAGTGAGGAGGGTGGCACTCACTCCGTCTGCATGTGGAGCTTAGGGAACTCCAGCAGTGGGAGGTTCACCTTCAGGAACACCAACTGCTCCACCAAACCAGGATCGGAGGTGCAGTAGGATGTCACAACATCCCCAGCAACGCTGAACACCCTCTCACTTGGAACACTGGTTGGTGGACAGGACAGGTGTTCCTGGGCAACTGTGGCCAGATTCTGCCACACTTGACTGCGGGTTGCCCAATAGGCCAAGGAGTCGCAGTGCAGCAGCTCTACGTCCTTGGCAAGATAGGTAGCCACCAAGGTCTCTGCGCTACCTGCTGGATGGTGGGTGGGGTCCGGTGCCTCTGGACCCCAATGTTGAAGCCATGCCCTTGGCCCACATTGGCAGTGGCTGTGGTGGAGGAGATTGGCTGGTGGTTGGAGTGCTAGCAGAGGAAAGTGGATCCCCCTCTTCGACATCCCCCTGCCTCTGCCTTTCTGCCTCCCTTACCCTGTTCAGCAAAACCCTTGATCACTGGAAGGAGGTTCTGGTGCTGCAGATGCTCCCCTTCACCCTCGGATCACACATGTCCACCAACAGATGGCCCAAACTGGACCGCAACGGATCCAGCCATTTTTTGATCGCTGGTAGTGGTAGTGATGGTGCCATCACTGGGAGCCCTGTCCACCTCCAAGGCATCTCTGACTATGAAGTGAAACTTGTATGCCACACAGCAGACGCCAACAAAGTTGGCATCACAGACCACCTTCACCATATTAGCCCTGTTATCAGTGACCATGAACTCCCTTGCCGTGTGGGACTCATCCATCACCTCAGCTTGAAGAAGAGCCCACCGACACCCTGACTGATTGCACCAGCACCCTGTGAGAGAGATAGGCATGATCTCCACCCCAGCTGCTCCAGATGTTCGAGGTGAAGTGCAAAACTACCTGTGGCCCTGCCTTCCGCAGCTCCTCCCTCAAGTACTCCCTGCATAGCTCATACAAGGAGGGGACCACCATCCTGCTACAGGTAGTGTGTGCAGGCACTTGGTAGGATAGGGCCATGAGCACCAGGAGCCACCTGAACCTTGGACATTCAACAAAGGAGAAGGGTTTGCCATCCAGAGCAAGCATCTCCCCAATGCTCTGAGTGACCTCACTTGCCTTGGGAACGCACCCCACTTCGTCTCCACCTTTCCCCCACTGGTCCAATGTGGCCTGCCTCTGCTTCTTGGGGATGGGGGCTTTGGAACAAGAGGGGAACTTCTTTTTGGGCATGCTTCCACTGGTGCCAGGCTGAGGAGGAGCAAGGGTAAGGGGGTGCTGCCTCCTGAGATGCAGCAACATTGCTGTGTTGCTGAAGTGTTTCATCTCTCCAGAAGAAGTGCCCCTGCCTCTAGGGGAACTTTGAAGGGTGTGAAACACATTCAGATTCCCCCTCCTTCCCCAAAATTTCCTTAGCTATGGCACTCAGCTCCTCTCCTTCCAGATCCAGCTTCTCCTCTGGCACTGGAAGGCTCACACTAGGAACTGAAATTGGACTGGAGATTGTCATGCTGGTGCTGATGGTTATTACTGGTGTTACTGGAGGTGGTGCAGGTGCAGACACTGCTCCCACCTCCTTGCTCCCAGTAGCAGCAAAAGATTCATTTCTGCCAGGAAAGAGGGTGTGTCTATGTTTGGGGGCAGGAGGGTAGGAACTTGCAGCTCTCCCTCTGCCCCTTCTCCCTCCTCTGCCAGAAGACCTGGCACCTGGCCTGTCCAGCACACTTCATGTTTGATATGCTACAAAATGTGTGTGTGTGTGTACGCGCGCGCATGCGCTGCTTTCCTGCACAGTGATGACACACTGTCAGGAAAAACACAGATTTCTTTTTATGTGGGGGAAAAAACAGACTAACAAGAACAAGTAAGAGGATTTTGGGGAAAGAATAAGTTGAAAGGGATAACAATAGGGATGGTAGGCAAGGGTAAGTAGAAAAGAATTGGCTACAACTTGCTAGCAAAAGACTAGCTAGTGCTACCAAGCCAGAACCTTCCAGATGCTGCTGCAAGACAGACAGCTCACAAAAGGCACAGAAACAGATCATTTCACATGCAGCCTTATATGTTGTTTCTACATCCCTCCCTCCAAGAGCACTGTGATTGCAAGGGAACTCAGGGAAAGATCACAGACACTGGCCAGCTACAGATGTCAATATTGGAGAATTCTTTCCCCCTCCTCTTCCTCCTCCCTCTTCTCAGTTTCTGTTTCCTGCAAGCCTGCCTTCCAAATTGCTTCAGATGCTTCCGATTCGATTCGGACCTTTTAATCGGTCTCCTGATTCAATTCGGATTCAGAGATTCAGCTGCTGAATCAGGCCAAATATCCTCTGAATTGAATTGGCTACTGAAGCTTCATACAGCCCTATTAAACAGCATTTCTGCTGGGGGCAATCTATGTTTCATGGGTGTTGCCCTGTAATTTAAGAGTAACAGGTAAACATTGATATGCAAATCTTTAGCTTTTTTCAATAATTTCTTTACTATTTGTACTCCATTTTCCACTAGACCATTGGATTGTGGGTATTTAGGAATTGCAGTGGTGTGACAGAATCCATATTTGTTTGCAAACTCTTTGTCTAGGGTGTCATAGGCTAGCTGGGCACTGTAAGTGTATCAATTCAGTTGCAGGCTGACCGAGTACTGCAACTGTATCAGCCACTGGTCTGTTTGGTTCAGGATCAAAGAGGTGATGTTGGGAGTGAAGCAATGACAAGTTTTACTTATGACAGTAAAAATGAATTTTATTTATAACAACAAAAGATATAGTTTGCACTTATAGCAGTTAATAAAAAGATTAAGCTAATAAACAGACAACATAACAATAAAAGTTTAAAATTGGCAGTGATAATAAAAACAGACAGACAAATTAACAAAGAGTTCCCACTTGGTTAGCAATTTAATCGATAGTCCCTCAGTCAGGTACACGTCAAGTTGATTCAGCAAAGTCAGGCATCCCCGATCCACGCTGTCGGAGGGAAATACCAGGGAAAATCCCTCAGTCAGGATCTGGTCTTCACTCACACTGGGAGTAAGAGATCCAGGGGCATGGGACAGCAATGACTATTCTGTTCCATCCTTCCTACTGGTCACTTAACGTGCATGTTCTTTTATATCCTGTCTATGCTAATCTGTTGGCTTCAGAGCTACGCATATTCTTACACTATAGCTGTTACCCTATGGGGTTAAAAGGTGTTAGAAATTATTATAATAGGTTACTGCCCAAGCTTGGGTTTACCCAATAAGCAAATCACACCACATCACTTTGGGGTTTGAGATTAGCATATTTTCCACCTAAATTCAACCTACTTGAATAATTTGAGATACATTAATTATACCTTATGGTTAGGTTTGTTAATCTTACTGACCCTAAGCAAAAATGTGTTAAATCAGCTAAGTCTGCAGTTATATTTAGTTTTGTTTTGTATTTAAAGCTCATATTTGTCTCATGATTAGCGCAAACAGTTATATATATTTTTTTTATGCTTATACTCTAGACAGGCAGGAAACAGTTTCAGGAATCAGTTTCATAAGCTCTATTTCAGATACTCAAAAAGCAGATTTCTTTTTGCTATAAGTTGCTCATTAACCCTTGTGGTTCTGGCCATCACACTAGGGACAGACATTCAAAAAGCCAGAACCTGAATTGATTCAATCTTTGCAGGTTAATCTAACCTGCAAAACTTGAACCGATTTGGAGGTAGATCTACATTCCTTTTTCATTCCAGAAATGCAGGAAAAAGCCTGCAGTGGCTCAGGTTCGAAGCCGGAGGGCACTAAAGCAGCCCTCCCTTCCCTTCCATACCACTGAGCTGAGATGGGGCATGGCCAGGCCCCAGCAGGATGCTCTGATTAGCCTAGCAGGGAATTGATAACAGAGTTTATCACCCCCAACTCAGTATTTATTATCCCATTAAGAAAACAACATAGGGACATTACCAACTACCTATTGATTCTGCCCTTGTCACAGCATGGACCAGAGCCAGCATGTGGGCTGTTGGATAATACAGATACCTCTCCACAAGGCAGAAGGGAGGAGGAATTCCTGATTAGCAGGGAGTGGTGAGGGAGAGTGGGAGCAGCAGCCTGCAAGTCTCTGCCAGAGCTGCAGTCAGGGAGCATAGAGGAAGGGCCAGTTCTGCTGTGGAACAGAGAGCCACACCCAGCCCAGAGAGCATGCTGGGATGCTGGGGGAAGTCTGGCTTATCTTAAACTAGCAGGGTGTCTGGGACAGACATGGCTCAAACCAGTTTGAGCCAAATCAATGAAGTCTGACAAAAACAGGATGCGTTTCAATACGGACAAGTGCAGGGTGCTGCACTTGGGCAGTAGTAACCAGCAGCACACTTATAAGACGTGAAACTCCCTTCTTGAGAGCACGGAGGCAGAAAGGGATCTTGGAGTCATCACTAACTCCAAGATGAACATGGGCCGACAATGCGAGGTCACAGTCGGCAGGGCTAATCGGACCCTATCGTGCATCCACAGGTGCATCTCAAGTAGGGCCAAGGAGGTGATCCTCCCCCTCTATGCAACACTGGTCAGGCCACAGCTGGAGTGCTGTGTCCAGTTCTGGGCACCCCACTTCAAGAGGGATGTGGACAACATTGAGAGGGTCCAGAGGAGGGCCACCCACATGATCCGGGGACAGCAGGGCAGACCCTATAATGAGAGGCTATGGGACCTGAACCTGTTCAGCCTTCACAAGAGAAGGCTGAGGGAGGACCTAGTGACCGTCTATAAACTCACTAGGGGGGAAGGGTTTGGGGGAGACCTTGTTTCCCCTAGCGCCCCCCGGGATAACAAGGAATAACAGCCACAAGTTGTTGGAGAGTAGGTTTAGATTAGACATCCGTAGGAACTACTTCACAGTTAGGGCGGAGAGTATCTAGAACCAACTTCCAAGGGAAGTGGTGCTGGCTCCTACCCTGGGGGTCTTTAAGAAGCGGCTCAATGCCTACTTGGCTGGGGTCATTTTAGCCCAGTTTTCCTCCTGCCCAGGCAGGGGGTCGGACTTGAAGATCCACAAGGTCCCTTCCGACCCTACTTCTATGATACTACGTTCAACCAAGTTTATCTCAAACCAGTTTCAGCCATTTTCAAACTGGTTTATGTGCACGGAATAGCAGTTCTGTTACAAGTTTAAACCACTTTCTGATCACGTAAATCAGTTTGTGTGTAACGTTTGTCCCTAGCCCTGAAAATCAAGACAGTTGAATTGAGGTCTGTTCTCACAAGTGGAGGAATCCCATGTCTAGCAAAAATCAATTTGATGCGAGTTATGACATGGTTTGTTATTGTACTTCCAAGTAGTGCAATTTGAGGATGGTAAGAATAATAATCCAGAACTAATAGTTATTTTTCCTGTGTGCATGAATACCACTTGATACCACGGAGCTATGGGCTCCTCCATGACCATTGTGGACTCTTTTCTTTGCGCTGATCTGTACTTAGGCATGCTGTACAAGCCTTTACAGCATCTTCCATGTCATTATTTATGTTGGGCCAATATAGAGTATCCTTTGCATTTTTTAATGCTTAGATGCCCCTCGTGTATTCTGTTTAACATGTCTTCCTTTAGCATTACTGGAACAAGTCCTGAACCTTTGAATAAAATGCCATCCAGTAGTCACAGCTCTTTCTTGAACTGAGTATAAAGGCTTGGTATACGTTTTCCAGGCCAACCAGCACAAATAACTTGTGGTAATAAATGTGGTGTCCTGAGCAGTAGCTTCTGCAATTAGTGGCCACATTTTATCTGTGACAGGAATCACTCTTTTAATTAGATTAACACATACTGTGTCGGTGTCTGAAATTCAGTCATTTTCCATTGTGTCACATGCTCTGGACAATATAGCTACAGTAAGTACTGTATTTCACGGTGTATAGGCTCATGTGGTATACAAGTCAACCTCATTATTCTGATCCAAAAGGTTAGTTTTATAGGTCTGGTGTACAAGTCGACCTAATTTTTTGGTTCAGAACAATAGGGTCAACTTATACCGGCCCCTATGTGCCTTCACTATGGGCCAGGCACCCCGAGGGTGGATACATGCCACCATGCCACTTGCAGGGGACAGGGCTGGGCTTGCGCAGCCCAGGCAGCACCAGTTGCAGGGGATGGGGCTGCACCAGCCGAATGCCAAGCCCACCCCCATCCCCGTGAGTGGCACCGGGCTCAGCCCTATCCCCTGCAAGTGCACTATGGAGATGCTACTTGGGCGGGCAGTGAGCCTGTCCCCTGTGAGCGGTGCTGCCTGGGCTGTGCCAACCGAGCACCAAGCCTAGCACCACTTGCAAGGGATGGGGCCAGGCTTGGCACTTGACTGGCACAGCCCAGGGAACAAGGCCAGGCTCAGCACCCAGCCAAGAGGGGTGTTTCCATACTGACAGCAAGGCCCACAGGCTATGTTCAGGCTGGGCCTAGGCCCCATGGCCTCCAGCAACAGGGACGCTGTCAATAGATAAAGCAACTGGGGCAGGTCAGGGCCAGATTGAGCTGGACTGGGGGGGGGGGGGGGGGGAAAGGGGGTAAAGTACTGATATGGTGTATAAGTCAAGGTGGAAAATTTAAAAAGGAAAATATTTTGGCTTTAAACCTCGACTTATACACTGTGAAATATGGTAGATGTTTTCCTGGTATATACTGTATGTCTACATCATACATTTGTAGATGAAAGAAAAAAAAAAAAAGTCTCTGTAATCTGGGTGGCATGTCTGATAACCCTTTCTTTGCTACAGTTACCAAAGGTTTATGATCAGTTTCAGCATCACAGAGTTCCCATAGATGAATATATAAAATTTCTTACAGCCATACCAGAGCTAAACTCTCTCTCTCAATTTGTGCATATAGACACTGTGACTTCGAGAGTGCCCTAGATACATATACTACTGTTCTCCAGCTATCCCCATGTTTCTGAAGCAAAGCTGCTTCAATGCCTTCTTTAGAAGCATCTGTTGATAATTTAATGGGTCTTTTAAGGTCATAGTATTTTAGTACCACAGCTTGCATTATTTTTTCCTTCACGTTTTTAAATTCAGCTTCATGCTCATGTTCCCCTAACCACTGAACATTCTTTTGTAGGAGTGATCTAAAATGTTTCACCTGCTTTGCACTACTTCCTTATCTGTAAGGACTGGCATGTTAGTAATGGCTTTAAACCCTTGCAGAATCAATTTGCACCTTTTTCTCAGAGAGCTTCTCTCTCATATAAGTTATTTCTTCAACCCTGCATTTGCATTTTAGTTTGTTCAGTTTCAAACCTGCTCTGTGAGCTCTCTCTAGTGCCTTTCTTGGCCTCAGGTCATGTTCTTCCATAGTAGGTCCCCAAATGAATACATTGTCAATATAAACCATAGTTCCATCAAGACCTTCAAAAAAAATTGTTGCACCTTTCTGTGAAATACTTCAGATGCAGAACACAGTTTAAAAGGAAGCCTACGAAAGTAACACCTTCTGAAGGGAGTATTGAAGGTACATAATCTAGTGCCACTCTTTTCTAGACACATGTAACAGGGTGCCATCTTCAGCAGCACTTGCTAAACACGAGGGCACCCCTGAGTCTCTTATTCCACCTTTTCTTTGGGAACAAGCTCCCCTTCAATAACCAAAGAACATCAAGACGTGGCAGGTGAGTGAAGGGAAGGCTGCCCTAGGACTTCCCAGGTATGATCTATACTTGCACTCACAAAGGCGAGGAGCTCTTGCCTTAAGGGCTAATTGCATGCTCCAGCCTTCCCTTAACGTGCCCTATGCCTTGCAGGTGTTATCTATATGCCTCTGTTGGGGCTTCAGCCTACTCAGCTTCTACCCCTTTCTCTTTAGCTAGGTCCACCAGCCTAGACCCACTAGGTAGGGTCCAACTCTGAGACTCTAGCTCTTTAATACACTACTTATTACTGGGCCCCTGAACCTTGTCTACTGCACAACTCTGGCACTGGGCTTTCCAGCCCCTTCTGGCTTGCGCCCCTCTGACACTGGGCTCTTTGGCCCCTCTGCAGCTGCACCCTGTGGACACTAATGAGGCCTCTACCTCCCCTACAGCCTCAGCCACAAACCACCAGTCTTAAACTATAAACATAAATACTAAAGCCCCTGGGCTATAAAACAATAAGATAAAACACCCGTAACATATTAATGGTGTCAGTTAGCCTTCTTAATTGCTTTCTTTTCATGGGCTCCTGTCTCAGTGTCTCCACTGCCAGATGCTCTCACTTGTTGAGCTGCTGCAGCTTTGCTTGAAACTTGCTGGAGTCCACCATCTATCTCAGTCTCTCCTCCCAAGGCTTGCTCAGATCAGGGCTTATATAGTTCTGGCCCTAGACCCTCTTTAAGTCGCACAATAAGCATATTCAGCTGACCAGCCTACAGGGCTTTGCCCTTAACCCTTGCCCTGCTGGTAGGCTGTGCTTTGAAGATCTGGGTCTTAAAGGGGCCACCCTGTCTTCTGGTGACAGGGCTAGGGTTCCCTGGTACAGGGCACTAGCCAAAACCCAGAAGAGGCACCCAAAGCAGATAAATATTTAGCTTCTGCCATGTTGCCAAAAACATTTTCCCTGGTGGGAAGGGGAAAATACTCCCTTTTGATGTACCTATTAATTTGCTTAGGATCCAGACCCAATCTCAAGCATCCATCTTTTTTTCCTATTAGGACCAGTGAATGAACCCAAGCAGTTGGTTGCTCTACTTTTTTTTTTTATTATGTCCATGTTAATTAATCTCATTCCTTTTTCAGTTTCTTCCTTGGTAAAAGGGGAACACTTCTTGGAGCATGTATGGTGGGAGTATTAGGTTCTTTTCATTTTATCTTGTACTCATTTGACAGTTTCCCTATGCCTTGGAAGAAGAGTTTTATGATGCGTTTCATGTTCTTGCTTTCTAGTCCCTCAATGGCATGCATTTCCTTAATCAAACCTAGAGTTTTACACATTCGCAACCCAATAATTGACAGCAGCTTTCCCAGGACTGTTACAAACTTAATTTTACTATATTACCCTTGTAATTATTATGCAATGCACAAACACCCACGGTTGTAATCATATTCCCATTATATGCTCTAAGTCTTAGTTTCTTATTCTCATAGTACACAGGTTTAGTTTTCATTTTTGAATAATGTATTCTGAAATTACACTGCATCTAATTTAAAAAGTTACCATTAGTCCATTGGTATCCAGGGTGATTGTCCAAGCCTCAGAAGAATGAGTTTCTTGCATGGTTCCTCCAGTTTCTGCCGCCTGGCATTTGTGATCTCAGACACTTGGCATATTCTAACTGCCTTTTCCAAATTAAGCTCAAGATCCTCTAGCAGTCTTTTCCTGAGGCTCATCTCTCTTATACCCAATACTATTTGGCCTCTGATCATGGCATCTTTTAGGTCTCAGAGTACTGAACCAGATATGCAGCTTTGGAGGTCTTTAACAAACTCCTCTGTTGTGTCACATTCTTTCTGCTGACTCATGTGGAAATTATATTGTTCAAAGGTTCATTTTGTTTGGGTATAATATTACTGAAACTTTTTTTTTTTTAATTTATTTATTACTATGCCATAGCTTTTCTGTTCTGCTTTTTACCATTGTAGGCTACTATAAAGAGATAGAGTTTCTGGGCCTGCTATATTTAAAAATAATAGATACCTTGGAGTGGATCTTCCTTCTCTGTAGCTCCACTGGCCATTGTGTATATGGTGAAGGTCTACTTAAATTTCTTTCATTTTTCTGCTGCATTGCTGGACAGATTAAACTCCTCTGGAATTCTGAGATGCTCCTTTTATTCTGTCTTTCTTCACACCCCATTCCTGGTACCATGTGTTGTTCTCAAAATAAAAAGGAGTTAAGCTTATAGAACAATAGAGTTTGTTTATTCAGAGAACAGTACCTTGCCTACACTTCCGCTGTTCACCTTTAGTACCCTCCTGCAATTCCAGGGCAAATGTAACAATTTATACATAACACTCTTAAAGATATCCACACACAAAAGTGGCTACTAGTCCACACTTTAGCTGCTCTTGTCAGTTTCAGCCTCTAGCTGGTTATTTCAGGCAGGCTCCTTCTCTAAAGGCATATTGCCTAGGAGGGAGAGAAGGGAAAGGTTAAGTGCTTCGGGAGAATGGAAGGATCTCCCTTGCTCAGGGGGTAGGAGTGATGCCAGCCAGGCACCATTTTACACCCCCTAACAAGTTGTTTCAACTGGGGGGAGGGGGGAAAAAAGCTCCTTATTTTTTGCCAAATACCTAGTGCTGTGAAGTGTCCTAAATTTCTTAATGCTACAGGGCTCGTTAAAAGTGGCTGAATGGTAGCAGAACACAGGGCTGCAACCACACAAAGCACAGAATATGCCTCCCTCCCAGCCCCATGAATGCCCAATACCAATTCTGCAAACCCAGTTCACTGGTGCTGTTGCAAGTAAAAAGCAAGTAAATGCTGCCATCTTCTGGCAGACAGCAACAACTTAACATTGCTTTCTGAAAGAACTTGCTTGTCTGAAGGCTCTACAATCTCATATATTTTGTCAAAAGCAGCTGCTGACTATCCCTCCCCTTCTTTACAATGTAGTCACCCTGGCCCATACTTTCAGATGTGACTAATGATTTTAGATGCCCCGATTTCTGAATCCTTCACTGGAGTGGTTTTCCATGGGCCTTATTTTCAGAAAGTGCTGAGCATGTGTTTTGTGGAAATCAGGTCTTTCCAAGGTATCTCAAGTTGGGCACCCGAAGTGATCGTCTGCATCATGAAATTCCTGCTCTGGGATCCACATTGGACCCTCTGCTGCACCTGGAACCTAGGAGGTGCCAGGCATGTAACAGAGAACAATGTCTGTGTGCCTGGGATATGGGCTGAAGCAAAACAATATTGAGAAAGGGCTCAGTCCTGAAATGTCCATGCACCCAGAACCTTCCCTAGGGTTTGTGGAGTCCAGTTAAATCATCCCAGGGAAAAAACAGGAATGAAAAGAGGAAGAAAAAGTAGGAATTGATCAACAGTGCATCTTAGTCTAGCTGGTGCATCAGCTAGCAGTTGTTCAGGCCATGAATTTCTGTAACCAACACAAGGGACTGATATGTCAACATCGAGTTGTGATGGCCAGAACCAGAGGGATTAATAAGCAATAAATATGTGCTTCTTGGAGGCATTAGTGTTTTGCCTAATAGGTAATATTACCTAATATAAAGCTTGTAAGCTCGTAACCCGCAAACATAACTCATCTGTCGTAAGTTTAATCAAAATGATAAAACTAACTGTTTGTATTAATCGTGGAACTGACTGGGCCCCAAAGGTGAAGCTACAGCTGCAAGATTAGCTGACCTAGTAGTTTTTGCTCATGGTTCAGCCTTGACGATAAAAACTGGATCCAACTGCCTGGCACACCCAACACGTTCCTGGAAAGCACATCCCAAGAAAGCATATTCAGAAAAACCTAAAAGGGTTGGGCTTAGTAATGTCAATTTCAAACCTGAAGATGCTGCATTGTAATTTGCTTATTGGATAAACCCAAGTCTGGGTAGTAATCTTTTATGATAATTTTTAACACCTTTCAATCCCATACGTAACAGCTATAGGGCAAGATTGTGAGTGGCTCTAAAGCCAACGGATTAGCATAAGACTAGGTATAAAAAGCACGTGCATCAGGTGACCAGCAGGAAGGAGAGAACAGAATGGTCATTGCTGTTCCAAGCCCGGACTCCGGACTCCCGGTGTGAGTGAGGATTGGATCCTAATCAAGGGATCTTCCTTGGTAATCCCTCCGACAGCATCAACTGGGGACACGCGACTTCACTGAAATCACTTGGCGCGCACCTGGCATCGAGGGACTATCTATAAATTGCCAACCCATGTCTGTCTATCTGTTGTCTTAAACAGCCCAGTGGCTGATACCCTCGCAGTGCCCAGCTGGCCTACGACAGAATTGATCCATCTATCTGTTGTTATTATTTACTATTAGCTCTTTAATACTGCATTATCTGCTTATTGCATTTATCTTTCTGTTCGCTGTTGTGTGTGTGTAAGCTATAAATAAATTTGTCATTGCTTCACTCCCAACTTTGCCTCCTCGATCCAAAAGTGAACCAAACAGCCCAGTGGCTGATACCCTCGCACCTCCCAGCTGGCCTGCAGTAGAATTGATATACTCGCAGTGCCCAGCTCATCTGACACAAGTCCAGATCCCTTTGACTCCCCAGCCCAAGTGACCTGGTACCACTCATGCCTGGGTGACATATCCATGGTTCTACAGTGAGACCCTATAGCCCCCCGTCACAATACCACTAAGAGAATAACTGAATTATGCATCCTGCCTTAAGACCCTGGCTGGTGCACCTGGGGTAAACAGACCATTGTGCCTGCAACTTTCCCCCCTCCCCCCATTTTAATTCACAGCTGAGAAAGCCCAGCTTCAGCTTACTGACCAGCAAGAGCAAGAAACAAGACAGGTAAAGCAATGCAGAAAAGTGTCTTTGCTCACTGGCCCCAGTGCCTCTCAGGTTTACTGCTAGCCTGATATCACCTACACACTAGTCTTTACTGCAGGGTGAAGGCACAATCCTGTACTCTCCCTTGGCCTTTCTCCTTGTTCATATGCATTCAGACCTGAGAGGTCTCTCAGCCCAGATGTCATAGGAAATCACGGCCAAAGATTCCTATTCTCAGACCTCAGAACCCAGAACAGGTCAAACATTAATATTTCCATGGTGATTGATGATCAGAAGTTGCTAAGGAAACAGCAAACACTCCCCATTCCCAGCCATCTCCACAGGAGGGCACTCTTCCCACACCTTCAGGTTTGCTTGATCTCACCATCTCAAAGTATTGTCTGGCTTCAAGATGGGATAAGCCACGATAAAATTCCAGTTAAAAATGAATATGACCAAGCCATTCAGAAAGGGCAGAATGCAGAAGTTTTTACAAAAAAATCCAGCAGTCTCCCCTTCATAAGGTCTAATTTAGGTGCATTACCAGATACACCCCCACCCCCACCCCCAGCTACTTCCTCATTAATCCTTAAAATGCACGTTCCACAGTCCATCACAGACACCTCCTCCCCCCCGCCCCAAAATTAAAATAATCTCATTTTGTTCATTTTCTTCCTCTCTCCCCTCCCTCCCTTTCCTGAAGAGTTTAGCAGATATTTTTTAAATCCAAGGATAGAACTGTACATATGGCCAAGTGAAAAGATGCAAGTATGCCAGGAAAGGCTGCAACCCAGATACATAGAGAACACTAAGGAATTATTTAGCACATTATGCATGTTTCTGTTCAGGATGCAATGAGGAATGGCAGCTGTCCTGGAAAGAGTGCTGCCTTCACTTCAATCACAGCTAAGAACATCAAATTGCTCTTATCATATAAAATGAGCAAGGTACCATCACCCTTCTCATCATCACAGCAGATCCCAATGGGTCAGGCTGAAGGCCACTCAGTTTAGTTTCCAGCAAGGTCCTCAAGATGGCCTCTCTAGGTGTTCAGTCTCCACCAACAACTACCAATTTTACTGGGTTTTTGCTGACTAACCACTGAGCAGCATACCTCTGCAAATGTCCTTCATAATCCATTGGTCTTTCACAACAGTAACACCAAAGTGCCGAGGGAGCTGTGAAAACCAAACAAGTGCCTACAGTGCTGGTGGCCATGGGTCATCTTCAAGCATCCATATTGCTAAACTTATCTTAGAAGACCTGATTAAAGTGATGAGAGCAAAGAACACCTTTCCATTAACAGTAGCAGTAGTGTGGCACTGACAGGCACTAGAATTATGCTGAAATACAGTGAGAGCTGGTTCCTGCCTCAAGATATTTTCTGCTTTTGCAGAAAGTGTGGTAATCCCTTTGGCTAACCACTTCATTTGCAGGCTGCAAGATCATCAAAACACCCTGCCCTTTGCCAAAAAAATTTTTTGTCACACCCAAATCCACCTCTACTCTATTTTCTCATGGCAAAACTCCACCACACCTGCCCCTTTCATAACATGCAAGCTAGTTTGCTCTGCTTTTGTTGTCAGTGAGGACAAGGAGCAAAGGGACAGCAGAGAAGTAATAGAACATCATACTGCAATACAGTGTATACTACAGAGTCCCCTTCAATGGTAAGGGCTTAACACCCCCATGCCCTTTACCTGCTCTCAATAAGCCCCTGCATGTGTGATTTCCAAACAGCACCCACCCACATTTGGCCTGGCTGCAAAGGGTGGATGCTGATCTCTTGCTTCTGTACCTAGAAGGAGAGGGTGCTGTGCTGCCATAGGGCAGGATGGAATTGCTTCTGTGACAGCATAGGTAGACAGGCTTGTCTTTGATTTTTATTTATATGCATTCAGCAAGAATAATTTTTTTTTCCTGTAGTCCAGGATGAGAAGGCAGCATATATTCAGTGCTGAAGCCTGTCTTGCACAGGTAATCAGGAATGACAGTGACACATCCACTGATGAAATCTTATCCCAAGGCAGTGATGATGCTGACTTTGTTCCAGTCATGGGAGATTGTTCAGAACAAGAAGACCATGTGTTTATGGAAGCTTCATCCAGTTCAGATGAGGAGTTGGAGCCACAAGCAGAAGTGATGCCAACACTTCCAGTAGGAAAAGGAAGAGGACCAGCCCAGGGCTGCTGTGGAAGACGAAGAAGAGCTACAGCAGGACATGGAGCAGAACCACTGCCACCACCCCCAGAAAACATTGCAGATGATGACACAGAGGAAGGAATGGTAGAATGTGGAAAAAAGTCCACAGCTAATACATCATAGGAGAACAGCCAAGGACAGTCCCTGGAAGTGCTGGGCCAACAAGAGAAAGTAATAAAGACAGTGGTAGAAACGTTCCACCTGTTTCTCTCACAAGCTATCCCGACTGTTATCATAAGAGAAACAAACAGAGGCAGAAACAAGATTTAGGGCTTGGAATGATAACCATTAGAACTGTGCGAATAGGGAACTATTTGATTTGGATTTGGCAGAATTCGGATGCCAGGGATTCGATTCAGAGATCCGAATCATTTTTCCAACTCAATTTGCCTGAAGCGCTTCGGAAGATTCGGAGACTCAGCTATAGAGTATAATGGGGAAATCAATGAAATATCTAACTTTGTTGGCATTTGGCTGATTCATATAAAACTTACAGGGATGGTAGCCTCTGCTGTGAGCATGACACATGCCAGATTTCAAGGCGATAGGTGCAGGGGTTTCTGGGAAATTGCACCTCAAAATTCTGAAAGCAAAACACACACACACACACACACACACACACACACACACACACACACACACACACGTGACAAGCCACAGCAGGGTGAAAACTGCAGGGATGCTAGCCCCTGTGGAGGCCACAAAGCCTGCCAAGTTTCAAGAAGATAGCTGCAGGGGTTTGGGGGAAACTGTACTTCAAGCTGTGGACAAGCAAAACTCGTGACATGGGTGCTTGTGCAACTGACTGTCTCGGTCTTGTGCCAGAAGCAGTTCCCGGCTCTGTATTGATTCTTTCCTCTCTTTAGACTGTGGTTTTGTAGGCATTAACCCTTGCTCATTAACTCATTATCCTCACTAGCTACTGTGTATTGAGCTGGTCCCTGAGTGAATCATGACTGATTGGTAACACAGTAGCCTAGCAGCCAGGCCTGCGGCAGTTTCTACCTCCCCCGGAGCCCCAAGACAGACAGTCCCACAAGCACCCATGACATAAGTTTTGCCTGTCAACAGCTAAAAGGTGCAGGGCCCCAGAACCCAGAAGCCCTTGTACCTATCTCCTTGAAAGCTGGCAGGCTTCGTGGCCTCATCAGGCTTTCACCCTGCTGCGCCTTAACATGCACAGTGTTACCCATGTCATGAGTTTTGCTTGTCCACAGCTTGAGGTACAGTTTCCCCCAAGCCCCTGAACCTAACTCCTTGAAACTTGGCAGGCTTTGTGGCCTCCACAGAGGCTACCACCACTGCATTTTTCACCCTGCTGTAGCTTAACACACACATTACATGAGTTTTGCTTTCAGGATTTGGAGGTGCAGTTTCCCAGAGGCAGAGGCAAAGCCTACCATCTCTGCAGGTTTCATCTGAATCATCCAAAAGACAACAAAGTTATAGATATTTCATTGATTCCTCATTATACCCTATGGCCGAATCTTTTCCAAATCAATTCAGAAGCTCCGAATCAATTCAGAAAGCCTAAAGCTTCCAGCAATTCAAATCAGATTCGTAGATTCGGCCTCCAAATCATCTCCGAATCCGAATCATGATCCAAAGCTTTGCACAGCCCTAATAACCATCCTGAAAATAGAAAGGAGTGGAAATAGAGACGAAACAGAGCTGAAAGCTTACATTGGCTGCTTACTGCTGAGTGGTCTATACCACAGTGCTCACAAGGCACTGGAGGAGTTGTGGGAACAACGCACTGGGTGTCCTTGCTTCTGTGCCACCATGAGTTTAAAACGATTCTGTCAAATAACCAACTACCTGAGATTTGTCAACAAATAGACGCGTGAGGAAAGGAGAGCCGTGGGCAAGCTGGCTGCCTTCAGAGATATTTGGACACAATTGTGGAGCAACTCAGGAAATGGTATATTCCAGGAATAAACCTGACAGTTGATGAACAGCTGACTGCGTTCAGGGGTCACTGTCCCTTCAGACAGTATATGCCCAGCAAGCCTGCCAAATATAGCTTGAAAATTTGGTGGGGCTGTGATGCAGCAATATCCTCCTCCCTGTCTAGAGACATCTACCTGGGCAAGCAACCAGAAGCTCCACACCAAGGTAATCTTGGTACCCAGGTCACTGAAAAACTGGTTCATCCCTGGTACAAGACAGGAAGGAATATTATGGGTGACAATTTCTTCATGAGTACTGACCGGGCAGAAAAAACTGCTACAGCAGGACTTGACCTATGTAGGCACAGTTTGGAAAAACAAGGCCGATATCCCAAATAAAATGCAAGCAAATCATTTTTTCATCTATTTTTGCTTTTGATGGGGGAATTCACCCTAGTTTCCCATGTTCCAAAGAAGTCCAAAGTTAGTACATGCTTGACAACAACAGCACATGACCTGTCAGCGGGTGGACAGCAAATAAAGTCAGATATCATCCACAACTACAATAAAAACAAGGGTGGGGTGGATAACTTTGACCATTTAGTCCGTATAACCACCTGCAGACGGAAAAAATCAGAAGGTGGCCAATGACACTATTTTTCAATATGCTGGGTGTGGCTGCCATTGCCAGCCTCATCATTTGGCTAGGCCACAATGCAAACTGGAAGCAAAGATCACATTTAAGAAGATGGCACTTTTTTTTGTAGGAGCCTGGAAAACGGTTGATCAACAGACAAATAAAATGAAGAATGATGCATACACATAATCTGTTTAAGTCCGTCAAGTATGACTGCCCTAAATTACAAATTACCATAATACACCCCAGTAGAACCTTCTGCAAGCATGCGTGGATGTCGTGCTTTTTGTCCAAAGACACACGACCACAAAACACGGAAACAATGCAAAGATTGCAAGCGATTTGATTGTGTGCACCACAGTACATCACTGCTGTTTTGTGAGGAATGCAATATTTAGTTAAAACAGTTAAGAAATGTTTTTGGAAGTAACTGTTAGTTTAAAAACAGTGTGAACTGCAGACTTAACTAGAACTATGAACAAAATTTAAAAGTGTGGGGTTTTTTTTTTGGTTTTTTGGGGTTTTTTTTAGAGTTTCAAAATGTGAATGAACATTTTGTTAAATAATATTTTGGTTTCAAATCATCATAAATACTCTTTCAAACAATCTGTACGTTTAATAAATAGTTTTTGGTACATTTATACTGGTTCCATTTTGTTTATGTGGTTGGGATAACAAGTTACACCACGAGAACAACAATGTTGAATTGTGGGGTAACAAGTTCTCTCATGAAAACAACAACGATTATGGTTTCATGAAAACGGATGAGGGTTAAACACTTCCAATGGCAGGAAATCCAGTTTCTCTGGGCAAGTAATTTTGTTTAAAAGGGAATCCAAACATTTGTTCTCTCATGAAAAAAGTTGAAAGAACAAAGACAGCATGACTGTTAATCTACTGAGTGCCCACAGAGTCAGGCCTTCTGGTAGGTAAGTGCAGGGGCAGAGTACGTGACATCAACACCCCACAACCCAGAGCCACTCTGTAGAAATAGCTATGCAACCCCCAAAGTGAATGCCCTAACACATGCCTCAACTTTCTCATGCCCCTTGCAGAGTGTATTGGAGTTGAGATCCACAGTCCTGGGGATTCTATTGTGCTATTCTTGCCCTGGCACCAGCTCTGCTCTAGAGCTGGGACAGAAGTTACACAAACTGGTTTAAGTGATCAGAAACTGGTTTAAACCTGTAACAATAGAAGTTCAGTGCATATAAACCAGTTTCAAAATGGATAAAACTGGTTTAAGAAAAACCTAGTTAAATATAGTATCAGATTTAACTAATTTGAGTCAAACCCATTTATGAAAATTCTGTCCCAGACTCCTTCCTGGTTCACATTAAATCACAGTCCCCCAGCATCCCAGCATGCTTTCCAGCCCTAAGCTCAGCTGTCTGCTCCAGCCGGGGGGGGGGGGGGCAGCAGGAACTGTCATCCCCATCCCACCCACCAAGGCAAACCCTGGAAGGGGTCTGGCATGGGGGTTAACCCCCAAGTACAGAGATGACCTGCCCTACTAAAAATTTACTGCTGGCTGCAACTGTGGACTACAGATCCCAGAGGCATCTGGAAGCAGGAAAAGGAACTGACAAGCAACCCTGGAGAGTCCTGCTGCTGTGATTCCAGACTGCAAATCCTGAAGACCTCAGGGGCAGCAGGAAGAAGCAAAACACACAGCCCATGCTGGCAACATGCCAGAGAGCTATGCTGTAGTACCCCCTCAGCTTTTGGCCTGAGCCACTGCAGGTATGTGGCTGCGTTTCCTGAATCAAAGGTGAATGTCTGTCCAATTGTTTCTCAGTTTAATCTGTGCAGTTTAAACTAACCTGCAAAAACTGAATTGATTCAGCCTCAGCCTTTGATTGTCTGTACTTAGCCTATGACTCCAGTGTCAAGAATCTCTTCCTGTCCCTCATTTCTGGCTGCCATATGCTCCAAGGTAGGGCTGAGTGCAAGTGAAGTAGGAAGGTCTTTCTGCTCACATTCTACTGCACAGGGCACACCACCCTGAGAAAACACCCACTTTGAGTCACGTTCTTATTAAAAGGCTGTTACCCTTGGTAATAGTGGCAACATGTCACTACCTGGTAACTCTAAAAACCAAACACCTTGAGATCCAGCACAGGACCAAATGTCCTGCAGTGCTTCAGGTCCAGCAGCTACAGCTCTCCCCCACAAATGGTTCTCATAAAGAGTTGAACATGAGCCAGGCAAAGCCTGCAGGTCACTCAGAGTCCATCAACAGCCACCCGAAGCAGTCATCGAGAGTACTCAGAGTCACTTCTCCCACCTTCCTAGTAATCATCTTGTGTTGGCTGCCTATGAGCATGCCATCTGAACATGCAAAAGCATGGGAGCCAGCATTATACAGCCTATACAAACTGTTTGCAAGTGCTGCTGAATTGGGATTAGGCATCAGATACACTAAATCTCAATTCACACAGAGCCTAATTGCTGATGGAACAAGCCCAACCCATTCTTTTGGGGGGGGGGGGGGGGGGGGTCAGCTGTTTTGGGTTTTTTTTCCTGTACAAGGCATGCACTATTATCTCAGTCCCTGTAATCATCTCTCTCTTCCCAACAAGGCCTGGCCATTCTAATAAGCTTTTAAAATAGATACTGGCATACAGAAACATAGGACAGCTGTTTATGCCAGTTTTTGGTTGCCTTCATATTCTTAACACTACGCTGCACCACTTTGCTAATCCATGCCTTCACAAACATTAAATGTGTGCATATGTAAATTTCTGTTACAGCATGGGAAGGCAGACACAGGCAAATTCTAAGTGCATGGACATTGATATGCTGATCTGTATTAGGAATCTTTCCAAATTGGAATTAGCCAGATTTTAATAAAAGCTTTTGATCATGTTCAGTTAAATTTTTGCCAGCAGATAAATGGGCTCGGTTTCAATACTACTGTTACAATGCATCTCTGAGCCAGTTCTAAGAGAAATGCAAGAGAGAGAGAGAGACACACAAATTATAATCGAAACAATTGAATTTTGGCTACCTAGTTTTCTCCCATAATGTAGGAGACCATATTCCACCACTCCTGTAATTAAATTAAATAGTTCTGACTACAGGCATAGTTCTGAATCTTTACTTTATTAGGCTGTCACCTGGGATTTCCAAAAGGATCTGAACTATTCTTTCATCCTATACTAGTATAGAAGGTGTTGGCACAGTAGACAAGGAAACCTAGAAGTGTCTATTAATATAATCACAATTTTGTGGAAGGAGAATAGGTTTTAAAATATAGTTGGCATATATGCTAACATTTGGTTTAAGTGACACATTTGAGGCACTCACGTCCAGTGCCCTGATCCTAATAGCTAAGGAAAGCTATCAGCTCTTTACCTGCCAGTGTTCCATTCACAAAACTTCTAGTGATTTCAATGGAAGCCTCCTGAAAAGAAAAAAAAAAAAAAAAAAAATGTAATTAATGACAGAAGAATAATCATGCTTAGCCCCTTCTAAGCAAGATCTGTCAAAGTACCTGAAATAATTAGGTCCATATTGCTTGGTTCCTATAGAAAGTCACGGGGAAACTATCACCATTGGAAGCTTTGGAAAAAGTACTGTGCACAATGGCTTTCATTTTTAAAACAACTTGCAGCAATAAATAACATCCCACTGAGTCTCATAGTTTAGACCTCAATTTCACAAAGATCTGCTTCACCTATTTAACTTTATGCACTATTCTTTTTAGTAAGACTTCTCAAACCACAGTTGCTCCATTCTTGCAAAGATGGGTTACCTTAACTTGAAACACCATATGGATACACATCTACTAAAAGCTGCTATCAAACCCAGACTGAAAAAAATAAAAAGATACACAGAACTTTTATTGTTTGACTCATAATAAATAAAGATGACAAACAAAAATGGGAAGAGTGACATTCAGAAAACAAAAGTGCTTGTCAACATAAAATGTAAAAAAGACCAAGAAGCAGGTCTGACATTATAAACACTGTTTTACAGACATTTAATACTTACAAAATAGTTTTCTATCTTAGTTCACAAAATATCATAAAATTTCTTACGGGTATTATGGCTTGCTTTTTTTCCCCCATAAAGGTTTAATATCTATTATGCATAGCATGTCCAACATTCAGAAGTGTATAAAGTTATTGCATGAAATAAATTATTTTTCCCAAATACACATTTATTGCAAGATACACAGTGTAATTCATAAGGCTGTGACGACAAAGCCAAATCCTCAGCTGGCACAAATGGGCATAGCCCTATTGAAGTCAATTACACTTCCCCAATTTGCATCACCTGAAAGACTGACACCTGGTGTTTAAAAATAAAAACCTTCTCTTGAAGCCAAACAGTTGCATTTTAACATATCAAGTGGACACTTTCATGCTACACCAATATGTTATAGTAGTCCATGATGGCAAAATAGAAATTGAAAGATAAGGTTTATGTTAAGTTCTGCACTGTCTTGTACATTCCATTAGGAATAGCTCAAGCCCAGAAGATCTTCATGCTCCTGTTCAGCAGGCAGAAGCATCTTGCAGCTGTTTGTATTATGGACTGGAAGGGAGGTTTCTCTTCATCAAATACTAGAGCTGCTCAGAAAGCACGGGCATTTTCTCAGCCAGACTGAGATGTCCCCATCACTGTATCTATTATGTTGTTTACAAAATTAACAGCTTTAAAGAGTCAGAGGGAGAGGGAAATTGTGGTGGGATCCAGTTTTAAAAACATCTCAAATTCATATAAAAAGTGTGTGTTCATTATTTAAAAAAAAGTTAGAAAATTATAAATATTCTTATCTTTCCAAAGCATGATCAGGGTTTGCTCTCCTACCATGCCATCCACCCCACCACCCAGAGTTTAGTGGTCATTGTCCTGCTTCTCTGTCCGGAGGTCTCTGCTGAGACACTGCCGCAAAGTGCTCCGTTTTTCTTGCTTGGCCGTGCTAGAGAGGTCAATGGCTGTGTCCTCTGAAGTATCCATTGTACACAGTTTGTCAGAGCTTCTTTGCTGATCTCCTTGCTTCACTTTTAATTCTTCCTCAGCATGTTCTGATCTCCAGTTGTCCATCACCTTCTCCTCGTTTTCAGATCTTCTGGTCACTTCCATCGACTTCTTATGCATCCCTTCCAAAAGGAAAAGGGCAAGGAGATAACGTCTGGTGACAATTCACCAGGCACAGCTGAGAGCCTGGTGCCTCCTTGCTGATGAAAGCCCACCACTCCCTTGTCTGTCCCCCCCTTCTGCCCCCTATACATACATTCATTTAAAAAAAAAAAAAAACTGACCCAAAGCCTACTGGGTTCAACAGAATAGCTCCCCCTCATTTCTAGAGTCTTGGATGGAGCCTCTGATGCCAACTGTTTGCATCCTAGATTCACAGTTCTCTGCAATAGGAACCATCTATTTGCTTGTACAGAGCACAACAGAGCTCTAACCTCTACCTGGGAATCTGAGACACTAAGTTATAGCAACAGCTATTATCATGTCCCCCTGCACAAAAAAGCCTGCTAGTTAAAGTTACAGTAATTTTATAGTAAATATGCACATAATACTTCCTTCACTCAGATTAAACCTGTGCATAAGTGTTTCCTCGACTCAGAGACCATTATAATAATTTGCAATGAACCTAGGAAATATTATTAATAATAATAGTAAACACAGTTGCTTATTACCACAAATCAGTTCTTGATTAGGCAGAAGCAGAAAGCAATGTTTAGCCACATGCACTTTTAACTTAATGAATACTTTTAAAATTGTAACCTAAGGACATATTATGTACTTTGAATCCCTTGCAAAAGAAGTGGAGTATTTAAAACAAAGCACCAACTGGATAGCAAGGGGTGAGATGCAAAGTATTTTAGTTATCATGTGCATCAGCCTCTCACTAGCTCCATGGCTCTTCCATCAGTCTTCCTCAACAGAACATGCCCCCCCTACTGTGCTAGGTGCTGCCTTACCCAGTAGCCAAGGGGCACAGGAGCCCATGAGCCCACTTTTGGCAGAGTTGATGATGGACTCAGGGAGAGGAATGGAGTGCCTCACCATTGCCCCGTAGAGGCCATACTCTGCCATGACACTGCTCCTGCCCCAGCACTTCTCACGCTTCCGCCACTTGGCTCTTCGGTTCTGAAACCAGACCTTCAGGGCAAAGGTCCAGGGCATGTGTACATATGTGTTCAGGGTTGCATATGTTCAAGTGCATATATTCATGATGAGGTATTGGGAGGGGGAGTGTCCAGATATTCAAGTGTGCAAGTGTTCAGGAGTTTGTATGTGTGTTTATGTACATATATCATGGGAGTGTTCAGACATGTAGGAGGCACAATCAAGTGTGAGAGTTTATTTAGATGGAGGAGAGTAAATGTTTGCATAAAGTAATAAAGAAAAGAAATGGGAGGGAAAAAGAGAGAGAGAGAGAGAGAGAGAGAGAGATAGCACAAGTTACATGACGTTTATCACAACTGAATGGAGGAGTTTGCAGTTAAAGCCCCTACTGGGGATGTTTCAAATGTTTTGCCACTGTGATATGAAGATGGAGGTGGTAAGCGCACCTTTTAGAAATAGCTGCCTGCGTGCAAGTCTTATTTTCACTGGTAGCACTGGAAACCTTTCATATTCCCAGAAAAATGAAGCCTTATTCAATCATGTTACACAAATAAAAGGTGCTCTTGGAAAGCAGACACCCTTTCTCCCATAACCCAATATTCACAGCCCAAATTCATGGGAATACAAAAGCAACAAGGCTGTGGTCCAAGCTATAATGCTCCAGTGAAATCAACAGCAGAACTCCCATGATCTTCAGTGGGAAAGGGGGCAGCAGGATCAGGCCCCAAGTGTAACAGTTTTGTCTACAGTACACACTGCTTCAGCATGGGCAACTGGTGCCTCCTGGTGGGCACCAGCAGCCAGTTGTCAACAGGGTGGGGGAGGGAAGAAAAAGAGTCCCCCAGCAGCCAATTACCGACCCCAGAAACACCAGTAGCAAACTGAAAGTGCTCCCCACTGCCCAGCTGGCAAGGGCCAATTTCCAGGAGGGGCGGCAGCAGCACGTGTCCCCCTATGAGTCACCCATGTCCTTGAGTAAAGGGAGAAAAAAAAAAAAAAAACCACAACAACAAAAAAAAAAAAAACTTGGCTCAATATTTGTTGAAATCATCCATGTCCTCAAGTCATGGGCTCCTGCTCCATAGTTTTGCCTCACAAACATACAAACATTAGTTACTGGACTCAATATACAAGTATTTGGGTGAACTTTAATGGCCTGTGATATACAGATCAGAGTAGGCAATCTAAATTGCCTTTTGGGGCATTAAACACCATACAGGACACAAAGCCAAGGAGGATGGCACCTGGAGGAGAAGACAAGAGGCAAAGCAGCAGAGCCAAAACAACAAACCACATGCATTTCAGCAGGTGCTGACAAGCTCTCTAAAAGATGCTATGCTTCAACTGTGGCCATATGTTGGCAACAGTACAGTGTGGTGGGCATGTTACCTCTTGGACCGCCTAGGTGACAGATGGCGCATCGGGGGCATAATCTGGCTCTGGACAGAGCTGTTCAGTGCAGAAATAGACATACCTGTATCCTGTCCTCTGGGAGCTCAGTTTTCATTGCTAGCATTTCCCGGGCATATACATCTGGGTAATGAGCTTCGTTGAAAGCCTTCTCCAATTCCTCCAGCTGGTGAGCCGTAAACACTGTCCTGCAGACACAGCCAACAAGCAAACAGTTACCACACAGGGGAGGAAGCAATTACTTTTAAATTAAATTGTTTGTTTCTTTCACTCTGGCAGGCCTGACACCCCTACCAACCCTCGAGCCACTGAAGGAAACCAATGAATACACCCAACCTCTCCCACAGCCCTGTCTAGATCCATTCCCTCAGATTAGGGGCAGAAAAAAAAAAGTATCACAGGAAGTAAGGGTTGGAAGGGATCTCAAGAAGTCATCTAGTCTAGGGATTCTCAAAAGTATTTACAAGTGGCTCAAAAAACCAATGGCTAGTCTTGACCTAGTGCCCCTCACTCCTGATCTGCTGCCTGCAGCCCACCAGTGTGTGGGGCAGAGGGTGGGTGGGCATGTGGGGCATGCCCCCTCCCCCACAGCAGCCCTTTGCAGGCTGGAGCTCTGCCAGCCTGCAAGTGAAAAGCGACAGTTCCCCACATGTTTCTCCTTTAAAGGAAAGTCCATGTTTAAGGTTTGTTGATCCATTTTTAAAAGTTTGTTCATGACCTTTTCATATTATTCTTGCAACCCACTTTTGGGTTGTGACCCCCAGGTTGAGAAACGTTGATGTAGTCCAACACCCTGCTGAAAGCAGGACCAGCCTCAACTAAATCACCCCAGTCAAGGCTTTGTCTACCCAAGTCTTAAAAAACCCCAGAAGTGAAGACTCCACCACCTCTCTAGCCTGTTCCAGTGCTTTACTACCTTCCTAGTGAGAAAGGTTCTCCTATTAGCTAACCTAAAACCTCCCTTGCTGCCACTTGAGACCATTGCTCCTAGTTCTGTCATCTGGCACCACCAAGAACACAGGCTGTCGTGTACCAGTAGCGCAGGGCAGAATTGGTCACAGAACCCCCTAAATCTTGATGTTTCAGAAGGGGTCACTTGGGTCCTGAATCTTAAGCCTGCTGAGTGTTGCATTGCCCCACACCCCAGCTCAGGCAACAGCAGGAAGGAAATCCTTGCAAGACACTCAGTTAAAGAGGAAGAGGAGCAGGATGCAAGGGAAGTTTAGGCTGGATATTAGGAAGAGTTCTCATTAGAAGGGTGGTAAAACACTGGAGCAGGTTACCCAGAGAGGTGGTGGAAACTCTATCCTTGGAGGTTTTCAAGAGCCAGCCAGAGCTTTGTCTGGCTGGCATGATCTGGTTGGGGACAGTCCTGCTTTGAGCAGAGGGTTGGACTACATCAGCAGCTCCCAATCTGTGCTACGGGTACCACCATCAGTATACAGAAACCTGCCAGTGGCACGCGTCTAACAGATTGATGACGGTTACTTTATCTGACAAAAGTTTGCTGGCGGTACTTAAAGTAGTCTGGTTTTAAGTTGGCAGTGTGCAACCCATCAGAGTTGGGGCCCCGCTGGACTCGAGGTCCCTTCCACCCCTCGTTTGCACCGATTTCTGTGCTGGGAGCTGGGCCCCTACCTATGCCGCCGCTTCTTCCTCTTGATCTGCGACGCGGAGGCTTTCAGGTCGCTCCTGTCCCCGCACAGACTGTCCTCATCTGCCAGCAGCGCGGGAAAGGGTTACAAGAGCCCCATCCCCGTGCAGCCCCGCGGCCCGCCCGCGCCCGAGGGCGGCCGCCCGCAGGGAGGGAGGGAGCCAGGGAAGGAGCCGGGTGTCCGCTCACCCGAGAGCGCGGCCGGCGGGCGGGCGGCGGGGCCTGGCGGCGGCGGCGGCTCGGCACGGGGCAGCAGGGGCAGGCGGGCGGGCAGCAGGCAGGGCGCCCCGGCGGGCGGCTGCGCCAAGCCGCACAGGAAGCCCAGCCCCAGCGGCAGGGCGCCGCCGCCCAGCGCCGCCCGCCCTCCCGCGCCCGCCGGGGCGCCCGCCGCAGGGGGCGGCTGCAGCTCGGCCTCCAGCCCCAGCAGGTCCGTGATGGCGAAGCCCTTGGCGCGCAGCCCGGGACAGCCCGGCCGCGCCGCCTTCTCGCCGCCCCTGCTGCCCCGCGCCTCCGCGCCCTCCTCCCGGCCCGTCATACTGCCTACACCGCCTGCCAGGCCCCCGCGGGCTTTTATGCCGTCGCCCCGGCCGGACCCGCCAATCAGCTCCGGCCGCGGCCCCGCCCCGCCCGGGGGTGCTGGCCGCCCCCAGCCGCGCCCGCACGTGGGCAGGCGGCGCCACGCATCTCCCAGCCCTGCACATCAACCACCCTCCACACGTCCTCCCCGCACATGCCCCACACACCCCCACCCCTCCCACACCCCCCCATACACCTCCCCCTCCACACGCTTCACAAACTCCCACACACACCCCGCACCCACACACCCCCAGACACCTCTCCCCAGACACCTCACAAACCCCCACACACCCCTCACAATCCCCCACATACACCCCTGCCCCACACACCTCTCCACCCCCCCACACACACCTCACAATCCCCCACATGCACCCCTTGACCCTCCGACGCATGCCCCCCCCACTCCAATAGCTCTATAGGGGTGAGGAGCACCCAGCGCTGGATCAGGGCAGCAGGGAAAGTTTTCTCACAACCCAGGTCCTGGGAACAGGATTGGGACATCTTTCAGGAAGCCAGGGGAAGCTCTCTCTGGGTCAGGGCCAGCACCCAGGCAGCGGCAGAGGCTGGCATGATGGGGCTAGGAGGGGGAAGAAGAAAGAGTCATCCCCCCGCACTAAGAAGGAAAGGGAGGAAAAGAAGTTGGCTTTGCCTTTGAGAGCCAGTTTGCTTGTGCCGGTCTGTAGACCTGGTTCTGAGAGGCGTGGGCTTGCCCAGGCCACAGCCAGCTTCATTGGATGCTATCCGCTTGCTTTGGGCAAGTAAAACCCTGGTGTGATTTGTTTTTCAGCAGGCCTGAGTAGGACACTGTCTGAAGCTCTAGGCAGCCCCTGGCTCTGCCCGGTAGGAAAGGGTCCAGCCTCCCCCCAGCTTCCTTTCCTGAAAAGGGGATTCAGTCCGTTATGCATGCAAATGCAGTTCTTGCACCTGGATTGCAATTCTTTGCTTCATCTGTTTATGCAAACGATTTACAAACAGCTTACATAGAGTGCTTTAAAGCAGATCTCTTTTTTGATTTGGTCCTTTTCTGCTAAACATGCAGATTAAACAAGGGTCTTCTGATAAAGATAATTACAAGGGGACTATGTATTAACTTTACATTATTAAAGAAAGACCCAAATCTCCCTTTGCAAGCTGTTCCTGGGATTAGCAAAACAATAACTTTCATTTAGGATAATTGTAATTTCAATTGCTTGGGCTTTATGGTTTTTGCTTTTGACGATTAGGAGGTTTTAGACTTGGCCCAAAAGGAAAACTGAAATTTCTTTCAAAAGTCAAGTCACTCAGGTGTGAAGAGAAGTATGGAGGTGTAATCCTCACACATGCTTACTACCAAATACCACTGGAGCTGCCTGTGATTTTATGAATAGCTTTTCCATCCCCTATCAGGCAGAAACTGAAGCCAGGAAAATTGTTACAGTCATACCTAGTGATGGACAATTGTATAAAAATCTAGACCAGTGACAAACAGACAGACAGTTAAGCTCTCCCTGTAGTATTATTTCCATATCACTTAAATTGCTTTAAAGCAAAAAGACTTTTCTCCAAACTAGCTTGTTAGGAGCCTGGTTAGCTCCAGTAACAAAACATCCTTATTCTTCTTTGCTTGATGTGTTTTTCTCAGTGCATCCAGCCAGATTTTGATCCTGCCAGGATGACAGATTTAATAACCCAACTCTTAGAGTTGAACTTATCCTTTTTCTGTGCCAAGATGTGCACATATATCTGACATATAGATCATAACCTCAGAGGAGCCTTGAATTTGCCACATTCACTTTCCTTGTTTTGCTGTAGTTTTGTTGAAATAAGAGACTTTCACTGCTAACCAGGGAGCAAATCTGCCATCGTAATTAGAAGTGGTAATCCAGCCACCACCCACAACAAATTTCCTGTCTGACCAGATATTAGTGGATAAAACCCTAATTTTTGACGTTGCACCAGAATCAGCTTAATTTCAGCAGTTTATGTTAAGGCTGAGCTGCTGCAAGGGATGATGAAGCCTTAAATATGCATATGGCCAAGTCATTTGGAAAGTTTGGGGATAAAGCATATATAATTGCTCCTAATCAGTTTATGAAACATAAAAGCTAAAAATGGAGAGAAAGCCGATAGATGGGGTAATGGAAATAGAGTGTATATCTCCTGCACTCCTCCAGCAAGAAGTGATTACCCACACACATTCTGGGATGTCCTGGATACACTGCCCTGGGGCCAGCCCCATGCATGCATGCTCACTAGCACTTTGCACAAGCAGGCTCTATGCATGTAGGAAGCAAAAATAGTGTATACTCCTGACTGAGACTTTTGACAATACATCAGTTAAGGGATATCTTGATACATGCTCATCAGATAGGATTATCTGGGATTAAACTAATCAGTAAATGTTTCTCTGCTCATTATTTTCCAGGGAAGATTTTCAGTCGATTCTCCAACGCCAAAAGATTATTAATCCTTTAAAGAGCCAACATCAAACATCGCTTCTCGCTCTAATTTCCTTGTGTCTCTCCCTCCCCAGCCAAGGGACACATGGCAGCCCTGATATCGGACTGCTCGCATGCGCACTATGCCCAGGAGCCAGGCCTAAGTATCACAGCAGATCGTGGCAGTCTGACCAGGTTTCTGCCTCCTTGCTGCCCTGTTCCATGTCCTCCATATTGGCTGGCTTGCCCAAGCACATTGTAGACACACTGCCATCTCTGAGACAGCCTATATCAGCCCAAATGTGCTTCCTCAAGCAAACTGGAGCCCCACAGGGGTTTATTTTTGGGTCCTCCCTCTTTTCTAGACAATCATACAAGAAAACAACTCGAATGCAGAAGGACCCCCCCCCCCCCAACCAGTGCAGAGCCCTGTGCCATTGGAACAGTTTGCATTGCCTTAATGTTATGCCTAAGCGCACAGCACAGCTCCCCAGTACATCCATGCACAGCTTAGCTCTGCTCAGCATTGCCTCCCTAGGTCCTCGGAAAGCTGTCAAAAGGATGTACCAGCCTAGGCATAGGTTGTACCTTGCTTCCTGGCACCAACCCCTGGCTTCCCTGTGACAGCAGCACCTCTTCCTCTAGTGGCAAGTGCCATGCAAGGCAGTATCACTCTGGTCATCCCACTGCTTCCATCTGGTGCCAGGCAATGAATTCTCCTTGTTGCTCCTTGATGCAAAGTCTTTTGCAATCCATGATTACTTGAACCATTCTCACACATCAAAATAGAGACCAGATCCCTCAGCCCTTCTTCATTCATGCTCCTTGTGCTGTATCTGCTCCACTTCTAGATCAGATTTGGTACCTCCCAGTTTCCAGTTCTTTTTGCTATGGATTGTTATTTGGCCAGTCTCTCAGTTCTGCATATTCCTATCTGGAATATGCAGAAGCAACTCTGGAATGGGATCTGCAGCAAGTCAACAAATGCTTCTGACCTCAATGTGCTCATCCCAATGATTCCTAGGTGCTTGGGCATCTGGTGGGTTCATTTGCTCCACTGATCTCACAGAGAGAAAGAAAAACAATCAGCAAAGATGATGCCTTTAGTTTCATTGAACCTTGATCTTTTCAGGCTGAGGGTTTGCTGCTTAAGTTGAGATAGCACCAGAAATTGAATGTTTCCTCCTGTATATTGATTAGCAGGGGGGATCCACCCACCTCTGCTCAATAGCTTTTTTTTGGAGTTATTCTGCACAGAGATTTGTCTGTAGACCTCCTGATACACCATTATTTCTGTTTAGGCTTTTTAAAGATCCTGTTGATATAGTTGGAAGGTAGGGATGAATAAAAACTTCACTATAGGAAACACCAGGAACTCTTGCGTAGTTCTGGCACTGGCAAAAGTTATATCCGTCCAATGTTTTTCTGGAAATGTCTTCACTGTATAACTACCTAGTTCTCCTTGGCTTATGGATGTAGATTCTCACTGGGTGCAGCTACACGTGCAATTAATGCACCTTAAGGTTACTGTGCTTTAAAATAAGGCTCAGTAAACTGTGCCCGGGAACATGCCTACAACAGAATCATTTGAAGCCGTGGTAGCTCCTGCCCCCCTGCCCTGTTCTGCCCCCCTGCAGCAGCCAGGGGGAGCTCCAGGCTGGGGAGCTCCAGGCTAGGAGGCCTGGGCTCCAGAGGAGTAGGGGGAAGATGTGGCAGAGAAGGAGACAGCTCCCAGCCACACAGAGTTCAAGAATGCAGTCCAGCTTGGTGACGCTGGCTTGGGGTGATGCCCTGTGGCTGAGAGGCAGCAGCCCCCTGAACTCTCTCTTTGCTTTGCTTTGCTTTCTGAGGGGACAGGGGAGCTCTCTGTCCCAGCACTGCTCAGCTTCTGGCTCCCCCTGAGCAGCACCCGGGGGGGAGCTCACCTGGTGCTGCTCAGGCTTTAAAAAAAAAACTTAAACAGAAATAATGATGCATCAGGAGTTCTACAGACAAATCTCTGTAGAATAACGCCAAAAAAGAGCTACTGAGCAGAGGTGGGTGGATTCCCCCTGCTAATCAATATACAGGAAGAAACTTTCCATTTCTGGTGCCCATGGGAACAGAGAGCTTCCCCTGACCACACCCCAGTCAGCTCCCACTCCCCGCTTATGCCTGGGGAGAGCCAGGAGCTGAGCAGCAGTGGGACCAGGGACAGAAATTTCCCCCATCCCCTCAGCAAGCAAAGTGAGGAGAGAGATCAGGGCACTTCTGCTGCTTGACCACGGGCATCACCCCAAGCCAGCACCACTGAGTCAGGCTGGGATCCCAAGCTCCACACCAGGACCACAGACAGCTCTCTCCCCCATCCCCCACCACTGGTCTCCTGCTGCCTAGGCTGATCAGGAGCAACTTGCTCCCTGTCAGGATCTACATGTGCACAGTAACTAGTGCATGGTTAATCTAGTAACTGTATCTCTTGGTACTAGCAAACCACATATTAGCATAATTTACTGTGCAAGTAAGTCCTGCATACATGTAGACAGTGATGCTTTACTGTGCATTAGATTTGTCTAATGCTCAGTAAAGCATCCCGTGTAGATGCGCCCACTGTGTCAGCCAGCAGCCTTTCTAACCCTCTTCTGGCACAGAAACCCAGACACAGGAACATGACCAGCTTTTCAGGATCAGTGGTAGTCAAAGGGAGTCAGGCACCTAAGTACCCATGAGGACCTGGTCCTTGGATTTATGTGTACTGTGGAGCAGTGAGTCCTAGCACTAACATGTTTGAACACACCTCACCCATCCATGCCCACAGACATGCTTCTAGCCTAGAATATGCCAGTGAGGCTGTTCTGGGCTCATCCCCAGTGGGTGCTCTCAAGCATACTGGAGACCAAGTGTTTGAGAGTGGGATCAGAAGGATAAGCCCAGAGCAACCTCATTGGCATACTCCTAGGCTTAGAACATGTGGCAGGTTTGAGTGTAGCAGTGCTGGCAGTTTCCACTGCCATGGTACAGACAAGCCCAGTCACATCTTGGAATTATGAGTCCCCCTGTCTGATTACACACCATTTGAAAAGAACAGGTGGGCTCTGTTTTTTAATCTCTTCAGGTAGACTATAATACAGCCAGAACCAGCTTGACTATTGAATACATGCAGGGCCCCTCCCAGGCCTAAAACCCATCTGAGAAATGTATGTGATAAAACGAGATATTCTTTTCATTAAAAAAAACTGAAAATGTTGCACATAACTGACTGGATAAACTGGACTGCTACAGGGTGGTCAGAGCTAGTTTGATTTTGTTGTTGTTGTTAGGCATGGGCAGATCTAGGATTTTGAAAAGGGGGATGCAGATGATGTGGCACATCATCACAAAACAGATTATTCTCCAGGTAAAAAAAAAAAATCCTAGAAGCTTTACTAATAAGCTAAGGGCCCAGGGCTATATTATTCAGATCAAAATTTAAGCAAAAACAAATGCAACTATTGGCATGTGTATAAATTTTCTGTAACATATATTATGTATAAAAACACAACAAATAATCAATAGATATTGTTTCTTTATTTTTGTTGTCACTAGAATTAAATGTACATCTCTTTCAGATTCATAAACCACAATTTAGCCTTGATGTTTTTAGCTAGAGTTAAAAACAGTATGCAGGACTGTAAAATATCAGCTACCTTACCAGGAGCAGCTATCACACAGCACAATTACAGAATAAAGGATAGCTTGATTAGTAGAACATCAAGACCATTAAACAAGGGAGGCACAGTCATTAACACATGTGGATTAAAGACTTTAGAAGGAAGCAGGTAGATTACAATGAGCCATGAAGTCAAGTGCTGCCTAAATAAAAAAGCTGCTACCACTGTCAGGCTGTTGGTTTTAAACTTTGAGTGAACCAGGAATTAAAGGGAGATGCAATTGCACACTGAACCTCCACTGGATCCACCTCTGTTGTTAGTACATAAACAGTAATAAAAATAGGATGGAAAAGTGTTTTTTTGCAAGATTAGAGACATGTAAACACAATTTTCTGACTATCCCTTAAGGTCAGATTAACAATGATTACAGCAGTGAATCACTTCCAAGCTACAATACAACTGACCAGCTTTCAGTGAATACTAAAACCACACATCATTACATTTCTGATTATCTTCACATTATTATACTTCCTATTATCTTTCACTTACACACATTTCAGTAATGTCAAGCACTGACTTTCTTTTTTAAAACCTTTTGTTTCTTTGTTTTTATTCTCCATTTCATGCCACTATCTCCATAGAAAGATATACACATACATGACCTTGAAAATACATTCAAATGCATTCACTTGTCTTGAAATCATCTTCTGCATAAATAAAGGAGGAGGGATGGAAGAGCAGATAGATACTGGATGGGATGGTTTAAAGGATTAGTAATGGGATAAAGAAGCTTTCACCTCCAAGTCACTGACTTAGATATGAACCAGGTCAATCATAAATGAAAGTCATTGCCATCTGACAGTTCCTTTTTTGGCCTGTGGGAAATGAGCCCCATGAATCCATGGCCTCCTGAAGACAGTCATCTACAAAAGCAGGATTTGCAGTAAAAAAAAGGCAAAGACTGAATCTGCCTGGAGGCTAAAGGCAATATACCCGTCTTTGGCAAGCCCTGTGGGTCCTGGAAACAAAGCTTCCTTCCACAAATTTGGGATTAAGATCTAGAGGGTGTGTGTTTTGGTTTCACAATGCTATGCCTTGACAGCTCTGAGGTGCAAGGTGATGGAAGGCTGAGTTTTCATGAACTGTCAGGATGTATTGCCACTCCCATGCCCACTCTTTCCCTGCCAGACCATGGTACAGATCTAGGATATCTTGCTAAATTTATATAATGATCATAACTAAAGAAAAAAATAATGCAATAGGGTGGAGATTCTCATGGTGGGTCAGAATGACCTAACTTGAGTCAACAGTGAGCCAGCACTAGGGCTCAGCTACTGCCTTTGCCCTTCTCCCCACTGCTACTTGTCTCTGATGCCCAGCTGCAGCATGGTACAGGCAAACCCCATGGCTCCAAATGCTGCTAAAGTCCCTGCTGTTGTGTAGTGCAGCAAAACACCTGTGTTCTGCTTTCTAACAATTTGAACAATTTAGGATGTCATCTCATGAGCAGAAATTCCCCAGATATGTACAGCACCTAGCAGAATGGATTCCAGTTTTGGATGGGGCCTATCATTGCTATGATTATGATTTGTGCTGATCTATCTAATCATAAATAGTAATAATAAATCATAATCTTTTTTGAATGCTCGAAGAAGTATTTCCTCACTGGTTTCTCAGTTCTGCTCCTGTTCATTGAATCTACTTGCATAGTTCTTTTACATCTGGCTCATAATGACCTGCCAATACTCTGGCCACAGGCACAAGCAATTTTGTTAAAACAATGCTACACTTGCCACAAAATTTCAGCTGAAATCTTATGATACACAGTCTTCTGAACTCATTCAAAGCTAGGGACATGAAGGAGCAATTCTTTTGTATCCAGCCCTTTCAAGCCTACCTCTGATGTCAATCCAGCCTCCCCAAACACCAGTGAAAACAACTGAGCCCTGCCATGAAAATAATGCATTCATACATTTCAGCTTTAAGGAACCTTCACTGAAAGTGCCCTGGCCTCATTTGCTTCCCATGAGCTCAGCTGAACAGCCAGCTATCTGCCCAATTCATTTGAGCCCTTATGGATCAGAACCAGCAATGTGATTCACACTTGAGCGCACTGGTAGACCATACAGCAAACCCAGAATGGGTGTGATGTGGCCCCCAAGACAAGCTTCGTGGAGTGGATAGGCAGCTCTGTTCTGCACAGGCCAAAGTGTCCAAGTCATGCTGAGGAGTAGTTCCATGCCAGCTGTCTACCAATACCCCAAAGTGGGGGAAACAAAAGCACAGATAACCGGCAAGGTTAGAGTCCCAAAGGGAAGGCTGCTTCCTTCCTGACAAGCACTGATGGGGGAAAAGGGTGCCCTTTCATCTCTGCCTGCAACTAGAAGTTCCCCCAAACCTCTAAGTGGATCCAACTGTAGGTGCTGACTTTGTTTTTTGGTGGTGGGTGGGTTTTTGTTTGTTTGGGTATTTTGCATTCCCGTGCTGAGCCCCATACATGCCCAGAAGAGGCAGAGCATTACTTTAACCCAGCTCACCCAACATGGCTCATGGGTGCTGAGCACCTGCTAATTATTTTCAGTGGGTGCTTGAGCCCCAGAACACCCATGGAGTTGGCACCTATGGATCCAACACAACCTCCAGGGTAGACAGGTGGGTAACAGAGGTGGGCAAATTTTCTCTAGGAAGTAAGCACCTGCTCTCATGGACAGGTAGGGATTAACACAATATTGCAAAATGTTTTTACATAAGGTTTATTATCATGACTCCTCTAAAATGCATATACACCTGATAGAGAAGGGAAGGAGCGGAATGGGAAAAAAGGCTGTTAGTAAGTAGGAATGCATAAAACAGTTTGTCATTAACATTCAAAAGCATCCTGCAGCTCTATTCATAAATGCTAGTTTAGGCCTCTTTGACACCCACCTGATCCCTACCCACAGAAATTCACATCACAACATCAAACTCACAATGTTGCCAGATCTAAGAAGCAGGTAGGGGATCCATGCATCTGCCTTGCCCCCTTCCCTAGGCATGTCCCCTGAGCAAGCAGTAGCTTGGCTTTAGGACTGCTTTCCCTGAGAGGAGCAGTATAAAACTGCTACAGCTCATCCAAGGTCATAGCCTGTAGTTTCTGTCTAACATAAGGTACTGAAGTAAAACAGTTGTATGCATGTGTTCACATGCCTGCCTGGAAGGTGCTGGGCTGGCAGGCATGGTGAGGCTATTCCTCACTCTGTGTCCTTTACTTCTGTGGTAAAAGCCTTTTTCATTTCCTACCAGCCCGCGTTGTTCCAGCTGATAAAGCATTCAATGTGGTGAATAGCTGCTGCTAAATGAGAAGAAACAGCCAAGGGTAAAAATAGGAACCACTCAGATCTGTTCTTTTTACACTGCCAAAACTCCCTCCCCAAATACATCCCACTGCCTGCTTTGGGGTTAATGTCCTAAAGCTGTAGGGGAAATAGGGTGCTTCACAGGGTGACAGACCAGAGGATGTGGAAGACTTTTTACACTTAGTATTGGCCTAGTCCTGCTCACAGAGCATCAACAGGAATTTTATTTTGATTCAAGCAGAGTCAGGTAAATGCCCTCAGCTTCTTGTAAGAAAAAAACCCTAATTCCCGAGTGACAGTAGGAAGAAAAATGTCCTGGCAAGACAGGTTTATTTGTATTTAACATAAATAACTTATTTTATTGTTTCTAGAGCTGAAACAGAGTTTGATTTCATCATTTACTGAAGATGAAACAGGGATGATAGTTAAATATATGGGGAAAAAGTCTTACTTCAAAATACTTACTTTAAAGGGTTTCATACTAAGTTGATTTCCAGGATGCAGAAGATACATACATTTACAGTATATGCAAAATCACATCTATCACTTGTAGTACATGCTTCTTCTAGAGAGCTTCAGACATAAGAAAACCAAGCTTAATCAAAGCCCAGTGACAACCCACATTCTGCACCAGTGTGACATTCCCCCCCCCCCCCCCCCCTTAAATTCAGTGTGCCCGGTAGACATCCCTGCTAATTCCTGGTAATAGATTTCTTTCTTAAGACGTTTGTCTTTGATTAAAAACAGAAGAGCAGTCAAGATTTAAATGGACTTTAAGAGCAATCCATGTGTTGACACACAGGACTTTTACATCTGGAGTGTCACAGATTAATCAAACTGCTGGAAAGTGCAGTAACAAGACAGCTGTCACAGCAGTTTGGAGTAGATCTAATTAATTCCCTACAGAATTCAGGACAAACAAATGAACATCCAGCTATATACCCCTACCCAGAGAGAACAACAAAAAGAATCCATAGAACAGTGCCTATTCATTAAGATGCATAAATACAAGAAAAGATAAATGCCTGTAAGTGCCATCCGCCACTATATTTAAGCCCAGTGAGAAGACCTGGAAGCCATCTAGCCAGAAACCAGCATGGTGCTCATGTTCAGGCCCTGGACTGCAGTATTGGGAGATGTGAATCTATTTAGATTGTTAGGGCCAGATTCTCAGTAGCAAAACTGTTACAAAAGTAAATCATAGAAATCATAGAGAAGAAGGGCTAGAAGGGACCTCCAGAGATCATCTAGTCCAACCCCCTGCCTGAGGCAGGATCATCCCAATCAAAACCACCCTATACAATCCATAATGTAAACTCTTCATAAGATTACTGTTAACTCTGACACAAGACATAACATCCTAACTTGTGACAGGTAAAGCCAGGGAACCATGGCAGCCAACGTCCTGCTTCTATAAATTCAGTAACTGTTTTTCAGTAACCTGAGCAGGGCAGAATAGAATTGCACATAGATTCCCAGGTCCACTTACTTGCCCAATAGGTGGAATAGGACTTAGCCCCTAAACATTTTGGGACAAGACCAGTCTGTCTGTGTGCATTTGTGCCTATCACCCTGGGGCACTGCTCCTGCCCAGGGTCTCTAGGACTAGCCATAGTATGATTTGTGTAACCATAACAGACATAGCATGCTACAGGAAGATCTGTCTCACCTTCTCCTTCAGGTCTCCTTAATTCCTCAGAGCCTCACTGGACTGAGGATTGGAGCAAGTTGGCTGAGGCTCAGCTCACTTCAAACACAAACAGTGCCATATGGCTGGGTAAAGTGCATGACTTTGCTGAGGAGCACTGTTACCTCCAGTTGCTTCTTGAGGGTTTGCCACCAAGGGCTCCACTTGTCACTGCACTTCAAGACCACTTCTCTTACATGTGGATTTACCACAGGCAGCTGTCACCCCTAGACTCCACCTGCAGGGGCCCTGGAAAATGTCATTTGGTTCAGAAGGCAGCAGGCTGGAGGTCTGGTGGGCAATGGTCAAGAGGCATGCATTTTCCATGTGCAATAGCAAGGCCTTGCTATGGATCTTTCAAGATCTATATGGCTTGGAGGCTCAAGGAGCATCTTGATCCCCATACACAGATCTGAGACTGCTGAAGGAAACGCTCACCAGAATGTACTGGCTAGGGTCTGGTGCCAGGGCATTTTCAAGGCAGAGTCAGGGCATGATGGAGGAAAATGGATCCCCACAGTGGTCTGCAGAGCCAGAGTATACCAGCTGCCAAGATTTGGGGCAGGGCCTTCTGGTTGTTCAGGCTAATACTGCATTTGTGTTATTCATTTAGTTGGTACTTCTCATGTGGGCTTCACACTCTTTAATGAACATGTCACCAGTGGCACACTGGGGTCCTGGCTCAGGACTGTGGCTCCTGAGGATTGCTACAATACAAATAATAAAGGGGAAGAAAGAAAAGAGAAGGGAAACTCTGAGCCTAATTCTCATTTGTTCTAAGGGCTGGATGTTACTCCATCTATCTACCATAAAAGTGGACTTAAGTACCTAAGTGTGATTCTTTTCCACCCCAGTTGAGTCCCTGAAAATCCATTAAGGCCATGGGGGCTAACTTTTGGCAGGCATGCCACACATTGAGCTCCCTCTCCCTGAATGCCACTAATTCCTGCCCCCTAGAGGCATAGCTGATAGAGTTTGCACCCTAAGGTGCCAGAATTGCAGCAAGGGAGCTTAAGTCTCTGGTGGTGCAGAGCAGAGCAGTGTCAGGATGCTGCTGAGAGAGGAGGTGTCATTCTGAAGAGCCAGGTTAACCTTCCCTGGCAACTACTGCAACTTCATACAGCAAGTGAGGATCCCAGGCCCTGAATTTGACAGCTGCTGCAGGGCCAGTGAAGTGCTAGCCTTTTTTCCACTGCACATGGTCAGAAGCTTCCATTTTGGTAACCCCTTTACTGAGTACCTGGGGCTTGCATGCCACATACCGTGGCTGCCTGTTTGATTGCTTTCCATCTCTTGGGCTGAGAATGTGTGACAGGGGGTCATCTCTGGGGCCTTTCAAAACATCATGAACTGCATGATGGGTGTCCCACTGTGTTTCTGGAGCACCCACCATGGAAGCCTTGTCAAGGGGCAATGACAGGGCCAGTCTCACTCTGGGGTCTACCAGCTCAGAGCTTGCCGAGGGCATGCAGATCTTGGTCTGGGACTGCCAGACTGGATTGTGCCTGGGCAGAGGCATGAAAAACAAATTTTGCACCATGGAACAAACTTCCCTGAGGCAGGATACAGAATGCTGGAAAACAGAGAATGGGAAAAAGTGTGGTTAGTCTTACCTATCCCAGGGAAACAAAGACTCCAGTACTTTGCTTCTGTGTCCTGTACCTAGCTCCAATGGCTACCAGTGGGTAGCTTTTCCCTCTTCCCCCAACCCCTGTCCCTCTGGCCAGATGGCACAGGGCTATTCCCTCCCCACTTTCTGTCCCTCCAGATGGGCAGCATGGGTTTGTCAGGCCCTACCGCTCACCCATCCTTCTGGCCAGCAGCATGGGGCTGTCCTACACAGGCCCTCCAGCCAAGTCAAGTTTGCTGCAGAGTGGTTGAGCAGGTTAAGTGAGGCACAGTAGGCAGGATGGGCCCTGCTACTCTGGCCCCTGCTGCCCTCCCAGCTGGGGCAACACAGACCCAATGAGCTGCAATACATCACTCCATCTCCAGGCCCTGCCCTGCTCCAGTCTTCCTTTTCTTTCCCATCCCCTCCCCTTTTCACTAGCAGCTCTGCCCAGCCCTCAAATGGCACACAAAGCAACTGCACATGCCACGTGTAGCATGCATGCCACAGATTGGCCTCCTCTGCATTAAGGCAACTGCTTTTGTAACACACTCCTCTGACAATTGAGACTGTGTCACAAAAAAAGCAATGAGGACAGAGGATGACCTGCTCATCTTTTGTTCTGACTTCAAGCAGGATGGAATAGAATCTGATCTTAAATCCCCCTAACTTTGCTACAGCATTAGAAAGGGGTCTTCATGCAAGTATAGTTTATGCCCACTTCAAGGCCCCAATCCTCTGCCTGAAAAATTTGCAAAAGGGACCTATGGGTGCAGCTACAGTATGTAGAAACATATCCAAACTAGCTTTAATCTAGCTCATGCACTGGTGACACGCTAACCATGGCCTCATGGGCTAGACAAACCCTGCCAGGTCCTGGTCACATACTCAGCAGCTGAAGTCCAGGCTCCTGCACCTATGCTAGAGCTGAGAGCCAGCTAACTAGGGTACAGCAAGCTTTGATATGTCTGCAGGAGCTGCAGGCACAATCTATGGCTTGCAGTGTGGACACCCCCTTTGTGTAGGTGCAGCTCCAGCTCTGGCATCTGCCTTGGCTATACACTAGCCTAAGGTTTGGCAATTGATGGCTACAAAAATCTTCTGGCACCTGAAAGAATTAAGCTCTGCCTTCAGTTTTCTTGTCACAGTTAGGGACTGGTTTCTGCCAGTAGGAAAGGATGACCACTATGTACTCCACTGGCTCTGTTATGCTGCCATTCAGGGCAGGAAGGAGGAATTACTTATCCACTTTCAGAATCTTGCATGATTTTTGTTTTGTGATTTTTAGTTGCATTCTTCAGTTTTTTAAATATTTGTATTAACTTTTTCATATTTTGCTTTTTCCCTTCTTCCTTTCTTTTCCTTTTATGAGTTCTTATTTCTCTTTCTTTTCTTTTTTTTCTCTAAATCTCCTTTTTATTTTTATTTTTTAAATGCTGGGGGGGTAATGCAAGCAGAAAATATAAAAGAAGAGAAAAGTGAAACACAACCAATGTAAACACTGGGAAAGGATAGCTAACATTTTTTAAATGTTAAAATTAAAAAATCATAGAATATTGGTCATTTTGAAATCCTTCAAGCTGAAAACACCTTCAACATTGTTTACAAAATTGTTTTAATGTCTGAGGACCTATAAATGAAGCAAAAGGCTGAATGTTTGTACCTCATACTAAGAGCATGTTCAACTAGCGGTTGGTATATATTAGAATTCTGTGTGCCTGCATCTGCCTTTAGCTCAGAGGTGTAACTGGCTTGTACTGCACCCTAGAGGCACTTGTACACATGACACATGTACATATGGTAGCAGCACACACTTCCGTGGCTGAAGGTTCACTGCTGCTGGGGAGAGATGTCACATTTGGCTCCCAACATGTGTGTTAGTGGCCACAAAAACACCAGTTTTTGGTGGCAAAAAAGTGACATCTGCCACAGCAGCAGCAAATCTCTGGCTGCTTGCTGCTGCCACTTCTCTACCTTCCCTCCTGCCAGAGCCAGGCCCACTGCAGGGAGGGACAGGGAGGTAAGAGGGTGAGGAGCACTCTACCTGCATTCCAGCCCTCCCCCCTGTCTTTGATAGTACCCAAGGTTTGTGCTCTGCTTGCCCACCCATTATTCTGCTACTGCATTAGCCAGTGGGCTAGACCCTGATCCTGCAAATGCCCAGTGTGCTAAGCACCACCACACTTCTGAGTCTGATAATTAGATACAGTACTAAACAATAGATGATAATAATAAGAACCACAATGATAACAATTTAGGGTACAATTTGGTGCTTTCTTGCTTTGCTTTCTGCTCTGATCAGGGCCTTATGTTTTCTCCACTGTTCCCTGAGCTGATGATATTTGCTGAGTTTCTGTTCTTTGTTTTTTTATACAGGCAGCGAGCTTCAGTGCTATGCACAGGAGCTACACCTTCCCACTCAGGGACTGTGAAGCATTGGTGCATCCACACAAGGGATGATATAGAGTCTCCTTTGCTGGAGGTTCTGAGAGCTCATCAGACAAATGTCTGCCAGCAATGGCCTGAGTATAGCTGGTCTTAGCTCAGTGCAAGGATTTGAGCTAGATGCTCCCTTGAGGTTGCCTCCATGTCAGTGTCCTATGCTTGTCTTTGTTAGCCTACAAGTTCTAAATTCCCATGGCACAGAGCAACCATAACAGATAATGTTTCTCCCCATCTTCTAAAAACTAGGGGCATTTTCAGGGGCACTGGTATAGCTGCACCCCACCCCTTTGATTCCCGGTCCACCCAAAGGTTAAAACAGTGGTCACCAACCAGCGGATCTTGATCCACTGGTAGATCTTGGGGCCTCTTGCAGTAGATCTCAGAGCCTCTTGGAATAGATCCAGGGCTGGGGTAGGGGGCTGAGTGCCTGTGTGCATGCACACATGTGACCCAGCCCAGCAGGTCAGTCCATGGAGGAGGGAAGGGGTGGGGGCCTCCGCAGTGAGGGACAGTGCTGTAGAGGCAGGACCAGGGGTAAGTTGAGTGGAGCCCCAGCCAGGTAGGACTTACCTGCTGGGGAGGCATGCCCCCAAATAATTTTTTCTCCCTCTGCCTCAATCTGCCCCCAGCCCCCTTCCTTCCCCACAGACTTACCTGCTAGGCCAGGACAGGAAGTGAGGATGGCAGCAGCACACAGTAGATCTCGAGATGTTTTTAAATGCCAAAGGTGATCTCCTACTTAAAAAGATTGGAGACCACTGGGTTAAAACCAACTGTTCAGTAATGGCAGCAACATTTCTAGTCAGGCAGTGCTGAGGGAGTCAAGTGATGTCATGACTCATTATAATCTACCTGATCCCTTCTAAACTCTTCATTCCACAGGTGTTAGCTACCCTCTCTTCTTTTTAATGGTCTTGATTTTCCAACAATCAATCTACCCTCTGTTCTGCAATTCTGCTGTCTGTTAGCCACTCCTAGTAATGAAGTTCCTATTTCACAGCCCTGCCGATTGTTTTTAACTCATTCCAATAATGTAATATTTATTTTTGCCTCAATCTTAAACTGAATAATACAGCCCTAGGCCCCTAGCATATTAGTAAAGCTTCTAGTTCATTTTTAACTGGAGAAAAATGTGTGCTGTTTTATATATGATGACGCACCCCTCTTTTCCAAATACTAGGTCCACCCATAGACATTTTTCCTGAATATAATCTAAGAATGTTAAGGACCTGATCCTGATCCCCACTGACATCAATGAATGGACTACACAGATTTCATTTGGTTTTGCTTTGGCGCCTAAAGTTCTTGCCAATATGGTTAAGGGAAAAAAAACAAGCAACTAGCTTCAGACTTACCATTTGTGCTAGCTTACAGCTCATTAAAGCTAAATTGAATTGACTGCAAGAGCTGTGTCTAGGTGGGTATCTGGAAAGTCTTGGGCACAAGGCAGAACTAGGCTAGGGATGTCCAACTGTGAACAGCCACAAACTAGCTGAAAGACTGTCCACTTCAATTAGCTCCACAAAGGAGCTATTATTTTACTGCGCTATGCTTGTCCGATTACTTTGCCTTATTATTTTTTGATCACTTCACCAAAATATGCTAACCAGAAATCATCAAGTTGATTAGTGAAATCTCATTAAAGTAAAAAAAGAAGAAGAATGAAAATATAAGCAGGAAAGATATAGCTGTGAGCCTCCAAGCCATATACAATAGCTGCCAAGTTCATTAAATCAGCATCTTGAGAGTGATCGGTGTACATTTTTCCATTGTGGTCCTCGTTCCTATGATAAACCTTTCTAAAAAGTAGAGTCACATTTATTCCATTTACAGCAATAAATCCTAAACATTCCCCGTCAGGGGAAGAGAGACCCAAAATACCTCCCCAGAATCTCAAAGCATCTTTCACATTTGTGAGAAGTGAAAAGAACAATTCTCATGGACTTCAGTGAGCTTTGAGCCAGGCTCATACACCAGACTCACATTTCATCCAATTGATATTTTAAAGATCTTAGGCTATTTTTTTTAATTCACTGTTAAACCAGTGAGGCAGTGACTGCCTAAGGATGTTGTAGATTCTCCATCATTTGAGGTGTTCAAGAAGAGGTTAGATAGCCACTGGTTGGGAATGATCTAGGCATAGCCATTACTATGTTCTGCTATGGGTATTTCCCAGGCTTCAGGACTTTGCTGGTTGCCACATGGGGCTGGGAGGGAATTCCTCCCCTTCTTTTCTGCTACTTGTGTTGGGGGGATTTTAAGCCTTCCTCGGGGTGTTGGCTGCAGACAAGGCTGGGGATTTTGACTATGATGTACCAGTGCTCCTACTGGAACTTAAAGCTGGAGGTTTCTGGCTAGAGGGTCTTGCCCCTCCACTCAGGGTCAGGCTGATCAGTATGGTGATATTTGGAGTTGGGAAGGAATTTTATCCCACCACTGTGGGGTTTTTGCCTTCCTCTGTAGCATGGGGCATGGCCCTCTACCTGGGATCTCTTGAGTGTCTATTAGGAACTTTTTATACAAGCAAGACATTGGCTGCTCTGGTACCCCTGCTTTACCTGTGGCACATTAGGGTGTTATGTCTCATGTTGTGTCAGGGTTGACTATGTGGTTTTACTAAGAGGTTAAATTATGAATTTGTATAGGATAGTTTGGATATAGATATAAGCCTGAGGCAGGCTTTTGAACTAGATCCCCTCTAGAGGTCCCTTCCTTATGGAGGCCCTACTTCTCTTTGATTCTATGAAACTGTGTTCCTATAAGCTGAAAACCCACTGGACTCTTTCAGAGCATGAGTCAAAGACAACTAAAATTCATATGACTCTTTCACTGCCCTACCTGATATGAGTGGACATATAATGTTTGTGCACTGGAAATACTGAGGTAAAATTCAACCAAGTTGAGGAACTGGTGAATGAACTATTTGTGTAACCCGTGGAAATCAAACTGAACCTGACAAAAGTGAGCAATGGCCACATCAAGTCAATGGACCTGATGGAGAACTTTCAGGGGTTCAGGTGTTCACCTCATACATTTTGAAACAACTGGTTGCTTCTCTGATGTATATGAAGTTTCCTTCCTCCTGCCTTCACCTCTTCTCGGTATCTCATCCTTCTTTTTTCTTGTTTCCAACCCAACCATCCAACTACATGCATTCATCCAACATATCTTTCTCTCTTTATCACTATAATATCTTAACCATCACATTGACTGTCCCTGAAGTTTTTGATTCCTTTTCCCAGTCCCCCATGTCAATAGTATGCCACTGGTCTAGTACTAATTCTCAGGTCTAGTACTTTCCCTATGGGGCTCTGGCTGACTTCTCTATTTCACATGTGCACACTTTCACAAATTTCTAGGTCAGTATTTCTCAATTTGTGGGTCGCAACCCAAAAGTGGGTCACAAGAATATATGAAAGGGTCATGAACAAACTTTAAAAAAGGATCATACATTTTTGAAAAAAACAGGTGCTACTTGTGTTTCACCACATTTTAATGCTGTGCATACTAATAAACAGGGATCTGGTGGCAGGCAGCATGGGTGGCCTAAAGGGAGCAGTGGTGGCAGTGGCAGCCAGGTGATAGCAGAGGGCTAGAGCTGCAGCCCAGCATGTGAGTGGCTGGTGGCAGGAGGAAGTGAAAACAGCTCAGCACCCCAACCCCTCTCCCCCTGATCCATTACTCCTCACTCTGCTGGCAGTGTGGCTGGTGTGGGGGTCTCAGCAGTGGCAACAATAAGTCTCACCACCTTGCTCTGCCCTCCCATGCAAGCTCCTACCCACTGGGCTGCAGAGGCAGTGCCTGTCTGTGCCGGTCTAGCCAGGCTGCAGCCCCGTGTCGTCTGTGGGCACTTAAATCAGGGGGGGCATGTGTACTTCTGTGCCTCACACACACATACCCTGACTCACGCTGGGGGGTTTGGGGCAAAGACACCAGCAGGGCTGGGGGTGTGGGGCTGTGAGTTGGGAGTGAAGGACACCAGCAGAGCCAGGGGGCTGTTTTCTGCTTAAACTATTTCCTGGGGCAAGACTCGCCATTGATGTTTATAGATGGGTCCTGGTACAAAAAAAGGTTGCTCTAAACAACAGGTGACCTATAGTGACTGCACTGCCTCTGTTCACACAGACCTCAAGCAAGTTTGATATAAGCAGCTGGGTCTGAAGATAGCATGAAACACACTGAGATTGATTTCAGCCTCAATCATAATGCTGTTCAGGGGCTTAGGAAGTGGCAGAGTTGTCCTCATCCCAACCCAGAGAGCTCAAATTTGTTAAGTGATCCAGGTTAGGTATGTCCCAGTTCATTACATTTCCAACATTTCAGCCATCTCTAATTGGGAGGCACTCTGTTTTGAAACCCAGCAGAATTATTTCTTCTTTAATTAGACTTTAAGTTTGAGATCTGTGTAACACACCATATGGTATTGACTTTTCAGAGAGATGGACCTATAAGGCAACAACTGAAGGGGAAAAGCCAACCTAATTAAAGACTGAAACAGACTGCTAAGCATATAGGCTCTTCTAGCTCTCCCCTCAAATTCATCCTTCTAGATAATTTCTCCTAAATAAATTCGAACTGATGCTAAAATGAGAACAACCCTTAACATGCTATTATCTCAAAGAAGCAAGCTCCTCCAAGTCATAGCAACTGTGGAAGGTTACATTTTTTTAATTGGAATGAAAAATGGCTTTGTTGTTTGTAAGGGGACAGGGAGGAGGACTCCTGCATTCTCTCTCTGCCACAGATGTACTGTATGTCATTGAGCCAGTCACTTTACCTGACTATGCCTCAGCTGACCCTTCTGGGTCACTGGAGAACCATGGGCTGTGGGTGGGTCACAGTGCCCAGCCACCTGCCTCTGACCCTAGGTGGGTCACTCTGGCCCACAGCTAGAAAAGGTTGCTATTTGTTTTCTGCTGTCCTAAGCAACTTATCTTCAATACTGCCTCCCATCCTCCAAGTAGTTTAAGTCTCCTGTAGTGACCAGAAGTAAACCTATCTACAATCTATGCCTGTCTGCAGACTCTGTACATTCTGGGGCGGTGTTGGGTGATTATGTAGCTGCTACAGTGCTAGCTTCTATAATATCTGTGATCTCTATTTTAGTTTACCAGGGAACTGGAAATTGTGCCTGGGCAGACAGGCAGTCTTGGTGGCTCAGCAAGGAGGGTACATTTTCAGGAGCTGGCAGAAGTTTTAGGACACAATGGCAAAGACTCTTTTGGAAGTGTCTGGATAATACAGGGGCTGAGACATTCATGGAGCATCTGAGGTTTTAAGATTATTACTGAATTGAATTTAGAAGCTGCCTTTTACAGAACTTCCAGAAAAGAGATCTTAAGAAACGCCACTTAAAGGGTGATCCAAGCCCCAACAAAGTCGATGTAAAACTTCCATCAACTCCAGGCAGCTTTGGATTGAGATCTTAATCTATTAACAGAAACAAGAAGCCATCCACTAAACTGATGTTATGCAGGTTCCAGTTTACTTTTTAAATCACTGTACTTCCACCTAGAGACACCCAGAACTTGAGAATGATTGTACTGTCCTACAGGACTCTGTATTCATGTATGGTCAGTGGCCACTTATCCCATGATCTTAAATCACTTACAAGTACTTCTTGTGGAGACACACAGGACTCTTAATAGTGGAAGTTGAATTCCTCTGTAAAGTCTTTTCTCCATTTCCAATTTCATTCCAGACTAAGCGAAACTGCTTGTCATTGCAGAGGCACAAATTCATGCCAGGGTACTTTTCTATTTATTTTCCACAACTTTTCTATTTATTTAAAGGAAAATCAGACGGCTATTTAGAAAGATTTTTTTAAAGGCAGGGCCAGATTTTCTGCTTGTGCAAATCAGGGCCTAGCACTATTTGAAAAGGCTAAAAAATTGAAAGCCTCTTTCCCCAGAGTCCTTCTGTCACCACAAAAATAATGTCATACTTCCTTTTCCAAAATTCAAACCCTGTTAAAGGAACTCAGAGTTTAAAATGTCTTGAAATGAAAACAAGAGGGACCCAGGACTAGGTTCCATTCCATCTCTTAGGCACATCAGTGGACTTAGGTGTCAAAGTGCAATTCTATTCCACTCTACTCAAATCCATGGAAAACAGTAGGTGCAAAAAGTGGGTGGGTCCTCCTCCTCCCTGCCTTTTTGTGGCTTGTTCTTACAAGTCAGATGATGACAATGTTACAAAAATAGATGCATTAATGGATTTTCAGGGACTTGAACAAAATGGAATCAAATCTCACTTAGATGCCTATGCCCATTTATATGTCCAATAGGTGGAAGAGAATCTGACCCCTTCCTCCAAAATCTGTTCCCCTTGGCTGTTCACCATTTTATTCTGTAAGGGGAATGCACTGTTGAATATGTGCTGATTTCATATATGGCTTAGCAGGGCCCCAATCCTACAAAGTCTTATGTATATGCTAAACCTTATGCACCATGAGTATTCCTACTGGACCCATTAGATTACCCACAAAGCAAAAAGTGCTTTACATATGTAAATGTATAAATCTTAGCTAGATTGGAGCCTTACAAAGCAATATATATAATCATGAAATAGGTAACAAAGATTCTGAAATGAATATATTACTGGGATACATCTGTTTATGTCAGAGTTACAGAACAACGGATTGTGTAATGTGTTAGTAATGAAAGAAAATGTTTTTATATATTACTGGTCAATCTGGCTTTATAGAGTGATTTGACTGTGAACAGCGCTGATTGGAAAAGGAAATCATATAATAAAAAAAGCTATTTTTTCCTGCTCTTTTTAAAAAAATGTAAAAATCCAGATTTTTTTACATTTCAAAAGCAAAGCATGTCAGTGAGCAATGTAGTTGGTGAAAAATGTAGGGAGGAGGACACATGGACCTATATGCCAAATACTAGCTATAATATATTCCTAGGTGCCAGTGAGTGTAAGTCTCGCAACTTTGCCTTTAACAAGATGAATTAGGATGCTGGCTTGTTTGGTTTTGTCTGCAAGGATGTTTTTATTCTGTTTTTTTATTTTTGTAGGGGTGTATGTGAGAGAGAGAAAGAGAAGCAGACAGACAGAGACAGAGACAGAGAGTGTATCTGTACTTGTAGTGAGTAGGATTATGGTATATGATGAAGTTGTTATATATTAGAAATAGAACCTTAGAACAGGAAATAGAAGCTGTCTCTTTGGGAGCTGTCCAACCCCCTGAGTACCAGAAATGATCTAATAGCTTATATAATATACACATCATTCCTTGCTTTTTTTTTCTGTGATATCAGAAAAAAATGCTTTTTGATGTGATATCAGTTCTCTGTGGTTGGTGAAATCAAGCCAGGTACCCACTGAGATTCTGACAATGGTACCATCAGCACACAATTCTCCAGTCTCCTTCAGCTGCTGGTCTCTCTCTTTATACAATCCTTGGAGGTGTCAAACACACTGCCTGTGTTCTCATCAAAGTCTCACTTGCACTTGGTGCAAATTGTAACCTTAGAAAAACTGGATGCAAATATGTTCCTGGACTCATTATCCAGCGAAAGCACTTATTAACTTCCTGGAAGCTTTGCATGAGCATGAACTTCAAACCTATTAAAGTTAAAGAGATTTAAAAAGTCAATGTTCTTCATGGCCAACATCCTACTGAAAGTCTGGATATCCTATTCTCTAGGGCTTCTCAAGTCAAGAGACAGGTCCTGCCTCAGGACTTTGGGTGTGGTGCAAATTTACAATCTACCCCTATCCCTTCAGCATGTGAGTGACAGCACTGTTACATTCCTTGTTTGTTAGGTTCACCAGAAGGTAGCTAGTTCCATAGTATGTTGGTGTTCTAGAAAATAATTGGCAGGGGTTATTCCAGAGGCATCACCCTGGAGCTCCAATGATCTTCAATCAATGGTTTAAAAAGACCCAGTTTAGATCTAACAGTATAAACCCACCACAGACCGCATATGGTTCCAGAGTTTCTCATTCCAGAAGGGACTATTTTGATTACCTAATACACCCTCCTGCACTGCGAGACTTAAAAACCTCCACCAAGGATTCCCAGTTTCAGCCAGATCAGAGCACCCAGCCCATAACTTGAGATCTTCCTTTTCAGAAAAACATCCAGCCTGGATGTTTGGGCTCTGAGGGATGAAGAATCCACAGCTTCCCTATGGAAGCTGTACCAGTAGTTAATTACACCCACTTACATCTTTTCACCCTTCTTTATACATGTATTCATAGAATCATAGAATCATAGAAGTAGGGTCGGAAGGGACCTTGTAGATCTTCAAGTCCAACCCCCTGCCTGGGAAGGAGGAAAACTGGGCTCAAATGACCCCAGCCAGGTAGGCATCAAGCCGCTTCTTAAAGACCCCCAGGGTAGGAGCCAGCACCACTTCCCTTGGAAGTTGGTTCCAGATCCTAGCCGCCCTAACTGTGAAGCAGTTCTTATGAATGTCTAATCTAAACCTGATCTCCAACAACTTGTGGCCATTATTCCTTGTTATCCCAGGGGGTGCTAGGGGAAAATAGGTCTCCCCAAACCCTTCTGGTCCCCCCTAATGAGTTTATAGACAGCCACCAGGTCCCCCCTCAGCCTTCTCTTGTGAAGGTTGAACAGGTTCAGGTCCTGTAGCCTCTCATTGTAGGGTCTGCCCTGCTGTCCCCAGATCATGTGGGTGGCCCTCCTCTGGACCCTCTCAGTGTTGTCCACATCCCTCTTGAAGTGGGGTGCCCAGAACTGGACACAGTACTTCAGCTGTGGCCTGACCAGTGTCGCGTAGAGGGGGAGGATCACCTCCTCGGCCCTACTTGAGATGCACCTGTGGATGCACGATAAGGTCCGGTTAGCCCTGCCCACCGTGACCTTGCATTGTCTGCCCACGTTCATCTTGGAGTCAATAATGACTCCAAGATCCCTTTCTGCCTCCGTGCTCTCAAGAAGGGAGTTTCCCATCTTATAAGTGTGCTGCTGGTTACTACTGCCCAAGTGCAGCACCCTGCACTTGTCCGTATTGAAACGCATCCTGTTTTTGTTAGCCCACCCCTGCAACCTATCCAGGTCTTGCTGCATTCTTTCCCTCCCTACTAGCATGCCCACCTCACCCCAAATTTTGGTATCATCAGCAAATTTAAACAGGTTGCTTTTCACCCCGTCGTCCAAATCGCTAATAAAGAAATTGAACAGTGCGGGCCCAAGGACCGAGCCCTGGGGGACTCCACTGCCCACTTCCCCCCAGGTCGAATATGACCCATCCACCACCACCCTCTGAGTATGACCCTTCAGCCAATTTGCAATCCATCTGACTGTGTAGGCATCAATGCCACAGTCGCCTAGTTTTTTAATGAGGATGGGGTGGTCGACAGTGTCAAAGGCCTTGCTGAAGTCTAGAAAGACTACATCCACAGTGACACCTGCATCCAATGCTTTTGTGACCTGATCGTAAAAGGCAATCAGGTTGGTCTGACATGACCTGCCCCTAATGAAACCGTGCTGGTTGCCCTTAAGCATTATCCCCAATGCCGGCCCATCACAGATGTGCTCTTTGATGATCTTCTCAAAGAGTTTCCCCAGGATTGAGGTAAGACTGATGGGCCTATAGTTGCCTGGGTCCTCCCTCCTCCCTTTTTTAAAGATGGGGACCACACTGGCTATCTTCCAATCATCTGGCACCTGGCCCAAGCACCATGAGTGCTTGTAAAGCTGTGCCAAGGGCCCAGCAATAACCCCTGCTAGCTCCCTCAACACCCTGGGGTGGAGAGCATCTGGACCTGCTGACTTGAACACGTCCAGCCCCTCCAGAAGCACTCTAACCCGGTCCTCCTCAGCCTTAGGTCTGAAGGCGTCCCCCTTGAGTCCATCTTGAATCCCGGTTGGGGGGGGTCCCGGTCCCTGCCCAAGAAAACGGAGGTGAAGAATTTGTTAAAGAGGTCTGCTTTCTCCTCTGGCACAACCACCAGATTGCCCAGCATATCTTGCAGGGGCCTCACATTTCCCAGTACCTTCTTCATCCTCCCTATATATTTGAAAAAGGACTTTTTATTATCTTTGATCTTGGACGCTAGTCCTAGCTCTATGTCCACCTTAGCTTTCCTAACAGCCTCCCTACAGGCCCGAGCAGTGGAGGTATACTCCTCTTTGGAGATAGCACCCCCCTTCCACCGGGTGTACGCCACCTTTTTGGCAACCAGGCATTCCCAGACATCCTTGGTGAGCCAGGGAGGCTTTTGGGCACTCTTGCCCCTGTTGGGATCGTCACCCCTTGGGTCCTGAATATCATCTCCTTAAGGAACTACCACTTATCTTGGGCACTGAGTTCCCCTGCCCTCGAGAACCCCAGCGCCTCTCCCACCAATCTCAACTCATTGAAGTTGGCCCTCTTGAAGTCTAGGGCTACCGCCTTGCTGCAGGCCCTTGACACCCTGCGCTGGATGATGAATTCCAGCAAGTGATGATCACTATTACCCAGGTGGTCAAGGACCTGAAGCCCCCTTACCAGATCATCGCCTGTGGCCAGGACCAGGTCTGTCAGTCCTTAGTATTGCCAGAGGCATAGCAAATTAACTAGGTGCCCAGGACAGCAGTGACTTCTGGCTGCCACTGTGCCACCAGCACAATTGTGTGATTGTGCGGCAGCTGATATTTTTCTGGATCCACCCTAAGTCAGCACCTGGAGTGAATGCAACAGTCATCCCACCCTAGTTATGTTATTGCATATCACTGTCCCTGACATAAACATCAGCATCCTTAAGTATGGACCAGGGAAGGTTGCTTGGTATCTCCCATCTAAGCGGCAGCCCAGGCCCATATTTCCCTTCTCTTTAAACAGTCCCTTCTTTGTTTCTCTAATGCAAAAAGACAGCTGTAATGAAGGACACCATGTCACCAGTACAGCCATGGTGTGTTCAATTGTTTGCCAAAGCAAATGTTTGTGCTGGACATGGGGGGTACAAGGAAGAAGAATCCACAGGAAAGGCAGCAAGTCTGTTCAGTATACAATGTGTTGCATCCCAGGGTAACGCCAGGGAGAACCTCTCCTCCTCCCCCTGAAATAACGTGAGAAAGGAGGCAATTATCCAATCCTTCCCCAACACAGCATGAGCAGTCCAAAGCAAAAGAAAGGCTGAGCCCTGGTGGTAATGAGATTTTTCCACATGGGTAAGTGCATTGATCTATGACAAACAAGCCAGGCATTACTTCTCACTATAGGGGGGTTCTTTCTCCCCTGCCAAACCTAAAAGCAAGAATCTCCCCAAGTCTTTCATGCCAGGTAAGTAACTGGATATTTGTAGCGTTTCAGGCCCTAAATTAGATGTCACTCCTTCTGAGACTATAGCTCCCAAACCTGCTTGTGTTGCAACTGCTTTCTAGGCATGTTCTTTGGATCACCGAGTTCAGTTAAGTCAATGCAATGAACAAGACATACAGTACTGTCTGAATGGGAAGAGTCCCAGGAGTGACTGAATTGCAGGAGAACGCAGTCAAAATAAAATAGTGTGTCAAGTGTCTCCAGGTAGGAGAGGGGAACCAGGTATTTAGTCTGGAGAAAACGAGATTGAAGTGGGGTATGAAAGCCACTTTCAAATATGTGAAAGGCTGTAATAAAGTTGTTGAAGAAAAACTGTTCTCCCTTGCCAAACTACAGCAATAGGTTTAAACTGTGCCAAAACAGATTTATATTAAATATCAGCAGGAAAATCAGGAGGACAGTGGAACCAGTTGCTTAAGGAAGTGGTAGAAGCTCTTCATGCAGATTTTCAAGGAGTGGCTGGACAGGAATGTGCCTGGGATGGTTTACGAAACCACATCGTGCATCTGTGCTGGCGGCTGGACTACAAGGCACTCAAGATCCTTTCCAGCCCTGTGGTTCTATGTTTCGTCATGCAAGGCCATAAGATCACACTCGGGTCAGTGTGATCCTGGTGATTGTGAAGACTGGTGTTGCTGGGCTTTTCCATCCCCTCCCCAAAACCATCGATCCTCTCCCAGTTCTAAACTGAAAGGTCTGAGTTCCTGTCTGCCGTACATCATTGTAGCTCTATGGACTTGTTCACACCAGCTGGTGCCCTGAGTTCCAAAGGCCCCCTTCCACTTCTGGAATGAATATCACCAGAAAAGTCAACTTTATGCAGCCAGATGCTGAGTCTAGTAAAAAAGGGCCTTGACAAGGGACCTGGGAGCATGCTAATCCAAACAGCTCAATACATGTTCTTCCGACGTTGTCTTCCTGTGTTGACTCATCACTGTCCCAGCCAGATCATCAGCAGGTGTAAACTAGCCCAGCCCTGTTGAAGATAACTAAGCATGCCTCTGCGTTAGAGCAGGAAAGCAGTACAGGCTGGTCTTCTGATTAAGGCACTGGACAACTGGGACACAGGAGACCTAGCTTGCCATGGGCTTCCCATGTGACTCTGAGCAAAGATGCTTAGAGTCAGATCCTATTTCACCTTCATGCCATCAAAGTGATATTTAGGTAGGTAAGTGTTTGCCCACACTGACACAGCAGCAAGTCTCAGCAACGAGAGACTTGACCAGTTATATAGATGGCTTATGCCTTCTACTTTAACTATCTCCTTGTTCCGTATTTGTAAAGCACCTTGTGTAAGACAGCCTTGGGGTAGAGGGAGAGCTCCTGAGTCAATCAGTATTAACTGACTATGCAGGGCCCAAGCTAGGTCCAGGTTCCTTCAAAGGGCATTCCCTTCAGATTTCACTGGGGACAGTCCAGCACCAGTCCACAGGGCCTGAAATGTGCATTTCTTCTTTTTCAGAAAGCTGCTTTTCATCTTCACCCCTTGAAAAATAATATATCAAGACAAAATATTCTATAACTGCCTGGAAGGGGTTTGTCACCATCAGCAAGAATCTGTTTTATTTCATCTCTGGTTGTGCAAGGATTATATAGCTGCTTTTCACACTTTTATCTGAGCAGTGGGCACATTTAAAAGAACACTGTAGGAATGTGTTATTTGTGCCTTGCCATCAAATGTACAAAACAGTTTATGAGAGCACACAGAGTAAGGCATATTTCTTGCCCCAGAGAGCTTAGGATCTAAGTTTTAATCAGAAGAATTAGAGCTGTGCTACAGCTTTCATTTAATCAGACCAAAATGTTGAAGTGGCTATGCTTATTTCATGAGCCTATTTCCTGATGTTTTCAAGCTTTATGATATTCCTGGACTTCCCTGCTTTCTGTTCTTCAGAGAGTCTGTTAACAGCTTGATCTGAAGCCCACTGAAGTTAGCAGTAGGGCTGCCACTGATTTCAATGGATTTTATCACCATTGATAAAATGGTTGGATGCATTCCAGCTAGCATCTCTTTCTGGCCTCAATGTTACCATGCCTGTTTCTGCTTCTCTTTCTGGACACTTTGCTTTCTGCAAAAGGAAGGACATGTGCTCCAGTGGGGATTTCTCAAAGATTGTGTGCCTGAAAACCTGCGTGCATCTCAAAAATCCTGGATAACTTAGGCCTCTTGTCTTGGCTCTCCTCAGCAGTGAGGCACCACACTCCTGTTTATCATTCTTCTTAGCAGTGCTACTGCTGAGAAATGATTTAATATTAGTGGAGAGAGGTAGTTAGCCATGACAATCTGAAATCAGGCAGAAGGCAGGGTAGATTTGCCTCTTATAGACTCACTAAATCTGAGATATATAGCACAAACTTTTGTGAGCATCTGATGAACTGAATTAGGGTTCACAAAAACTTATGCTATACATCTCTGATTTAGTCGATAAGGTACAAATCAACCCTGACTTCTTAACATTAAGTGGCCAATGCTATGACATCATTCTCATCTGTCATTTTGTTCCTCCTGTGGACAGTGGGTACTGCAGACTGAGTCAGGAAGGGGAGATCTTATCACATGAAACAAGGAGAGGAAAGACAACTATAGGGGAATGTTGTACCCATAAGCCAAGGAAAAGAGGGCATGCCCTCCCACTCTTTTTGGCTTCTGTCAGTAGGAATAATTTCCAGTGTATTTCTTGTGGGCGACAAGACAATCAGATTCTAGGGACCAATTCATCTTAACTTCAATGTAATGCCTGCATATCTCCACTCACTTAGTGCATTTGAAATCAGGGTACCAGTGTCGGACTGGCAAACTGCAGCAGTGAATCATGACCTTTAACTTGTACCCAGGCACTGTGTACCTAGGAGAAGGCTCAAGGAATACCTGCACCCTGTTACCCTCTGAGAGGATGAGGGAGATCATGGAGGTGGGGAGAGACACTGTCTCAGGTTTTCATTTCATGAAACCTCAGCTCTGTTATAAAGCCCACCAGTCATTCTGTTTTCAGTGAGTTTTGGATCTGGTTCCTAGTCAGGAAAGGTTCTTGCTGATGGTTGGATGACTGAAGGACAGCCAGTGAACAATAAGGCAAATAACCAAGAAGTAAGACTACCATCCTTCCAGCTAAAGCAGCAAACATAACAATAAGGAAGATAAAGGGTAGCATGTGATCCTTCTAATTCAGAAGCTCTCCCTTCCCTTAGATAGACCAAAGAATTGTTTCCTCTGTGAAGCAGCATTATAACTGATTGACACAAATATACAAACCCATCAAACCAATCAGAAAAATATGATTTTATGGAGCTAAATTCAGTGGGCATCACTATTTACCCCATACAAGAGCAGATTCAACCCTCCAAGATAATGGATTTGCAAATACAGCTGGTTGAATTATTTTTTTCACTGAAAATGGGGGGTTTGCTGAAATAGAAATTTGCATGAGGTATTTCTGAGGTTTTACCAAAAAAAATTAAAAACAAAAGCTTGAAAACTTCATGTTTTTGATGAAAACCCCAAAACTCTTGATGAATTTGGGGGGGGGGGAATGTTTTCATTACATTTTTTCACAAGAAGAAACACTTTTTCTTGACAAGCTCTAACTGTGGAACTCTCCCCCAGCCACCCTTTATCCAGTGCCAAGTTGATCCCACCCCAAACCCCAGCTAGTAGACTATGCCCTCCTTACATGTAGCAAAGCCAGGATAGGAAGTGATTACACTAAGAATGCACTGAACATGGTACCTCTCACCTCAGCTTTTCCCTTTTTATCTCTTTTTATGCAGCTGATGCATGTGCAGAAGCAGTGTGCTGAATTTAGGTCCTTTTATTTTACAGTCCAAAATATAATCAAGCCTTGTAAAACCTGGGAAAAAAACATGCCCAAACCCTGTTTTAAATAATAATAATAAAGAACTGTAAGTATTTTATTTTGACTGCTTGCTCTTGCTGTTTGGGATCAGCCTGATTATTTAGAGATTCATTTTTATTTCTGAGGGGGGTTTTTTCATTTAACAGCTGCACATTAATAAAAACTCCATTTATTGAAGGATTTGGTTGGGATTGCTATAATAAAATATAAGGATTTGTGCCAGGCACTAAAAGAACCCTCTGAAAAAGTAGTATTTTTCAAGTGATTAGGAGCTCCAGAACATATTGTTTCTCTGTGTAGCCCCATCACTGCAGAGCATGGTGACAGATGTCTCGTGTTAATGTTGAATGATTAAATGTCATCTCTGAAGCCACTCCCTATCTGTGTGGCACTGTACTGCTTCATCTACACAATCTGTCTTCAATCTGTTCTTTTTGCTGAAAGCCTCTAGTGTCACTGGCTGTCAAGAAACCCACATCATGGCACAACCTGCATACCATTTCCTGAGGCCGGCCTATGTCCAGACAATGGTTTTACTGAAGGAAATGGAAGTAAGGATCATCTTGTACCTTTGTGAACACCTGCTCCTGTGTCTGTCATTAATTTTATTAACAATAATTTAGAAGGAGTATTACAGTAACACTCTGGATCCCCAGATGAGATCTGAACCCTCAGCACCATACACAGATGTAGCATGAGAGAATCCTTGCCCCAAAGAATTTACAGCCTGAACAGGCCAAGGGTGATGGAATAACAGAGGTGAAGTGACTTGCTGAAGGTCACACAGAAGGTATGTGGCAGAGCCAGGAAGAGAATCTGGATTTGTGATACCTGGTTCATTTGAATGCTTCCCTTCCATTCCTTGCTATTTGTGACTCAGCATTTCTCAGCCTAATTTTTAATAGCAACCAGTTAATCAAGCTGCAGGAAGCTGCCATTACACCCCTCGTTCTGGCCCTGCCAGTCTTAGGGATGGCTCTTGCATTGTGGTTTAGGACTATCCATTTCCTATTGGCCCCAGTCATTTCACTTCCACTTTATCCTCCTGTGTTGCCAGGTATAGACCAGGGGCAAGCTCCTCATCTCATTTGCATCACAGCAAATCTGGAATCACCCCACTGAAGCCAGGGGAACTACTTCGCACTTACAATGTGCTAAGGGAGACCAGAGCCTAGTCCCAGAGCAGTGCAGGAATGCTTAATCCATAGGTAGGTCAGCTGTTTCCACCACCCTCATGTTTCACAGCTGGCTTACCTCTGTCCTTATATCTGCCTGAAACTTATGAGACCGGTGGTATTTCTTTTATGAAATCCAACCCTTGTCTCTGCAGACATACACATGTCCACTCATACACCTCCCCCTTGTCCACAACACCTGCAGCATCTGTCTTCTCAAAACTATTATCTGCTTGGCATCTGTTGCAACGACCTACTCCAACAATAAGTCACACACAGAGTACTTCCAACACACATACATACACAAGTCCATACATAGCCCAGAGGACAAATAAGGTTGCTTCCCAAGTAGGACTGATGTCTTAAGAGGCTGGTACAGATGTGGCAGGTCACATGCTTTTACCCATGTTTCTATAATTCCTATAAACTAAGGAAGAACCATAGAAGGGACACTTACATGCATCAGAAAGGGAACACGTTGTCAGAGGAGATATTCTCCTGTCTGATTTTGTACTAGCTAACATACACCTATGTGAGCTTCATCCCCATATAACATCACACTCTTTCCCCACCTATATATGATTTCTTTGACCAGGTGCCTTAAATCTTATTTTACCACGCATATACAATGTAGAAGGAGGAATGTATGTCACCCTCCTTGGGTGGCATGCCTTAATAAAGAATTCTCCCTCCTCACTTCATGTAAACAGCCCTTATACAAATCACAAGAAGTCATTTTCAAACAAGCAACTGAAACAATAGGGGGTGGTCTTCGAGTTGTGAAGATGCCCTGCAGTGGACCGAAATTGAGTTAGGTAGACAAAAAATGATGAACTCTGTTGTCACCCGATAATCCATTGGCCCAGCAGGTCAAGTAAAAGCAAGTTACCCGCTTGCTTTCACTTTTCCCTCAACTTAATCTGTGTGCTAAATTACAAGTTGATAATGGGTTCCCATTAATTATTGATTTTCTAGATAATACTTGTTAAAGTAGAATTAATGCTATTGTTTCTGAACAAATACTGCCCAAATTCTGTGTTTAGCAGGCTTGTAATCAGCTTTACCCACTTCTCATCTAATCTGATTGAAACAGATTTCCTACCAAATCTTTTTTATTATTTTGTTGATATTAAAAGGTCACATATTCATGCCAGCCTGAAAGTTTAATTTAAGTTGCCGAGATCGATTTATCATTTGCATTCACAGATGAATGGCAGAGTCCCAGTGGCTGCACTTTTAATTAAAATTGAAAATGAAGAAAGGGAAAAAAGAAGTGCATATATCTAATGGAATTCATGGGGTGATATTAGGTACTGTATTACTGAATACATTTTAGCCTATTTTCCCAAGCCCTATATTATGAGTCTGTTCATCATAATGCCTTTTGACCCTCTGCGTTTACTCCATCATAATTATCCTTTAATACTCTTATAAATGAACTTTTAGCTTATCTTCCATTAATTCTCAGAACAAGCAAAGCACTAACGTAACAAACAAAGCCATCTAAATAAAGTGTTTAACCCTTGTGGTGACTTTCTCTGATTATTCCAAAGACGCACGTCTTCTTAAAATGTAGGATGACTTAAAAGTTAGATGGCTCAATTATGCTTCTGGCTTAAAAAGTGTGATGGAATTTCAACCGGCTCAAACCATAAATTCCTATACTGGCATTTTGGGGTATAAAAACCAAACAAATTAAAAATCCGCAATTGTCAAATACAACATATAAAGAAGATGGGATTCTCTGGGTGCTTTATGGATCACTTCTCAACTGCAGATCTGTGCACAGCTTATGTATGGAGGCTAGAGGAAAGACAGCTTTGTGGGGTAAGTGGCTGGACTAAGACTCAGGTGCAGTAACTAGCTCAGCCACAGACACTCATTTAGACCTGGGAAAGTAACTTTAGGGCCAGATCCACATTGGTGCCCTAGGGCTAGGCAATAACACACATTGCAATGACTAAAATGTCAGTACCTAGTCCCAGGTGGGAGATCCAAGTAAACAGGGCTAGACTCCTTGCTTAGGGAACGAGGAACATTCGAAATCTCCAAAGGGTGATTCACAGTCAAGAGGCTCCCAGGGGTAGCCAATAGGTCACGCTAAGCACAGGGCTTTTCTGAACTCCAGTCCTGCCAGGAACTTGGGGGTTAGACTGAAGCTGCATATTAAGCACCTCCATTCACTTGGGATCTAGAGCATTCAGCCTGTGTCTGAGGGTGGGTCCTTGACCATGGCTCAGGGTGGTGCCAGCTTTGCATAATAGCCCAGCAGTTAAAGCACTTGCCCAGGATGCAGGAGGCCTGGGTTTAAGGCCTTCCTCAGCCTGAAGGGGCCCAAACCATATCTCCCACTTCCCAAACGAGTGTCTTTAACACCAAAATATAGGATAGTGTTAGTAGGGGGTACTTTCTGCCCTTCCTATTGAAAAACAGACAGCCAAGATTGAAATTGCTATGGGATCAGGAAAGAAAGCACAGTGGTGCAGGCACTCCCCTGTGTGGTAAGTGTCCTGGGTTCTGGGCCCTGCTCCCACAAATGTGTGCATTTTACACTAACAATCATTGGACAGTAACAAAAATAACTTAAAAGGAGGCTCTGGCACCCAGGTGTCCCCATTCCAGATGACTAGCCTTTCCATTCGGCTTGTTCTCCTTCCGGTCCCCTTACATTTGCATTCTCTTATGCACAGTGGCCAAGTGTTGGCTGGAGTTTGCTCACCACTGCTACCTTGATAGCTTTGCCAGGAAAGACTGGATAGGAGAGAGGCAGCAGTGGGCAAGATCTCTGGATCCAGCGCTGGCTTCTGGAGCATGATATAGCTTATCATATAACCACAGAATGGCCAGAAGGTCAGTCCTCCTGGAGGAGGCACTGACAATCTCAGATGGTCATGGGCCCACTGATTTATACAAGTCAAGAGGAACAAGCATCTCTCTCTTCAGCAGCAGACTAGACATTAGGCTAAGATGAGGAAAAATGTGGGCCACAATATACAAAGGAATGCAGGCTTCTGGGGTTGGATGCAAAGCAAGCAGGAGGGAGCTTGACTTTGTAACTTAATGGTGAGGGCACACAGCGGAGAGTAGGAAGATAATGGGTGAATCTAGGATTTTGAAAAACGGGGTGCAGGTGATGTGTTGCACTCATTACATATGACACAACACACATTTTCCTCCAGGTAAAAAGAAACTAGAGGCTTTACTAATATGCAAGGGGGCTAGGGCCAGATCAGTCAGTTGAAGAACAAAATTCAAATAAATATAACTTTATTGGAATGTGCATTAATTTGCTATATCATATATTATGTAGAACAGCGCAACAAATAAGCAAAATATAATCCAAAAATGTTGTTTCTTCCATCCTGTTATCATTAGGATTAAATATAGATCTCTTTCAGATACATAAAATCTAGCATTCTTGAACATCTTGACAGTGCATCCAATGCTTTTCTGAAAGTTATTTATCTGAGTTAATGTTTTTAGCCAAAGTTAAAAACATTTTGCAGGGCTTTGAAATAGGAGCTACATTAGAGGAGCTGCTCACACAGCTGAATCACTATGCTGCAGGGGCAAAAACCAATGTCTCTCTTGCCCAAATAAGTTTAGCTTCTTGCCCTTACAGTGGCACAGCTTCACCAAAGGAAATGGGGTATATGCCTTTCTCCTCTCCTCCACACAAGCACCTTACAGTCTGGTGGTCCAATCCCGCTCATGCAAACTAAAAAGCAGTTGCAGCAGCATAAATGGGAAATCTCATGGCATATACAAACGCCCAGTGAATTCCCCTCCCCGTCCCCCTCTCCACCCCTACCCAGAGCAGAGGGAGGAATTGAGACTCAATCTTTCACTCTCTGAGTGAGTGTTCAAGCCAGCAGGCCCGTGTAAAAAGAAGGGGCTGCCCCCATGTCCTCCTCTGGTCTTTTAGAAGAATGATCTTTCCCCTCCCGCAACGCCCCTCCCCCCCCCATACACATACAATATTTTGGGGAAAAAGGACTTAGGTACTTTCTTCCATGGGAAAGTTTGGAGTGATTAATCCTGAATGGGCAGGGGCATGTCTCTGCAGTCCCTAACAGAGTCCATTCTGGAGTCCATTTCCCCAGCCAGGCGCCCAAAAGTTAAGCACTACAACACCAAACTTCTGGGGCATCCTCAGTCCATTTTTGGATCTAAGAGACTTCCACAAGACCTGTGGCAAAGCTGAGAACAGAACCCAGATCTTCCGAGTCCCAGTCCAGGACCTTAACTACAACATCCTTGCTCTGTGAATTTAAAATGCATTCAGGTAAAATTATATTCCCAAGTAGATGTCTAAAGGCTAATTCTACTCTTGAGTCAGTCTCATAAATATTTCTACATATGTAGTAAACACTAAATCAGACTGAGCTCTTAATTATTTTCTCTGTGCTAATGTGAGTTATTATAACTTTCTATTTTGAAAGCTCAACATATTTGTCTGGACTGGTTTATTTTTGAATAAGGAAGAATTATTTCAAAAACCAAACTCAGATTTAACAAAAGGGCAATTAATTAAAAGACAGAGCTAGTGTTCTGCTGTAATGGACAAGGAAAACTTTGCATCTTGTCAATAAGGATCAATCAGATTTTCATGGAAATTTGGTGATATTCAGTGAAAAGATATTAGTGCTAATAATAAGAAAATACCTAATTCTCCCAAAGAAGGTTTTATGTCCATAAGTGCATCTACAATAACCTGGAAGAGTTAGATTATACCTAGTAATGCCCTACAGAGCTCTAAAGAAGATTAAATCGGGAGTTGTTATTAAAGGTGTATTGGTCATGATTCCAGCCTTTCTATAGCAATAGATACTAAATACAAGACAGCTTAATACTCCTGAACAGAGTTGTAAACCAACTTGCCCAAACTGGAGCACTTTCCAATAAAAAATAAAGTTTTAATAAATGACAAATGAAATGAATTCATTTTCTTTTCCCTAACCCACCTTATTTCTCTTTATTGTTATTTGCCCTCACAAAATCCGGTTACATTTTTTTCCCCAGGTTTTGATAGCAAGATGAAGAATCTTTCAAAGCAACAGAGCTAGATCCTCAGGTACTGAAAAATGATAACACTCTGTGTTAAGCTAACTGAGTTATGCAGATTTATACCAGATGAGAATCTGGCCACACGGTACACCTACAGAGTGACTGCTATTATTTAGCTTTAAGACTATCATATTTGTATTGTAAAGAAATCACCCTGAAAGCATTTTCCCTATCCTATTTTTTAAGAATTCAATCCTCTGTTTTAGCTAAAAGACAAACAATTTCCTGATTATCATCAACACAACCAAGACCAAACTGAGAAATGTATATTTATTTCCTGATAACATAATCCTTATTCTAGAGAATCTGCTGTGTGAAAGATACTCCTGTATAATACCAAAGTGTTAATGGTACAGAATATAGCCACAAGCTGATCTGAGATGCAGTGATTGCAGAGGAAAAAATAAAAATAGCATAATGCAGCTACATAATCATCTGACAATAAGTGATCTGTTTATCCGATTATTATTTTTGCTGCATGCTACTAACAAAATAGTTACAAGTCCTCTCAAAGCATTTGTGCCACAATCACAACTGGAAAAAGCTAGGATTTACCAGAGCCAGTAAGAGGCACAAACTTTCTATGTGTTCTAGCCCTTCATTAACTCTGTGCAGGGACCAGTTTCTTTAAACATTTAGACCATGAGCAGAATGAGACATAGGAGAGAGGATCTTCAGTTGGCATAAATTTCAATCACTCCACTGACGTCAACAGGATAATGGATATAAATGAGCAGTTAGTAAATGCAGACAATTGATATGAGAGGATAAAGGTATCAGTGGAGAAATCTATGGCCAATGGGGTGAAGAACAATAAGTAAAAATTCTTTACATTTATCAGGAACAAAGAGAATCCTAGCAACCATACAGGCCCAATATTGTAGAAGATTTGTAAACTCAGGATGCAGAAAATGTTTATTGTATTCAATAAATATTTCTGTTCTGCATTCAAATAAAAGTGGCATTCATACCTCCTAGTTGGAAAGAAATACTCGCTATTTCATCAGTTATTGGGGAGGATGTTAAATAGCAACTACTAAACATTTTTAAATTAATAGCACTAGATAGCTTTCAGCCAAGAAACTCGAAAAGGCAGGATGGAGATTTCTCCGCACTACCTCTGGTGATTTTTAACATATGCTGGAACACTGGGGAAGTTCCAAAGAACTAGAAAATAGCTCAGTGTTGTGCCAATATTGAGCAAGAGGGAATGGGATGACCCAATAGTGCAGGGGCAGGCAATTATTTTGGGCAGAGGACTGCTTACCAAGTTTTGGCAAGCTGTCGAGGGCCACATGGGTAGCACTGCCCCTTGACAGGTGCCCCGCCCCCGGTCACCATCTTGTGATCGCAAGTCCTGCCCCCTAACCTTTGACCTTTGCCACCAGAAGTCCCTCCCCTTGCCCCCAGAAGTACTCCTTTCAGCAAGGGGTTTTGCCATCTCAGAACCAGAAAAATACCAAATTATATTCTAAAAAGTGAACGTCTAAAACATTCATCAATTGGTTTCAAAAACTATTTTTGTCCTGGTTTACATGTGTTTGCATAATATGCATAGAGATGATTGTATATAAGAGCTTAAAATGAAGTCTCACTTTTGTATATTGTGCAGGGGAGGTATAGGTATGCAGGATGTGGGGGAGGTGATGGGTGTGCCTGTGGGGGGTGGATAAGTGTGGGGGGATGGGTGTGGGGTGAAGAGTATGTGGGTGTGTGTATGGATATGTGGGGTGGGGTGGGGGGGAGGGTGTCTGGGATGTGTGAGGGGATGTGGGTATGGGGGTCTGCGTGTATGGCAGTGTGGAGGAGGTACATATGTATGGTGGGGTGTGTGTGACCCTACAAACACACACACACTGCACATGTGCACACACACACACACACACACACACACACACACACCAGGGTACCGGTGCAGCCCCGTGCTCCTATGGTCTGGGGATGCAGGCAAGATCCACCTGGTGCTGGAGCACAGTGGGGGCAGGAAGACAGGGAAATGGCTTGTGAGGGTGCTGGGCTGGGCTGCTCAGTCCTGTTGGCTTCCCCTGGTTCCTACTGACCCTGGCTCTTGTCATCTTTGACAGGCAGCCAGGAGTAAATATAATATTAATTTACTAAATTTTAGGGGCTCTGCAGGCTGGATAGAATGGCCTGAAGGGCTGTATTTTGTCCACCCCTGCAATAGTGTCACACCCCTGCAATAGTGTCACTGGTGGAGGGCCACTGATGCAGCAGCCCTGGGTGCCACCTTTGTGCAGGAGTACAGAAATACACACAGCCACACCAGCAGCTGATCACCCTACTGTAAATAACACGCCAGCAAATGGCCCTTCCCCTGCTATCACGCAGCTGCCCTGGGCCAGCTACGCCTCTAGGATGACCCAAGAAATTATTGGTTGTTGAGTTTCACATAGATACCAGGAAAGATGGATACAGGCTGTAACTAGTAAAGAATCAAAGTTTGATAGTGTGAATATGCCCAGTGTGGGCTTTTTTTTTTTATGGAAAACATGGTTTTATGGCCTTGTCCAACAAGCTTGAAATTGTTTTTTGATGATATATCAAAATGACAAGCCACTGTGTTGACAAAATAATACTGTACAACACACAACTGTACCCACTGTGCACTACTCTAACATTTTGATTAAGCTATGAACCTTAGGCATGGACATCAGGAAAAAAAAAATTCTCCCTCTCCCCACCTCTTCCTCTCCCAAACTTACCCTCTTTTGCAATCTGACATTATGAGGATGTTGATAATTTTCTAAGAATTTGTAAAAGTTACATGAGAACAGTAACAATTACTTTCTTTCATAGAGTGCTAGCCTCCCCTGAGAAGCCTTGATTCTGTGCAGTAACCATACTTGATGGCTAACGTGACCTGCAAGTCAGCACAGTTATGCGGAGGTTTACTGTAAGAGCTATATTTCCAGAAGTCCCCATAATTTACAACTCCATCTGAAATCCATGAGAGCTTTAAGCCAGTGGCATCCCTGAAAGCCTGCTCTACCTATCCATTCAACCAGCCTAGTATTTGGGGGTAAATTCACTGAAATTATAAATTAGCAAGAAAATGATAAAACACCTAAGAAATCATGATGTGCTAAGTATTAACCAGCATGTCCAGGAAAAACAGCAAAGCACAGCTAAAACAGTGTCCTTTTTCTTCTGCCTTCTAAAACTCTGAGATTTCCAGAAGTGTGAAGAACTCTAGCCACTTAGCTGTTCAGATGGATGTTTCTACAGCTATCTGTAGACATCCAAGTCCAAAAATCTGGGACAGAGCTTCTCCACTTCTTTAGTGAGTTGCAATGGAGCTTTTCAAAGGTGGAAGATATTTGCAGTACAAAGCAAGATGTCCATTAAGTTATACCACTTTCACTCTGGCATAACTCCATGGAATTCAACGAACTTAAGGGAGCATAAGACTGATGTAACTGAGTAAGGAATGAGGCCAGACATGCTTTGATTTGCAACAGGTCGGCACAGATTGGGAAGCAGAACACTGCTGGTCCCTTCAGTTGCTCCAGACATGGAAGCCCTGTTGAAATTAATGAGCATTTTCAACTGCAGTTCAGTTACTGGGTAGGGGCCACATTACAAAGAGGACAGTACATACGCATCATTAAAGCAGAATTAACTAGCAGCTGTAATACATTTTCCCTCTTGCTGGAAAAAAATGAGCAAAAGCCCTCAAGCAACATGTGTCCTCATTATTCCCACTTTTTTAGAGACATTGAGAAACAGGCATTGTTGGGGATCGTTTTGTGGTCCAAACTCTCTCTTTATTTCACTTGCTGTCCCCCAAGGAGGTAGCAATGGCATGGTTAGGCAACTGCGCCTGATGAAATTACCCTATTTATTCATGGGACTTCCTTAAAAATAATAATTTAAAAAGAAAACCTGTGGGAGCTGTGTAACTAATTCATGTATGGATTTGCAAACTGGCAATTTGCAAATTAATTGCCCCCAAACAATATGCTCTGCAGACAGGTTGTCCGAACACTGAGGCTGCATCCTTTTTTTGTGCGGTGGCTGCCCAATAATAGGCCGTTGAAAAGCTTACTGGCCAGACAATAGATCTGCTCAAGTGTGCAACTATTTAGAAGGGAAGCTGTCACGCCTACCCCAGGTGGCAAAGGTTTGTTCTGCCTGTCTCCAGCTGCTGTGTCCTGTCATGAGAACACAGGAGCCATGTGTGTGCAACAAAGCAGTTTTGCCTTATTGCCCCTTATGGCCTGGAAGGACGCAAAAATATCAACAGCATATGGGCCTTGGGGATTTCACTCATTTAACAAACATTATATTTTCCATAACAAAACAACAATATTTTTGGTGCTTAGATCAACCAAGTAACTAAATTAAATTCCCTAGACAGTGAGGGAAGAGATGCTAATTGGCTTGGCTCATGGATTTTCTATGCAGCTCCCCAAGAAACAGATTGGCCCATTTTTCAAATGACCAATTGTTAATTGGAGTAATGAATAGAAGGTTGGGAGGGCCGATCGCTCCAGCTTGGTAAATTCAAATTCAGGATATTCATGAGTAGAGCACAGTAGAAGTGAAACAGTTTTCACAGGAAAGGGACAGACAAGCTGGTGCCAGTCATAAACAGAAGCCATTCTTCATTCAGTTATCAGTGCCTGTTTTCTCCATCCTCCAGGATGTGAGGGTCTTCAAAGATCTCGTCACTGGTTCTTAATACACTGTGCAGCAAAAGAACTTTTATCAGCAAGGCCTTTGTAGATTTGAGGCTAAGGCCTAGTTGTCCAACCTTTGTAGCCTTCAGTCCCTTTACTCACACTGAGCACTGCTTTATTTCCTGGGTCACTCCCAGTCTCAACAGAAGTACTTGAGAAAGAAGATACAACTCAGCACGAATAAGAGCAAAGCCTTTAGCCTCTAGCACACGTTATAATAATATTTAGCTACCGAAGGGAGATGCCACTTGGCCAAATTAGTTATGGCCAGATTCTAATACCTTTTCTCATGCTGAGTGCCACCATACTCTGCAAGCACCTTGTTGAGTACAGTCACATAAAACGTAAGGGCGGCACAGTTCAGCCTTTAACCCTTGTATGGTGCTTTTAAAATGAAAAGAAACCTGGTGTTAGGGCAGACTTGTGACTATGCTGTCACAGAAACAGCCCAGGGAAATAATGGTGGGTCAGAGCTGCATGATACTTTCCTTAGTCCCTCTTTACTTTGTATGCTTTCCCTCAGTACCCAGACCCAAGCCCCTAGTGACTCTGATTAGGCATGCTGGGGTGAGGTTATTCTTTTTATTTTATTTTTTTTAATATATTCTGTGTTCTAGGTGAAATCAGCCAAATCAGTTCCAAATCACGTCAAATGGGCAGAATTCAATCTTTCCAAAAACTATATTGATTGAGCAGGCAGAACTCAATCATTCTAAACACCATGTATGGCGCTACAACCAGCAAGCATCCTCCATTCCAGTCTCTCACCCTGGGACTTCACATACTCCCAAATCCATTGGCAGGCATCCTACATGCAGGCCCAAGCCCAGAGGTCTTGGGATTCGGATGCTCCCCTTGCAGTTGCGCGGGCCGGGAGCGATCCGGGCCCTTTTTCGCGCCGCGCAGGCTGTGGCCAGCAGCCCGGGCACGCTGGGTCGGAGAAAGCAGGCAACACACTAGAATTAGGCACGGACTCGTAATGGTTGATTCAAGATTGTTTACTTACGCCCTAGATGGTCGCGGTGTAGGCTGGACAGTTTCCCAGGCAAAGCTCCACTTAAATCCTCATTTGAGGACTCAGACAGTATTCGGATCACTCCCACGGAGTTGTCAAGGCTCCGTGGATCCTTTTTGCGCACAGGGAAGAGGGATACGTCAAGGATTGCGCTCGGTGACGGGGAGAGGCTAGAGGCTGATCAGACCCCTGTTGCCTTCTTTGAATACGCTGGGTCCAATAGGCTCCGCAGCGCTTAGAGATCTTCACAAAACATGAAGTCTCCTCCTCCTGATGTTCATGGAGTCCTCCAACTTGGGTGGAAACCACTCGAGCCTCTTATACGGCTAGCAAGCCAATCGCTAGCCACCACGTGGGAATAATTTAATGCAAGCCAATAATGGGGCTCGAATTAGAATACAAATGGCGGGAACTCTTTGCACCGTGCATTTCTGAGCTGCAAAGAAGAAATGCACCCTGCAAAGAAAGCTTCAAATGGTGGGAAAATAATTCAGCGGTGCCAAAGCACACACAAACAAAAATCACACCCTTGGGTTGTGACAGCAGTCAGCCTACCTTTGATTCAAGTTTAGAGAGCATCCTCCCAAGAGGTGCCGACAGCCTTTAAGATGCATTGACTTCCCTGGCATCGATAGCACTTGACACCTCAGAGAAGGTGATCAGCTCTTTTCAGAGCAGGGCCCAAGGTTAGTTTAGAGAAGATGCTTGGATGCTCCTGGTTGGTAAGGTCCCCTGTGATTTCCTACTATTCTGAAACTTGGGTTAATGGTCAAGTGCTAATTATGGTCACATATCTTACAGATTCTCACTGGAATCTTACCTATTAATTCATCAGGTTATTTGGCAGGGGGCAGAAGCAGCCACAATAGAAACAGACTCCCCAGGAACCATTATTAACAGATTTCATTGCACTTGCAATTTCAAATAGGACCAGAAGCTTTTATCTGGTTAGGCCTTCCAGTTTTAATCTAAAAGTAGGAGCTGTTTGATCCCAGTTCACGTTCATATTTTAAATTGCCTGCACTCAATTGGGTTTGTAAAGGAACCGGACAAGATTTTTAAAAGGGCCTGCTAAATGTAGGTGCATGAGTTAAGACATTTTAAGAATGCCTGCTAATCAGAAAGACATGCCCAGAAATTCCTGAAAATAAGGCAAAAATACAGCTATATGAAAGTTTATTTTTTCAGTTTGGTGTCTGAACTAACACCAACCCTCCTACCCACCCTCCCAAAAATTAAATTTCATTTTGGGTTGACCAAAATAGTTTGGTATGGGATTATTTCAGCCTTTTTCACACTTTTGTTATATGTTGGTTAATTTGGAAATGAAAAGTGGAAATGTTTTGTTCTGAAAATGTTAAGAAAAACTTTGTGACAGTGTTTGAACCCCACCGTATTTTTGGCCTTAACTATCCACCAGAATTCAAACCAAATTTGGGAATTGGTTTAGTTCCTTCAAAACTGCGTTCTCCAGGGATTTTACTGGTCACCAAAAACCTGTTGCCCAACTTCCATGTCAAGCTCAGCAAGGAAAGACTGAGGCAGCCCAAATCAGGAGTCCCTTTTTAAATCTAGGCCACCACTACTTTATTTCTGCTTTTTTGTTTTTCATGTTCACCTTAAAGATATCCCTTCTGCTTAAAGCAAGGGTGTCAAGGTAATTTGGCTCTGTGGGCCAGGCTGGGACCACAGAACTCCTCATGAATCAGATGCAGACCACAAAGCCTTTGACTGTGGCTGCAAGTGCTGCTATGTTAGCACCAGCAACCAAAGAGTAAACAGTAACAAAGTTGGGTGGGGAGACACACACAGGTGAACATTGCATATTTTAGTCTCCTGCAGTGACCAAAAACACTAAATTCAGCATCAGCTTTTACCCCCTGGGTGCTGGCTGCCTTGACACTGCCACAGGGATGAGCAGCAGCTGCAGTGTTAACTCTTTGGCTGCTGGCTGCTGTAGAGAAAAGATGCGTGGGCCAGATGACCCACCTCTACAAACTGGGTCTGGCTGGCAGGCCCGGTTTGACATTTGATATGTGATTATATTAGTCACACTTGATTTGAAAACAGTAGTAATACTGTATATAGCATAGTCACAATATAAACAGAATATTTTCAAGAATATATTTAGCATCTTTCACCAAGGATAGCAAAGGAATTCAGTGGCCTGACACGTAGCTTCATTTTACAGAGAGACTTAACTGAGGCTGTAAGAGGTTAAGGCCTATATTTTCAAAAGTGACTGCTAATGTTTGGAGCCTGTATTTTTTGGTGCCTGTCTTGTGACTCTTTAAGAGGCCCAAATTCTCAGACTATAGCCTAAGAGACTGGGTCAGGGTCATCTGAAGAGTTGGTGGCAGAGCTATGAACCAACACCAGTGGGCCTGAGACTGTTCAAAGATCTTGACCGCCCAGTCTTTCCCCTGCTCTCATCTGCTCCTCCCTGAGCCTGTTGGTACAACATGCGTTCATGTCCTGCATTGCCAGGCACATACAGAATACTAGGAATGCCACGATGGAACAGGTTCTTTCCATGGACAAGAGCTGCCCCTGCCATGGACCTGCTAGATCCTCACCCAGGACTCATTGAATCCCAAGGCAGGCCTTAATTCAATAAGAAGGGGCTTCTTCCTGGAGCCTTCTTTGATTCTGAGCTAGGGACAGTCCTACCTCCTCACAGCCTCTGTGCCAGTGTATGAGATGTCTGAGCAGAGCCTGGTACTGTGCTCAGTACCTAGAGATGCCTGAGCCACAAAACTCCCCAGGTCCCAAAATCGAATCCCCCCATCCAAGGTTCCTTTCTGTTTGGTGGTTCCTGCTTTGGCTGAAAGGTTTTGGAGCAACATCAATAGGCTGGATATTGTCTGTTACTGGCAGCCAAGGACTCTCAGGAGCCCTAAGCCAATATGAAGGCAACATACTCAACCTCTACACCAAATATTTCTGAGCCACCATAGCACTGGAGATGTTTCAGGGGAAGAGGACTTGGTTTTGACCACGTTTGCATCCCTCTTGCTTGCTGGTGCATCCCCTCATCCACACAGATTGTCACTTGGAGCAGGTTCTGGGCTGCTCTGAAATGTGTCAGGACCAGCATGGATTAAATCAAGAGAATCAACATGTTTTCCCAGCTTCTTATAGTAATCCTTCCTCCATGCACGTGCATATACACACAACTAAACTGCTTCCTATAACTCCTTGTGCAGTTGACGTGTGGTGGTAGGAGGTGTTTCCAGGCTGCCAGAGAGTATTTGAAGCCTCAGGAGCTTCAACTGCCCCTGTTGGTACACAGCTAAGCAAGCAGCTCATAGGTAGACATTGGTGATAATTCTGCCCCTTGCCCGCACCCAGCCTTAGATCCCACAGCTCAGGGCACATGAACCCCACTATCCAGCTATGCTGAACCCCTAAGACCAAAACTAGTGCTATATCTTAGTGGGCAGGTGAAGAAGGGACATGGGGACAGTGCCCACGTGCAGGGGCTCTCACTGAGTTTGAATAGCAGGGCTCAGTCAGCACAAGCCAAAAGTCCCTAGTGTTGGGACTCAGGGCAGCCGGCCAGCAGCTCTCTCTGACTCCCACCCGGGCAGATAAGGGTCCGGGGCCTTAGAAGGCCGTTAGGCGGGTATTTGTGATGCTTGGAGTGGAATTAATTAGGCGGACGCTTATCAGTTGCAAAGCAAGATTATTTATTTATGCCGTCAAGGTGGTGAATAGCGGAGGTCAGAGATATTTGGTTAGTTATAGCTTAAGGTTCGAAGGTCGTATGTTGGTCTGTATAAGAGTTTGTTGATCGGGCAGATAAATGGAGAAAAAATCGAGCCGGCAGGTCGTTGATTTATGTCTGATAAGGTCAAGACGGGGGAGACTGACAAGCGATCAATTTGTCAGTTATTCTCACACATACGTTTAGAGGTTTTTTTAGGTGTGTGTGCGGAGGTCTCCCGTTCTTTACAGAAGTTAAGACGGGTTTTATTTGTGTAATAGTCAATTGTTTTTTGTCATGTCATAAATTTAATTAGAATCGCCAATTATCTAGCAGTCTTCGCTAGGGTGTTATCTCACAGGGTTATTCCCTGTTTTCTTTGATCAGTTATAATGATTTATGTACAGCACAGAAGGCTAAGTTTCATTTTATGTTAGTGTCGCAGTTATAAATTTCTTTTTGACATGCGCAGCAAAAAAAAAAGTGGTTACTATCATTATTGTTAACCCTTAGTTAACCTAGTGCAGAAAAAAACTGTTTTGAATGGTTTTATTTGTTTGTGACATGGGCACTACTTAATTTGGTTGTGACAAGTCCCCTTGTCCATAGCACAGCAAGTTATATCATGTTTATATATAGACTATTTTGTTTATTATTGTTAGTGTTTGGCAAGTGGGTGTATATAAAAGCAAAAAGCGTGGTTAATTTTGTTTTGAGATATTGTAAAATTTAACAATTAAAACATATAAATATAATAATGGCTATTATGATTAATGGTAAACACAAGATAATTAAAGACGCCGACACTTGAATTAACTTAAACGCAGTAAACTGTTATTTTTGATTGTATGTAATCTTTTTTAATTTGATTTTTTAAGGTAATTGAGACTGAGGTATTAGATTAATGCCCCCTATATAGAGGGTTTTTAAAATTGTGGTTTATTATATTTGAGTTAAATTGTAGTTTTGAAAACACCAATTTTTTGTATCGTTATTAGCGGCCTTTTTTTATTTTTTTTAATTGTTATCTCTCTTTTTAAATCATTCCTTTTCCTCTTCTTTTAATGTATAGGTTTCTTTAGAACCTTGACTATTTGTCCCCTTCCATCATTATCTCCCTCATCTCTTTTTTTATGTTCTTTTAATTAATGTTTTTGTTCACACCCGACCTTTCTGCGACATCCCCTAAACCTTTAGACTATTAATGTTGGGTTTTTTTAATAATTTAGAGCTTTTTATTTAAAACATTATGACTTGGCTTTACTGTGTAAAGTCTCAAACAGGCTTTAAAACAAAACAAAACAAGTATGTATAAGATTATTAACAGGAAAAGAAAAACTTTAAAATGACTTGTTAGTTATGTCTTTGGCCTAAAATGACAGAAGGTTTATGATCGAGTTGGAGGTTTCGAAGTCAGCTCCGTTCGCCGAGGAACCTGTTGGTAACAGCAGGAATAGAGCGACGACCCTGTTTGCGACATATGAGCAGGTGGTCATTGTGTCGTCGACTCAGGTGTGCTGTAGGTTGGTGTTCGGTGATTTTTGTGATTGGGCAGTTATAGATTGTCTTTTTGTCACCGCTGGGCCTGTAAGGGGATAAAACAAATGAATAGACAAACAAACAAAGAAAACTAAAAAACAATTAAATTGTCTTTTGTATATCTACGAGCATAATGTCGTAGTGGTTGGAATAGATTATTAATGTCCCCTTTGAGTAGTTGTTTGTTGGGGCAGGCTGTGGTGTTATCCGGAATGCGCTGTTAGGCATGGGTGCCTCCGGGGCCCGGACCAGTTGGCGGGATCAGTCGAGGTTGGTAGCCTAGTATATGTGTCAGTTGTCGTTGTCTTGTATCTTTTAGGACGTGTAGCCATTGTTTGGTAAGCGTGAAGTGGTTTAGGAGGTACCCAAACATGGCTTTTATTTCGGTATCTTTTGGGGTGGCAGTCTTGATTTTTTTCGTGAGTTGAATTGGGAATGTCTTGGTCTTTGGTATTTGACTGGATATGTAGTAAGGTGGCTTGATATTTCGGCTGGGTTTGTAGCTATTGATTTTATAAGGGCTTGTAGTCGTGGAAGTTGACTTAAAAGATTTTTTGTTGGCTGAGTAACGAGTAGGTTGAGAAGGCGAAGGGTGATGGTGTTCTCTCCTTCATAAATCTTTATGTATGTTTTGATGACGTCAAGGGTGGTGGTGGTGGTTGTATCTTTTGGGTTGGTTATTTGTTTGGTTATTGTTATAGGATGAGCGGTAGCTGTAGTTGTTATTGTGTTTGGTGGGAGGATCGGATTTTTGTTCGTTGTCCCCTCCCTGTGGGACGGAGGTAGGGCCGCTGGGAGCAACTTCATTTCAGGGGGCGGGCTTGTTGGGTGGAGTTTTATCTGTTCTTTTGTGGCTCTGCCCTTTTTTTTTAGGTCTTCCGGGCAGCTCATATTTTTTTTGGTGTCATTTTTTGGTGGCAACGGAGGGTTTTGGCACGCTGTCATCTCCGCAGCAGCTTTGTTGACTGTAGCTAACTGGGTTTTTAAGTTTGTATTTTTATGCAGTAGGAGTGATATTATGTTAATCATTTTTTTTTGTTCCACTCGGAGCTTTCCCACTCCTTTTTAACTCTCTCCTCTCTTCTCAGCGAGAAGTAGCCGCTGACGCACCCTGACTCCGCTCCGCTCGCTTGGTGATAAGCGATGTGGGCCCACAATTCATCCGCGTTATCTATATGGTGCCCCTCACTATACCAGGGTCAGTTTTTAATTAATTTTATCTCTATCACATTTTTTTTGTATCCTGTTCGTGACGCCATGTCGGGACCCAGGGCAGCTGGCCAGCAGCTCTCTCTGACTCCCACCCGGGCACATAAGGGTCCGGGGCCTTAGAAGGCCGTTAGGTGGGTACTTGTGACGCTTGGAGTGGAATTAATTAGGCGGACGCTTATAGGTTGTAAAGCAAGATTATTTATTTACGCTGTCAAGGTGGTGAATAGCGGAGGTCAGAGATATTTGGTTAGTTACAGCTTAAGGTTTGAAGGTCGTATGTCGGTCTGTATAAGAGTTCGTTGATCGGGCAGATAAACGGAGAAAAAAAATCGAGCCGGCAGGTCGTTGATTTACGTCTGATAAGGTCGAGACGGGGGAGACTGACAAGAGATCAATTTGTCAGTTATTCTCACACATACGTTTAGAGGTTTTTTTAGGTGTGTGTGCGGAGGTCTCCCGTTCTTTACGGAAGTTAAGACGGGTTTTATTTGTGTAATAGCCAATTGCTTTTTGTCACGTCATAAATTTAATTAGAATAGCCAATTATCTAGCGGTCTTCGCTAGGGTGTTCTCTCACAGTGTTATTCCCTGTTTTCTTTGATCAGTTATAATGATTTATGTACAGCACAGAAGTCTAAGTTTCATTTTATGTTAGTGTCGTAGTTATAAATTTCTTTTTGACATGCGCAGCAAAAAAAAAAGCGGTTACTATCATTAATGTTAACCCTTAGTTAACCTAGTGCAGAAAAAAACTGTTTTGAATGGTTTTATTTGTTTGTGACATGGGCACTACTTAATTTGGTTGTGACACCTAGGAAGGCCTAGACTCACAGAGAGGGAACTGGAGGGAGACAGGCAACAAGAGAAGAAACTGATCTGAGTGAATGGATGGGCCACTGCCTGGAGCAGAGACTAGGATGAACAGATAGAGCAGATGTGGGAGGACGGATGACCAGGGGTGCTGGGCATCCTTGCAGCTCCAGGTTGCTCAGAATATTGGAGAAGCAGTGAGGATAGGGAAGGGACAGGCAAGGGCTCCCATCCTCAGCATGTGTTGCAAATGGAGAACCTATCCTGCTTCCAGAGACACTTGGAGACAGCCTGTTCACATACTGTCTAAGCTGCTCACTTTACAGGCTGGGAAATGCTGGGACAGACATCTCAGTATTTTCAGGTCAAACTACCAGAGGGATTGTAGGGCTTTGTTTCTGGTCTTGGGGCTTCCTGGGCTCAGGTTTCCCAGTTTTCCTTCACAGTCCCAAGAGCCATGTGACTCCATATGTGGGCTGGGATTCTGCGCTCATCCTGTGACCAGCCCTCCATACCATATACTTGCACACATTTACAACTCCATAAAAAATTTCCCTGGGCAGTCAATTTCCCAGGTCTGAAGTGCTGTTCCATGTTGCTAGGGTGTAGGCTGTGACCCAAGAAGTTTTATCTGCCCCTGCTGGCTCCATGGAGCCTGGCCAGGCTTGAGCCAGGAACTCCTTTAGAAGCTCTGATGAGAATCTTGGGAAAGGGGCCTATCCCTTCCCACACCCAGCTAAACCCTTCAGAGCTCAGGATACATGACCCCCACTAGCTAGCTCTGCTGAGCTTCCTAGAAACTCTGAGCCTGTGTTGGGCCCCATTGGGAGGATGCCCAGGCACAAGGGCTCTCATTGAGCAGCAGGGCTCAACAGGCATAAGCCAAAGGGCATTGGGGATAGCTGGACTGAAAGAGAGAAGGAGCCCAGGGAGAGAGACCCCAGCCTGTGGGACACAGGGCCCATTTCCCTGCCATGATACCATACCTGAGCAGAAAGACAGTATATGTGCCTTCAGTCAGCTTGGGCTCAGGAGAGACCCCACAGGAATGTACTTTCTGCTAACTGTATCTCTGGTGACAACAAGAGCCCTAATGTAAAAACAGAGGGGCCTGTGGGTAAACGGGTGTGAAGGTGACAGCTCTGGACTCTTCATAGGGTGACTGTGATCCCTACAGGCATCACCAGTGCTGCCTTTCTAGGACAATGTTCCTCTGACACATTGGCAATGCATAGGGGGTGCACAAGGGTACACACGTGCACCCCCTGTGTGTGGTAGTGTACCCCCTATGAAAAAGGCACCGCTAACACTGTTGGCGGCATTTGTGGGCAGTCTACGATAGCCACTGGCCACTGCCACCACTGCTGGCAGCGTCTGCGGGTGGTCGCCAACCGCCAGTTGGCACTCGCCACCCCCTCCCGCCACCAACAGTGCCGTGGCTGCCTGCAGGAACTTCACACTTATCACAACCACGCTCCCACCACCAACAGTGCTGCTGCCGCCTGCCAGAGCTTGCCGTGCTCCCCCAGCCGCTGGGGGGCACACGGCATTCATGCTCTGACAGAATGGGGCCTCTGTAGGACACTGATCAAGATGGAATCACAAGACAAACCATGAGTTTCAGCAATGAAAAGCAACAGGGACTCTTCTCTTTTTCATATTGAAGGAGGACATCAGAACAGATGAGAAGAAGGAGCACCCAGAGCCACCAGTCTGCTTCATTAGCAGTCATGCTTAAACTCAAAGAGTCTTAGCAAGCCCCACTTGAAGCCCTCAAGCACAATTACAGGGCACAAGGCCCAAAACACAGAGACCACCCTATGACACACTACAGGCAAAAGAAAGGAAAAGAAAGGGGGACAAGGGCACTGCCAATGCCCTGTCACTGCAATGGCAGAGACTCTGCTGGTTGCAATATGTCCAGAAAATTCCAGGAGGAGGAGGACAAAAACTCTAACAACCCATATGAATCTGACCTTGAGGTAAAATTCTTTCCTTACTCCAGATATGGAAGTTGGTTCAACCCCAAGTAGAAGAACCAGGAACCTCTGGGTTTTCTAAATACTGGCAGGAGCATCTATTCACCCCAAGCAAACCCACAGCCTTAGCTATAGCAAACATCCCCATGCTTTAAAGGGAGGCAAAAAAAAATTTAAAACACAAACAACAAACAAAATCTGAAAAGCCTGCAGTGAATGTGAAGGGAGAAACAAATTAGGGCTGTGTGAAATGAAACTCAAGGTAAAATGGAATGGTGCCAACAGAACAGCATTCCAATTCGAATTTCATTTTGAGTTGAAACAGCTGTTCTGTTCCATCAAAACAGAAAGTCTGTTTCCACATCTCACTGGGGATGGGAACTCAGCCCTGCTGGGCTGATTTCACATCCCCAGCGCTAGATTGCTCCGGGAACGGCAAAGCCCCGGCACTGGATTGGGGGGGGGGGGGGCGGGAGGCAGTCCAGCTGGGCTGCTTTCCCATCCCCCATGCTAGATAGGGTTGGGGGTAGTGAGGCAGCCTAGCTGGGCTGCTTCCCCATCCCCCATGCTAGATCGCACCGGGGATAGGGAGGCAGCCCAGCTGGGGTGTCTTGCTGCCCGCGGTACCATCTAGTGCTGGGGATGGGGATCTAGCGCAGGGAATGGGAAGTCAACCCAGCTGGACTGACTTCCCATCCCCATCCTATGGTTGAAACATTTCAACTAACCTCATTTTGTTTCGAGGCTATTTCAAAGGCTTTTGTTTCATTCCGATTTTGCTGTTTCAATCTCGAAAATGGTTGAAACAATGTTGAAATGAAACATTCAGCAAAATTTCGCACAGCCCTAAAAAAAATCCTTCCTGACTCCATGTGACCAGAAAAAACTCAGAAGCATGGGATTACATTTACTCTTGCACTATTGCTTTTCAGGCTCAACAACTTTTCTCCTTACTTTTGTTTGTTTGTTTGATTTTTGTTTTCTTTTTTTAAAAAGCCTTCGAGCTGGTGTCCCATGATCTCCACAAGGAAAAATAGGCCAACTGTGGCCTCAGCTACATCACAGTCTGATGGCTGGGGAATTGGCTCCAAGGTCGGACCCAGAAAGCGGTAGTAGACAGAAGTAAATCATTGTGGTGCTGTCCGATGTTTCTGCCCCTAGAGCTGGGTGGTAAGGGTATTCATTCCAAAAGCAGGAGACAGTTTTAGGTCCCAGAGTGGGGTTGAATGTCCAGCTTTCCCAGTTCCCAGCAGAATGCTTTAACAAACAGGCCAGAAAGGAAGCATTACCCAGGCCTTTGCTAGCTCTCTTGTTGAAGCTGGCAATGAAAAGAGAATGAGAGGGCTGGAAAGGGGACAGGGCAATGCTTGATCTATGGTAGCTGGAGCACTGCAGTAGGTAGAAAGGAGAAAGAAATTGTCTCTCACCCCAGTAACAGTGATCCTGGCCCCAGAAGCTGGGTCTCCCACTTTTGTGGGGTAAGTGCCCTCACCACTCATTTGTTGGGGCTAAAACATGAGAGGACCCCTCCGCTAGTGTCAAAGACCCAGTCATCACAATTTTTGCCAGGCAGAAGTGTGAGATTTATGTTAATGCAGTGTGCACACATACAAAGCCATGTATGTGCCCAGGCAAAGCAAAGTCTACTGTACATGCTCAGTAGCCTCCCACACCGCACGGGGAGTAGAAAGGCAAATGGTACATCAGAGCCATGAATGGCCGTTACATGGCTGGGTGAGTGCCATTTGGGATCATAAAGTGAAATAGGATTGTGCCCAAGGGCATGCACATGGGCAACCACCATGGAGCAGCTGACTCCCTCTGAATCCACACCCCAGCTTCCCTCAGGTCAATTCTCTCTGGAACTGTATCCCACAAGGAGTCCACTCAAGAGTATCTCCAAACTGCCTCTAGTGCCTGTCTGTCATTTATGATTTGCCTCCTCTCACATCCCAAACCCATAGTTCCACTGTCTAATTGCTGATATATGCCGAGTAGGGGTTCCTGGTACCTTGGCAGGTGCTGATAACTGGAGTGTAGACCATGATATGATCTCCTCACCATCAGTGCTTTGGGTCATATCCTTATGGCGGGAGGACAGTGAGGTATAAGTCAGAGCCCTGTTCTCTGGGGGCATTTTAGGGGACAGGACCAGGTTGCTTCAGCTGATGTGGCCCCAAGAGTCCTGCCCACTACCCTGGTTTGTTGGCAGGATGTCAGGGGAGTGTGTTACCCACTGTAACGAGTTGGGTGTTGGGGTGACGAAACCACCTCCACTGGCCACCATCTGGGCCCCACTGCATTGTCTCCTTCAGCCTCTCAGGATCCTACCCTGTTATCTTTCCTGCCATACCTTGATGTTATTAATTGACAGGGAGGCTGCCCTTCAAGTTCAAAGAGGGTTTTGGATTCCAGGACCACGTCTGAGTTGAGGCCCCCCTGGGCTGTGTTTACTCTGGTGGAGCCCCACAGCCTGGGGACCACTATCCCAGGACTGCAAGCTCCTGGGCCCCAGCTCTGGCTATGCCCTCATGGGCTCTGGGCTTCTCAGCCTCTCGTCTCACCCTTGTGAGTTCTGGGCTTGCACCCCATCTTTGCTGCATCTTGCCCCTTGTGGGCTCGGGAACCCTCAACCCCTAGTGTCACCTTCTGTAGGCTCTGGTCTTGCACCCCCCAGCCTCTACTGTCTGACACCAAAGTCCTTCTGCAGCCAACAGCACCTAGGATCTGGCATGTGCCTGGGCACCCTGACCAGTGGCCTCATCTGCCCCTACAGATACAACCTGGTCTTCTGGTGTAATCAAAAGCCAAAAACCATGAGCATCCACTCCAAACCCAAAGGTTCTCTTCCCAGGGACAAATCTGCCCTGCCAAAGCTCTTGCCCAAAGGGCCCAAGGTATTTACCTGCGCTTGGTTCAGGATGCAGGGCTTTCTCCACCTCCACAGCAACTCAAAGTCCTTTCTCTGGGCCACCCAACCTAGTTCCTTCTTGGAGGTCTGTCCTCTGAAGCTCATAGCCCCTCTGGCTTGGGGCTTGTGCTTATAAGTCCCTTCCTGGGTCACCTGACCCTCCACTTCTGCCCCAGGCTGTTAGTCATTGCTTGCACTTGGGATGGGCACCCATTTTGTTTCAGGACTCTTTATCCACATTAGTTTGTCCCAGAGGTTGGGGAGGGCCAGTTACCCCTGGGCTTCCTCTTACCTTTAGTGATAGGGTAGAGGCCCCATTAAACACATGCACTGACTGTAGCTCTGTTGTTTCTGTAGACCTGGAGGTGATGACATGGCTTGTCTGCCAAGGACTGGGAGATCACAGACCTTTACTTCAGGGGGCTCTATGACAGGTCCTACCTCTTCCAGGTCCTCATCCATGCGGGAACCAGTGATGCAGCCAGGAGTAGTCCTGACCACGTCATGGGTGACTACAGGGCTCTGGGGGCCAGGCTTAGGGAGACAGGGGTGCAGGTGGTCTTCTCATCCATCCTCCTGGTCAGAGGTCGCAGTAGGCATCACAGCACTTGCATCAGAGAGGTCAACCTGTGGCTCAGGAGTTGGTGCCATAGTGCAGGATTTGGCTTCCTGGACCACGACCCACACTTCCTGACAAGGGACATCCTGAGGCACAATGGACTTCACCTCTCAGTAAAATGTAAAAGTATTTTCTTCAACAGGCTGGCTGACCTCCTACGACGGGCTTTAAACTAGCTCAGACAGGGGACGGGGAGGCGGAAGAAGGAGAACATCAGGAACCTGCAATCCATGGGATGTCCAGCAGTACAGCACAGGTAAGCAATAAGTAAATAAGCAATAAGGGGCCCATTGGGCATCAGAGCTGGGGGCAACAAAGGCACCAGTCACAGGGCTCAAGTGCCTATACACTAAAGCTAGAAGCATGGGGAACAAGAAGGATGAACTAGCACTCCTGCTTGCAGATAACACTTATGACTTAGTGGGGTTAACAGAAACTTGGTGGGACTCTACCCATGACTGGGCAGTACATATTGAGGGCTATAAGCTGTACAGAAAGGATAGAGTGGGGAGGAGAGGGGGAGGGGTTGCGCTCTATGTCAAGGAGCGTTATACATCGACCCTTATCAAAATGGAATCGGAGGAGGAGAAAGTAGAAGGATTGTGGGTTAGGATACATGGAGGTCAAGGAGAAAGGGATTTGGTGGTAGGGGTCTGCACACCAAGGGGAAGAACTAGATTTGGAATTCCTGAGGCAGCTCTCAGAGACCATAAAGACTAGGGGAGGAGGTAGTCATGGGGGACCTAAATTACCCTGACATCTGCCGGGAGACACAGACAACAAATTCCCACCATTCACGCAGGTTCCTATCCTGTGTATAGGACCTCCACCTGACGCAGGAGGTACATGGTCCCACTAGGGGGAATGCTTTACTGGACCTGGTATTGGCAACAGGGGATGACATGGTAGGGGACCTACAGATCAGTGGTCACCTGGGGGACAGTGACCACCAAATAATAGAATTCATCATAAGGCATAGAGTGGGAAAGGTAACTAGTAGGATGGAAGTGCTAGACTTAGGAAGCCTGACTTCAGCGAGCTCAGGCGTTTAGTCGATGATGCACTGCAGGGTAAGAGATTTGGCGAGATGGGAGCCCAGGAAGGGTGGCTGTGCCTTAAGGAAGCAATCCATCGGGAACAGAGGGAGACTATCCAGATGTGGGGGAAAAGGGGGAAAGGGGCCAAGAGGCTTCCTTGGCTGACCAGAGAAATCCAGAGCAGCCTAAGGGCAAAAAGGGGGCATATAAGCAGTGGAAATGGGGAGAGATTACTAAAGAGGAGTATACCACCTCAGCTCCCAGTTGTAGGGAGGCAGTTAGAAAGGCCAAAGCTACCATGGAGCTGCGGATGGCAACCCAAGTTAAGGATAACAAAAAAATTTTTTTCAGATATATAAGGAGTAAAAGGAAGGCCCAGGGCAGTATAGGACCACTACTGAATGGGCAAAAGCAATTGGTGACAGACAGGGTGACAGACTACCAATTGGTGACAGACAGCAATTGGTGACAGACTACCAGTGAATGGACGCGGAAGACGGCATGAGAACTGCATCAGAGAGACCAACTGGCGGCTTCGGCAGCAGTGTCTCAAGGCAGTCTTTGGCTTCCTGGACAACGACCCGCACATTACGACAAGGGACATGCTCAGTTGGGATGGGCTTCACCTGTCCCCCAAAGGTAAGCGTGTTTTCTTCTAGGTTGGTGGATCTCCTCCGGCGGGCTTTAAACTAGGCTCGTCGGGGGGAGGGGAAGATGAGGGCGGGGGAAGCTGTGGACCACCAAACCATGTGGCACCCAAAAGGACAGCCCAGCCTGAAGAAGGAGAACATTGGGAACCTGCAAGCCATGGGGCAGCCAGCAGCACAGCACAGGTAAGCAACAAGAAGGTAAGAAATAAGGGTCCTGTCACGGCGGGGTCCTGCAGGAGGGCCACGATCTCCTTAAGGTCCCTTTCACCGTGTCAAGGCTGGCCCAAGGGCACCCTCTTCTTCTCGCCCGCCACGTCTTTGATGTTCAGTATATGTTGGGAGGCTGCCTTACACTGCCTTGGGCACGGCGTATCGGGACCTCTGTCCCCGCAGTTTTCCCAGACTTTTGTGGTCTCCTCGTACGATGGGTACTACTCAGGCACCCTAGCCTTATGGGCTACGCGTGGCTCCTACCAACCCCTAATACCACTCCCCAAGCCTCGCAGATGTACTGGATGTTGGACTGTCAAAATACCTGCCCGCTCTCCCGGGCCTCTTCTGTAATCTAGCCCGCTTTCAGGCTTCTTGTCTACGACACTGCCCCTCGCTGGGGCTCTTCCTCTAATCCTGCCCTCTCTTTAGGGCTCCCGGTGCCCACTCTGGGCCTTCTCTCAAATATACAGCCCCTCTCTGGGGTCTCGGTGCCCTTTCTGGGCCTCCTCTAAAAGTGTTGTCCTGCTCAGGGACCCTTGCCCACTTTGGGACTCTATGTCGAGCCTCCAGTCTTTCAGGCCCACTGCACGGCTTCCCCTTTGCCAGACACTGTACCACTATCCCCTTTTCCTGAGGACCACCGCAGCACCCTGTCCTTCTCTTGGGCACACCATGCTGCTAACCCCTTTTCCTGAGGTCCACCGCAGCACCCTGCCCTTCTCTTGGGTTTTCTGCTGTGCTAGCCTGTTACCGGGCTCGTCATGCCCGTCCTGGGCTTCTCACATAGTGCCCCTCTCGGGCTTGCTACGCCCGCACTGGGGCTTCTCAAACGCCCCCTCTCTGGAGCTGGGGTCTAAGCACCCCGTAAGCTGCGTCCTCACTGGCGCCGGGGTCCACACGTCGCTGTGGATTCCCCCTGAGTACGCTGCGCCCTCACTGGCGCTAGACTGCACCCTCCCAGGTGCTAGGGCCCTACACCCTGTGGGCCCCTATGAGTACACTGCGCCCTTCCCAGGTGCTAGGGGCCCCCACCCCTCTGGGGGTCCCTATGAGGCCTCCTCCAACCCCTTATAGCCTCACCCAAACCACCGGTGTAATACAAACACTAAAGCAAACATAAGCCTCCTGGCTATAACCAAAACCTAAGGCACTGGGCCATAACAACATAAGCCTCCTGGCTGTAATTCAACACCATTGCTCCAGCCTCTGGAGCTCTCGCGAGCTATACTTGCAATCAGGGTTCTCCCTATATCCTGACTGAGGGAGCTCCTGTCCCTCTAGCTGCTAGCAGGAAACTGCTAGCCTGGCTTCAGCCCCTGGGCTTTATAGGGGCCAGGCCCTGCCTCCTACAGGCAGCTGATTCTCATTAGTTGCTCCGGCAACCCACACCTGTACTCCCTAATCACCACTAGGGCTCCTTATGCACTGCCAGAGCTTCTCCTCTGGCAGTTTTCCCCTCTCTAGGAGCGGGGCAGCGAGGTGCGCCGTGACAGGGCCCCTTGGGATTCGGAGCGGGGGGGCAGCAAAGGCACCAGTCGCAGGGCTCAAGTGCCTATATACTAATGCTAGGAGCATGGGGAACAAGCAGGATGAACTAGCGCTCCTGCTTGCAGAAAACACCTATGACTTAGTGGGGCTAACAGAAACCTGGTGGGATTCGTCTCACAACTGGGCGGTACATATTGAGGGTTATAGACTGTACAGAAAGGACAGGGTGGGGAAGAAAGGGGGAGGGGTCGCGCTCTATGTCAATGAGCAATATACATCGACCCTCATCAAGACGGAATTGAAGGATGAGGAAGCAGAAGGATTGTGGGTTAGATTACATGGGGGGCAAGGAGAAAGGGATTTGGTGGTAGGGGTCTGCTACAGACCCCCACACCAAGGGGAAGAACTAGATTTGGGGCTCCTGAGGCAGCTCTCGGAGACCATAAAAGCTAAGGAGGCAGTAGTCATGGGGGACCTAAACTACCTAGACATCTGCTGGGAGACGCAGACGGCAAAGTCCCACTGTTCACGCAGGTTTCTAACCTGTGTACAGGACCTCCACCTGACACAGGAGGTACACGGTCCCACTAGAGGGAATGCCTTACTGGATCTGGTATTGGCAACGGGGGATGACATGGTAGGGGACCTACCGATCGGTAGCCATCTGGGGGACAGTGATCACCTAATAATAGAATTCTTCATAAGACATTGAGTGGGTAAGGTAACTAGTAGGGTGAAAGTGCTAGACTTTAGGAAAGCTGATTTCAATGAACTCAGGCGATTAGTCAAGGACACACTGCAGAGTAGGAGTTTTGAAGTGATGGGAGCCCAAGAAGGGTGGCTGTGCCTTAAGGAAATGATCCTTTGGGCACAAAGGGAGATGATCCCAATGCGAGGAAAAAGAGGGAAAGGGGCCAGGAGGTTTCCCTGGCTGACCAGAGAAATCCAGGGCAGCCTAAGGGCCAAAAGGGGAGCACATAAAAAGTGGAAACAGGGAGAGATCACCAAAGACGAATATACCTCCTCTGCTCGCGCTTGTAGGGACACACTTAGCTGGACCAAAGCTACCATGGAGCTGAGGATGGCATCCCAAGTAAAGGACAAGAAATTGTTCTTTAGATATATAGGGAGTAAAAGGAAGGCCCAGGGAGGAATAGGACCTCTACTAAATGGGCAGAAGCAATTGGTGATGGACAGGGGGGACAAGGCTGAACTCCTCAACGAGTTCTTTGCCTCAGTGTTCCTAAGAGAGGGGCACGACAAGTCTCTCACTGGGGTTGTAGAGAGGCAGCAGCAAGGTGCCAGCCTACCATGCGTAGACCCTGAGATGGTGCAGAGTCTTTTGGAAGAACTGGATGCCTTTAAGTCGGCAGGCCCAGATGAGCTCCATCCGAGGGTACTGAAGGCACTGGCCGACATCATTGCACAGCCACTGGCGGGAATATTTGAACGCTCATGGCGCACGGGCCAAGTCCCAGAGGACTGGAAAAGGGCCAATGTGGTCCCCATTTTTAAGAAGGGGAGGAAGGAGGACCCGGGCAACTATAGGCCAGTCAGTCTCACCTCCATCCTTGGCAAAGTCTTTGAAAAAATTATCAAGGTTCACATATGCGAGAGCCCGGCAGGACAAATTATGCTGAGGGGAAACCAGCACGGGTTTGTAGCAGGCAGATCGTGCCTGACTAATCTAGTCTCTTTTTATAACAAGGTTACAAAACACCTGGACACAGGAGGAGGGGTGGATGTCGTATAGTTAGACTTCAGGAAGGCCTTCGATACGGTATTCCACACCATACTGGTGAACAAGTTAAGAGACTGTGACTTGGATGACTACACAGTCCGGTGGGTGGCGAATTGGCTAGAGGGTCGCACCCAGAGAGTCATGGTGGATGGGTCGGTTTCGACCTAGAAGGGTGTGGGCAGTGGGGTCCCGCAGGGCTCGGTCCTTGGACTGATACTCTTTATGTCTTCATCAGTGACTTGGACGAGACGGTGAAGTGTACTCTGTCCAAGTTTGCGGATGACACAAAGCTATGGGGAGAAGTGGACACGCCGGAGGGCAGGGAACAGCTGCAAGCAGACCTGGACAGGTTGGACAAGTGGGCAGAAAACAAAAGAATGCAGTTCAACAAGGAGAAATGCAAAGTGCTACACCTAGGGAGGAAAAATGTCCAGCACACCTACAGCCTAGGGAATGACCTGCTGGGTGGCACGGAAGTGGAAAGAACATGAGTCAGCAGTGTGACGAAGCCATCAGAAAAGCCAATGGCACTTTATCATGCATCAGCAGATGCATGATGAATAGATCCAAAGAGGTGATACTTCCCCTCTATCGGGCACTGGTCAGACCGCAGTTGGAGTACAGCATGCAATTCTGGGCACCGTACTTCAAGAAGGATGCGGATAACCTGGAGAGGGTCCAGAGAAGGGCCACTCGTATGGTTAAGGGCTTGCAGACCAAGTCCTATGAGGAGAGACTGGGGCACCTGGACCTCTTCAGCCTCCTCAAGAGAAGATTGAGAGGCGAACTTGTGGCTGCCTATAAGTTCATCACGGGGGCACAGAAGGGAATTGGTGAGGTTTTATTCACCAAGGCGCCCCCGGGGGTCACAAGAAATAATGGCCACAAGCTAGTAGAGAGCAGATTTAGACTAGACATTAGGAAGAACTTCTTCACAGTTAGAGTGGCCAAGGTCTGGAACGGGGTCCCAAGGGAGGTGGTGCTCTCCCCTACCCTGGGGGTCTTCAAGAGGAGGTTGGATATGCATCTAGCTGGAGTCATCTAGACCCAGCACTCTTTCCTGCCTATGCAGGGGATCGAACTCGATGATCTATTGAGGTCCCTTCCGACCCTAACATCTATGAATCTATGAATCTAGGGGGGACAAGGCTGAACTCCTCAATGAGTTCTTTGCCTCAGTGTTCCTAAACAAGGGGCAAGACAAGTCTCACAATGGGATTGTAGAGAAGCAACAGCAGGGCGCCAGACTACCAAGCATTGACCCTGAGGTGGTGCAGAGTCACTTGGAGGAACTGGATGCATTTAAGTTGGCAGGCCCAGATGAGCTCCATCCGAGGATACTGAAGGCACTGGCTGATGTCATTGCACAGCCACTGGTAAGAATATTTGAGCACTCATGGCGCATGGGCCAGGTCCCGAAGGACTGAAAAAGGGCCAGTGTGGTCTCTATTTTCAAGAAGGGGAGGAAGGAGGATCCAGGCAACTATAGGCCAGTCAGTCTCACCTCCATCCTTGGTAAAGTCTTTGAAAAGATTATTAAGGCTCATATATGTGACAGCCCAGCAGGAAAAATTATGCTGAGGGGAAACCAGCATGGGTTCGTAGCAGGTAGATCATGCCTGACTAATCTAGTCTCTTTTTATGACCAGGTTACAAAACACCTGGACGCAGGAGTAGGGGTAGATATCGTTTACTTAGACTTCAGGAAGGCCTTCGATATGATATCCCACCCCATACTGGTGAACAAATTAAGAGGCTGTGACTTGGATGATTACACAGTCCGGTGGGTGGTGAATTGGCTAGAGGGTTGTACCCAGAGAGTGGTGGTGGATGGGTTGGTATTGACCTGGAAGGATGTGGGCAGTGGGGTCCCACAGAGCTCAGTTCTTGGACCGATACTCTTCAATATCTTCATCAGTAACTTGGATGAGGGAGTGAAGTGTACTCTGTCCAAATTTGTGTATAATACAAAACTGTGGGGAGAAGTGGACACACCGGAGGGCAGGGAACAACTACAGGCAGACCTGGACAGATTGGACAAATGGGCAGAAAACAATAGAATGCAATTTAACAAGGAGAAATGCAAAGTGCTGCACCTAGGGAGGAAAAATGTCCAGCACACCTACTGCCTAGGAAATGACCTGCTTGGTAGCACGGAAGCAGAAAGGGATCTTGGAGTCCTAGTGGACTCCAAGATGAACATGAGTTGTCAGTGTGACAAAGTCATCAACAAAGCTAACTGTACTTTATCATGCATCAGAAGATGCATGACAAACAGAACCAAGGAGGTGATACTTCCCCTCTACTGGGCACTGGTCAGACCACAGCTGGAGCACTGAGTTCAGTTTTGGGCACCAGACTTCAAGAGGGATGTGGATAATCTGGAGAGGGTCCAGAGAAAGGCCACTCATATGGTTAAGGGTTTGCAGGCCAAGCCCTACGAGGACAGACTAGGGCACCTGGACCTCTTCAGCCTCTGCAAGAGAAGGTTGAGAGGCGACCTTGTGGCTGCCTATAAATTCATCATGGGGGTGCAGAAGGGAATCAGTGAGGCTCTACTCACCAAGGCACCCTCCAGGGTCACAAGCAATAATGGCCATAAGCTGGCAGAAAGCAGATTTAGACTGGACATTAGGAAGAACTTCACAGTTAGAGTGGTCAAAATCTGGAATGGGCGCCCAAGGGAGGTAGTGCTCTCCCCTACCCTGGGGGTCTTCAAGAGGAGGTAAGATAGGCATCTGGCTGGGGTCATCTGAACCCAGCACTCTTTCCTGCCTATGCAGGGGATCAGACTCAATGATCTATTGAGGTCCCTTCCAACCCTAACATCTATGAATCTATGAATCTGTGAATCTTCACTGACAGGAGTGATTGATCTACAGCATGAATGAGGATGATAGCATCTTTGAAATGGAAGTCCTAGTACACAAGACTGAAGAAGAAAGTGAGCTGCTCTAGGACGGCCCAGCTGGATAGAGAGGAGGCTGACACCAGTGACAACTGTAAACTGTCAGAAGACCAAGTGCAGTCTGAAGAGAGCTAGGATCAGGGAAGAAGAAATAACAGCCCAGGGAGGCCTATGACAAGACTGGCCTGGTTTCTTTAAGGAGATTGCATCTAGAAGGGCAGCTTTCTCCAGTTATGAGGAGAGATCTGCAGGTAAAGATTCCTTCATTCACAATCCTTATCATACTTTGCAAATGGTTGCATAAGAGTGACCTACCCATAAGGCTTTGCAAGGCAGGAAGACAAGGAGAGGTTTGTCCAGGAACTGAAGCAGCCTGGAGCCTGAAAATGTCAGCAGGAAACAGACAGTAAGGGAGCTGAGCCCAGGAAAGCAGAAGCCTGAGGGCCTGGAGGAGACAAGAGGCTAGAAAGGGCAGCCAAGTGAGTCCTTGGTAGGAGTCCAGAGCATTGGCAACATCTCCCAGGCCAGGACTGGCACAATGTGATGCAATCCAGACCTTTGTTGTACAGACAGGAGCCAATTGTGGGATGGACACTCACATTATTGTCTGCTTGTAAATGAAGAAATGCAACTGCACAATAGCAATGGCATCTGAGAGAAATGGCCCATGAGAGGGTAAGAAACTTTACTTACCTTCCTATTCTGTCTTCAGAATTATAGTCAGTTTATCTTGTATGATTCTCTTCTATATAGTAAAACTATTCAACTAGATATTTCTATTATCCAATCTGTTATCAAATTCAGACAACTCAACCGCAACTTTAAACAATTCAAGCCAAAAACGAATCCTACAGGAAGTAGACTTTGTCATCTTAGTACAGAAGACTATAAAAGTATTGCACAGGCATGTGGATAGAAAATTACGAAGGCCAGCAGAGCTGGGGGCTGGTGCTTAGGGCTTGTGCCCTCAGGGGCAGCAAGGGGGGTGGGGAAGGCCATGGTCAGGCAGCCTGATGCAGTGTGGGAGCCCCAGCCCAGGGCAGGGGCTACCATAGGTGTTCCGTCCTCCTTCTTCCAGCCCACAACAGGATTGGACTCTCTCCACCACCTGCATGAGCCAGAGCCACTACAGCCATAGCCACCATGCTCCAGCCCTGCATAGGATGGGGCCTGGAGCCCCTCGCCCCTTCTTGCTGCCTACAACATGGCCCATACCAGAGCCATGCTTGGCTTCTTGCTGATGCTGTGAAGCACAGTGCTGGTCCTCCCCAATGCACTGCAGCTGCTATCTGTACTTCCATGTGAGGTGTGCTGTATGCATCATCATGAACCTTGCCTTGAGCTGGGGGTTGGACTAGACCTCATGGCTAAAGATAGAAGCTACATATAAACTGGTTTAAGTGATCAGAAACTGGTTTAAACCTGTAACAAAACATAAATTCAGTGCACATAAACCAGTTTCAAAATGGCCAAAACTAGTTTGAGATAAACCTGGATAAATGTTGTATGAGACTTAACTTATTTGGGTCAAACCCAATTATGGAACTTGTGTTCCAGACCCCTTCCTGGTTTAAGTTAAATCAGAGTCCCCCAGCATCCCAGCATGCTCTTCAACCCAGGGCTGAGCTGAGCTGTCTGCTTCAGAGAGCAGGGCTGGCCCCACCCCTCTCCTCCCTAGCTGGAACATTGGCTGGCTGAGAAGGAGGTGGAGACTGCAGGCACAGCAGCGTTTGCCCAGCTTCCACCTCCTGCTCAAGCAGGGATCCCCACCCCCACCTCTCCCATAGCATAGATCCCAGCCAGCATCTGGTCATGGTCATGCCACCCCCATGCTAGACACTTCTCAGCATTAGCGATGTGTGTATCTCCAATTTCACTGGAACAAATGCAGACAGAACAGTGTCCGCTTAGGGCTTTTTGGAATTAATCAGCAGATGAGCTGGTAATGTCCCTCCATTCTTCCTTACAAATGCCTTGGAAAAATAGGGTGGTCATCACAGAGGACAGTCTGGTTGTCCACTATTGATATAAAACTGGACACCTTTATGCCCTCTATTTTTCTCTTGAAGAGGATAATAGAGGACATAAAGGCGTCAGGTTTCATATCAATAGAGGACAGAGCAGCAGAAGACCAGAATGTCCTCCCTATAGCTGATTTTTGTTTTCTTGATGGGCTGATAAGCTTTGCGTTCTGATAAGCTCCCTGCTAGCTTGCTTCAAAGGCCGCAGTCTGACAGTGTTCAAGAGGGGACAGAGAGAGGTGTGAGAAATGACCTGGTTTGCAATGCATAGGACCTGTGAGTGCCATCAGTTTGCTGCAGACAGTATGAAGAAGCAGGAGAGATTGAAAAGCTCAGTATCATCAATGGATGCATGTACTCTGCACAAGCAGTACTCCCTGCCCTCACTTCCCTTTGCCTCAAAGTGCTATCCAGGGGTCAGGGTCTGGCAACACTCCCACCCCTTCTGCAGCAAGCCCAAGAAAGTCTGGCGAGGGCTGCTTTCCCCCACTTCAGGCACACCCCAGCTAGGGATTGTGTAGGCCAGGGTGGGGATTTAAACCCCTCCCTAATCATAGCATCCTGCTAGGGCCTGGCCACACACCCCCTCAAATCATCATGTGGAAGGAAGGGAGGGCTTGCTCTAGTGCCCCTTGGCTTCTAGTCTGAGCCACTGCAGGCATGTGCCTGCATTTGCTGAATAAAAAGCGAATGTCTATCCACTTGCAAATCGGTTCAATCTCTGCAGGTTAGACTAACCTACTAATATTGAATCAATTCAGGCTAAGGCTTTTGAAATGTCTGTCCCTAGTCCATGAGATCTCTTCCAGCCCTGCTTTCCTATGATCTGGTAAAGTGATGGACTTCCTACTTATTGGTTTTTGAAGCAGCGGTAGTTCAGGTTTTATTGCAGTAATTCAAGATCTGAGTTAAAGCAAGAAACAAAACAGGCACACAGCTAAATAAATAAATAGAGAGAGAGAGAAAGAATGAATCAGTGACTTTTAAAACTAGTGCAACTTAGAGGCACAACAAAAGGCCAGCATGTAGGTCATGGAGAACTTCATACCTTGCAGTATCAGACTATATATTGTAGCAGCATTTTCAAAGTTACAAACTACTGCTATGTTGACTGGCAAAAGCTGGTGAGGGATATAAAAGGAGAATCTTCAAGAAACAAGCACACACAACAAAGAGTCCAGCCAATCATTCATTCAGGATTGAGTTACAGGCAGTCCTCGGACTTACAACACATTCGGTTCCTCAAAACTGGGTCTTAAGTTGAAAGATTGCAACTCGGAACCAATTTTCTCATAAGAAACAATATTAGAAATGGCGGATTGGTTCCTGAACCAAGGCCTGATGCCCTATTTTCACCAAAAATACCCCAGAATTTTGTACTCTATCAATTATAGAACAGTAATATAGCTACATTAATGTATTTATATCATAAATAGCAATCATATTGATTTGGAAGGCCTTAGTTGAGGTGACTTTGCTAGACTTTTTGAAGGGCTATTGGTTGGACTTTCTGAAGGGTTCTTGGGTGCAAGTTTTTCTGGAGTCTTGTCTCCTTTCTTAAAGAAAGTGCCCAAGCAAGTTTGGACAGATGTTCTCCAGGGAGATGAGCAACACAGCGAACTTGTTCGCTGGCATGACGTTGCATCGGATCAAGCCTTATAAGTTGAAACTGATGTCATAAAGTTGAAACAGGGTGTCAGTTTATAAATGTTGTAAGTGCAAAATGTTGTAACTTGAAACGTTCTAAGTCGAGGACTGCCTATACTGCATAAAGTCAGATATTCCAGATCCTTAGCTGGTGCAATGCAATGAGCTCTGATGTTTTATATCATCTGATTAATAAAGGAGGTAGAACTGGACCCATGAATACAGAGTACTTAATTGTCAGAACAAATAGCACTTATTGCCAACACCACCTTGCTCCCAAAAAACTATTTTAGAACATAAAATGTATGGGGCATATAAATTTTATAAAATACATTCAGATGTAGAAAGGGTATCTTTGCTTTTGCAATATACTCTGTTTATGGATGATACAGGTCAATATCAGCAGGCATATTTTAACATTAGCTATTTATTTCTATGCAAAGGTTTGCACTAATATCACCGTTCTTTTTTGGCTCAGGCAGTGAAGAAGGAAATACTGGATTTGGAATCTGAATTGCAGTTTTCACACAAGAGGTTGCTGCCTTTCAAGAATGAAAGAGGGCTGTACTTAGGGCATACTGGACCGGACTTTCTGAGATATTGCATGTGCTCAGCTTTCACCGATTTCAGCTGCAGCTTTGAGCACTGAGCCTGGCTGCAGAATCAGGTCTAATATCTTTAAATACAATAAACTGGGCAGGTTATTCTTTCAGAACTTTAGTTTTGTGCAGCTATCATAATGCAGGTCTTCAAAACTGCACATGTACAGCAAGACACATACAAGTACACAACTGCATGCCTCACTCGCACCTGCTAATTAGCGCACACACATATTTGCATGCAAATTAGGTCACTGAAGAAGCACATGGCTGTTTATGCACTTAGCTGGGCATTTCCCTGCCTGATGTCTGCATGCCTGTGTATAGAAGTCAGGACATTAAGCAAGTAAATATGTTAACTGCAATTACCCAATTTGCATAAAGAGACAGGTATGTGCATTAAAAATGTTTTTGACATTGCTGAGATGTAGGACTACAATAGGATCTTGGGAGCATTGGCAGTAGTCATGTCTGAGTTTCTGAGACAGCTTCTATATTATTTGAATTTCTTCTTCTTTTATCCTTGAGGGCTTTTCATATTTTTATGAGCATATTTTTCTTGTAGGTGATGTTTCCAGCCCTTATTAGAGTCAACAGCTAAATGCAGTTTGAAATTCAGAGTTCCTCATACCAGAAGAGCCAAATGTCTCAAATACCGGTCAGCCTTTGCAGCTGCAGTTTATACCTACAGTTTAGTTGTAGACACAAATGTTGGTCCATGCAGTTCTGATGACGGGCAGAAAGTAGGCAAGACAAGGATGCAGAAGGACATAGAGCAAATCAGTAAGAGTATTAAGTGGGCATGTTTACCTGCACAAATAATCTGGAAGCAGTTTCGTCGCAAGTAAACTACTCAAGAGTAAACTTTCCCAGGAGCATGTCTACAGCTGCAGGGATTCAGGAACAGATTTACTGCTACTAGCAGCAGACTGATCCCGCTCCCTTCAGCCCTGCAATGGGCCCCTGCAGCAGCCAGGAGGACAGCCGTCTCCTGGTATAGGGTGCGACATTGCTCCCTGCCTCCTGTAGCTGGCTGCCCCGGGAACTCCACCACTGGAGCCCAGGAGGGGACAATGTCTCCCTGCCCTGGCAGCAGGGATCTCCCTGCCCTGTGGTCATGGGGCCTGGAGCTGGGAGATCCTTCTATCCCAGCCCCATGTTTGCAGGACCCAGCACTGGGAGCTCCCTGCTGCTGGGGCAATGGGAACTTGTCAAAAAGTGTCACAAGTGTTAAAAGGGTCAAGGCAATAGGAAAGCAGGAGCTGCAGAACCAGATTATTCTGATGATCCCACAAACCACGTCAGGTACAAGAAAAATCTTTTGTGGGAAACGTGAGTAATCAAAACTGACGGGAGAGAAACACAAAATATTTGAGAGCTGCTGAATATCCCTTGATCAAGAACCCAGTTTCAAAACAACCATTAAAATCTTGATTAAAGTGTGATAAAGCTTTTTAAAATACTGCCTTTAAAAATATAAATAATTCCTTTTCTAAAGGTTATTCCCACACTTGATCTTTTTAATGGATCTGACTCACCCAGTGTATCACATTTAAGTGGTATAAAAACTTGAGTCCCCTGCCAACATTTAAGTGACATAAGCTCCAGTGTTGGCAAAGCACATATGGATGTGCTTAGGTCCCACTGAAGTCTGTGGGACAGTCCCTGTCCTTAGTTAAGCGGGTTCATGTGCGTTTTGCTTAATTGGAGATAGAATGCAATACTGTAATACTGAATGGATCATATGGCATTTAGATAGATCGTATCTGTCTGCATAGGCCTATGTACATGTACACACAGTAGAAATTGCTTATTCTATGCAGTGGATGGCCTCTTGTACCAGCCAGGTGATTTTCTTCACAGGTACTTCCCTGCAGGGTTAGGGCAGGACAAGTAATATTTTGAATTCCAGCAGGGTCACTCTGGCATTGCATTAGGAAAGTTCTTTCCCCTCTGCTTCATTCACCAGTGCCCCTTTCTCTCCCTCCTGTCAATTTGCTTCAAGTGTTCCCCAGATTCCCAAGTGTTCTGCTCAGGTACAGAAGGCTGTATTGTACTCTGTTATACTGGAATGAATTCAAAGTTCACACCGCTATATCCAGTTACACTCTTATGGATTTCCACTGCTGAAAGTGAGAGCAGAATCAGGCCAACAGGTAGAAGATTTGTCTCTGCAGAGTTTATGTTCTCCACCTCTGTGTGGGCTGGGACTACAATATCACGCCTTTCTAAATACTCAGCCAAGTGCTTTCCATCTCACAGTCAATTTAGCAGTCACTGGGGAGATGTTAAGCTCTAGGATAAGTGGGAATTTGTTTAGGAAACTTAAGTTTCAGCTCTCCTCCAGACATCTAGGGGTATGACTCATCCTGATTAAGATGCCTCAGTAGCAGTAGAGACAGGGGGAGCTCTCTCTCCTGCTTAATCAAGATGATCCCCAAGATTTCTTAATGCACTGTATTCCAATTAAGGTACCATGAACATAATACAACAAATTACCTATTCTAACAAAGCAGGTAAGTGCCACTCTGCAAAGTCATTTTCCAGGACAGCAGGAGTTCTACTTAAAAATTTCTTACAAAACTCACTGCACAATGCTATTCTCAGCAGCTTTATTGTAAACTCATTGATTATTAAGAGTACAGATATCTTGAATGCATAATTGGTTTTAAACATCCACACACTTTCACCAAGCCCTGAATGGTCTTGAGGATTTCTCCGAGAACACATTCAGGACCTATTCTCCTTGCACGGCATTAACGTTTTCTACAAAAAGGAAGCTTCCGGCATTGATTTTATTTGGAGCCTATAGTATAGTTGCGACCCAATTCTGTTACTAGATTGTACTCAAGATGCCCCAAATAGAAAAACTATTAATTTTAAGAGACCTAGAGGGCAAGAGAAGTCTGTTCCTTCCCCTTGGAAAACCCGAGTTCCTGGTAAAATGCTGACCTCTATTGGCCTACATGAGACTTTGCCTTCACAAATGACATACAGTGTCACTCTGACTTGTCAGTTTACAGAGGCAATGAAGAGACCTCAAAGGACTTTCTGCTCATTACAAGACCTTCTCTCTCTCTCTCCCTCCCCCCCACCCCATATCACTGTTCATTCAAATTGCTATGTATCTGTGGTATTCCCCTCTCTTCTCCTGGTCAGCTATGTCTTCCCCTGGTTGCTACGAAGGGAGTAGCTGGGAAGCCAATGGAGACCCTTTGGTCCCATTCAAACTGACAGCTATTTCCTTGCATGAAACAGCATTCTTACACCCAGGCCCCTTTCTTGCTACCAAATGTGGAACCAATTGCTTCTTTTATGAGTAGGGAGAAAATGAGCACGGTGTGGCCATGGAAAAAAGTCCTTCTGTTAATGTCCTGTGACTTGGGATGCCTGAAGTCTCCTACAGATCTAGTGGCATCTAAAGGGCCACTTTGCAGTAATGTAAAGTCTATTCCCTCTCTGAATGGGGAAGTGGGGCTGTGGGCTCTGCTGGCTATTTAATTGCCTGTGTTTCCCTTTGTCCCTTTCCCATATGGTTGCCCTCTTTGACATAAATAAGGGGGTGGAGGGGGGGTGGGAAATGAGAGAGACATACACACAGAGAAGGAATTCCCTGTGGCTTAACTTTGTCCATGATGAAAATATTTTAGTACTGGAAACTTCCAAAAGTAGCAGTACTAGAAATGCTGAAAAATTCTAGTTCTGGATTTTAAACAAATTTGGGATTGTAGCAGACTGGCTAGCAAAGTCTTGCAGCAGGCTGCACACTCCAGGCTGGAGGAGTCTGCAGACTTGCAGGGGGACTACAGCCAGCTGCAGGTAGTCAGGAATGATTGCAGGCTGCCTAGGAGAACTGGACCAATCACAGAGGATGATTAGCTGACCACAGGAAGTTAAAGCCTCCTAGGGAGAGAAGCCAGGTGGTGCAGACAGAGGGAGTGGGTACTTGGCTAGCAGCAGCAGCAGCAGCAGCAGCAGCAGCAGCAGCAGCAGCAGCAGGCCAAGGACTGTCCCAGGATGTGTTAAAAGACCCAGGGCTGCAAGGCTGGAGGCAGCAGCACCATGAGACCAGGAGAGAGAACTCACGTAGGGGAGAAAAGGAAGACTGCGCTGCGGTGCCAAGGAAGCAGCAGTAAGCAGACAGAACCTTCTTGGGTTGGGAGAGAGACCTCAGGACTGAATTGCCTTGTATGGACTCTGTTTATGGGTACATTTTGAGGACTGGTTTTCATCAATTCCTGTGCACCCAGGCTGCCTAGGAAGAAACACACCGCATGAGAAGCTTAAGGTCACTGTTCGAGTTAAACATCAACCCCAAATCCACTACTGTACAGTGATCTGAATCTCTTCTACTGGATAATAAACGCTGGTCTGCCCAACAGAACATCCTCAACCCTTTAACGATTTTGGAGCACAGAGATATTGATACATAAGATGCTGTGGTGCTTTTATTGTTGGGACTCTCAGAGCCACTCTAATTAAAGCACTGCCTCCCCCTGGAACATGTGTAGAAGTGCCCCACGTTCCCAACCTAGTGTTTTAGCCACTAAGCTATACTGTCTCCCTAGTCTAACTCTCCATGAGATTGACTAGCCCACCAAGTTGCCAATTCAGGATGGTTTCCTCCAATGCATTTGCAAGACTGTCCCATATCATGTTACCTGTCAGCTTTAGAGATAGAACATGAATTACTTGATAAAGTAAGTATATCCCTGAATTTCAAAAAGGTAAGAAATTATGGTAGCTCACTCTTCTATTTTACTCAGGGGGCATATTTTAAGATAAATACCAGGTGTTAAGGAAGATGGTTTTGGAGTGACACTTGCAAATCAGCCCAAGGAACTTATGGACCCCAACTTCTACTGAGTACAGAGCATGTCTCATGGCCAAAGGGCTGTTTGTTTTCTTATTCTGGCTCTGCAATTTACATGATGGCTTCATATGAAAAAGCTGTGTGCAAGGTTTCCTTTGCCTTGCCCTCCCATAGTCATACCCCTTACAAGCAAAGCCAAGCCACTTGGTCACCTAAACACTGTTTTTACAGTCATGTCATTTCCATTTTAGAGCCAATTCCTCCCCAATGTTTTTAGGCTGATTTTTTTACATACAAATATGTATGACATCTATGAAATATAGATGTCATACATATTTGTGACTATTAGAACAACATATCAAGGAAATACACAGATCGTGTAATCTCCTGTGATTAAATGCAAACACAAGGATGATAATTACCAGTAGTTCCTGGTATACGATAACACGTTTTCCCTCAGTTGCACAATTCCTTGTATGCCAATTGTTGGCAAGTGTCTTGGTCAATGGGGCTCCAGAGCCAACAAAGACACAGCATAAAGATGCAAGCCCAAATGCTCCCAGACCATGAATCCAGCCCCTCAGCCCCTCCCACCCTCAAATTCACAAGGTTTAATCAGAAGATTTTCCAGATATTACAGATGTGGGGCTCTTCATTGCCTCCAGGTTTTTCAGCTTTGGGGATGTACATGCTACACATTTTTAGGCTTTTGCTTGCTTGATAAATAAATAGGAGTAGCTAGAAAAGTTTACCCACTTTTTTTTTGAAGCTACAGAAAATGCAGGGTTTCCACTGGATGGTCCAGCTTCTATTCCAGAAGACCGCAGGGGACCTGTGGGCTTGGGAATAGGCTGTGTAACCCACCAGGCACGGGGCAAACATCTGAGAAGGACCAGGGAGATGCTCCTTGGCATATGCACACATGCATGTAACCCTTGCCTAAATTCTTTGTTTTTCCCCTCTTCTAGCATTTTATTTACTACCACTAGATGGCAATGATCTACAGACCACCAAGTTTTTTAGCCCGGCAAGATCTCTTTAGAGGCCCCAATCCCTGGGGTCAAAACAAAGCAATCCAAGGCCATAGGCATACTTTAGCCAGCCCCCATTCTTGAGTCACTGAAGGAGGGCAAGGGCGTGAGGCAGAGTTGGCAGCTAGAGTTAGGGGTCCTGCCCAACCAGGGTGGTGCACGAAGCCTGGGGCTGGGGTGTCCTGCCTTTCCATTTTGAAAACCTACTTGCATGGGGCCTCCTCATAACTCAGGAAAGGTCCCCTCTCCCACCAGCAGAGATCCTTACCCAGCAGCCTGGGGGGTGGTTTCTATAGAAATCTTCCTGTCTTGCTCCCTCCTGCCACATGCAGAATCCCTTGCTAAGAGGTGCTGTCAGGGCTTTCCAGCATATCAGGCCTTGAAAAATGAATGAGACTGTTGTTTTAACAAGCTATTGCTTCAGGTGGTAGGGGAGCACTAAAGATAAAGCTTCTGGGGCACAGAGATTAAAGCCCTACTCCTGCATCAAGATCTAGAGGTGTGGACTCGTGGATCCTCAGAGAGTCCTAGTGAAACCAATACACCTCAGCACACGTGCACATGGATAGCTGCTCAGGCTGCAATAGGCTACTCAGCAGATGTAGGAAATCCACCTGAATTGAAAAAGCAGGTCCAGAATGACCAGCACCCAGATTCTACCTGACAGGCTCTCTCTGCTTCCTTCCCCCTTCTCCTGTATTCTTTTTCAACCCTCCCACATCCTCTTCTTTTTCAACCCTCCCACATCCTCTTCCCTGCCATATCTGTTTGTTTCTCAAAACAGAGTACAACAAAGTGAGTGCTAGAGTGGCAAAGCCACCTCCTCGGCCATGTAAAATTGCTTTTTTCTACCTGCTTTAGCCTCTCAGGGTCCCATTCTGTTCTCTCTCTTGTCTGCCACACCTTGATGTTAAAAGTTGACAGGGAGGCTACTCCTAAGAGGCAAAGAGGGTTTTGGGGGATAGGCCTTTGCCTGGGTTGAGGTCTCCCTGTCCCACATTACCCTGGCTGAGCCACGGTAGATCTCAGAGCCTCTTGGAGTTGATCCAAGGCTGGGGTGGGGGATTGAGTGCCCACATGCACGCACATGCACACCCCAGCCCAGCAGGTCAGTCCCTTCTATATCAAGGCCCCCGCAATGAGAAACAGTGCCGCAGAGCCAGAAGCAGGGATAAGTTGAATGGGGCCCCAGCCAGGTGGCACTTACCTGCTGGGGAGGCACACCCCCAAATAATTTTTTCTCCCTCTGCCTCAATCCCCCCCCATATATGTACCTGCTGGGTGGGAGGAAAGGTGGCAGCAGTGCACAGTAGATCTTGAGTTGCTTTTAAATGCCAAAAGGTGATCTACTTAAAGAGGTTGGAGAGCAGTCTCTACAGCCACAATCTAGTCTTTTGATTAAAGACAAAACCAAAATGAGAAGCATCTTCTCCAAACCCAAAGGATTCCCTCCAAGAATTAAACTTGCCCTGTCAAAGCCATTGCTCAAAAGGCCAGAGGTACTTACCTGTGCTTGGTTCAGGATGCAGGGTTTCTTCCACCTTTACTGCAGCTCCAGGTCCTGCCTCAGCCACACAGCCACACTTCTTCCTGAAGCTCTGCCCCCTATAGCCACACTAACCCCCTAGCTTGGGCCTGTGCTAAGTCCATTCCTGGGTCACCTGACCATCCACTTCTGCCCCAGGCCTGTCAGTCACTGTTTGCGCCTGTGTTAAGTGACCATTTTCTTTGAGCTCCCTGCCTGTGTTAGCTTGCCCCAGGCTTTGAGGAGCACAGGTCACCCCTGGACTCCCTCCCTCTTCTAGTAATGGGGTAGGGCCCCATTACACAGCTGAGCAGGAACCACTGAAACTGATGATAAACAGTGTGATCTAAAAGGAAGTGGAACTATTGAGACATATGCAAACAGAAAAGAAATCATGCAGAAGGACCAAAAAATGCACATGACAAACCAGCCTAGCCATCTGTATGCTCTAGTCCTACTTCTGTCTCTATCTAACTAGAGTTGGGCAAAATAATGCAAACCTGTCCTCATGGTGAATGGTTCTACTAAAAAGGGCAGGTTCATTGCAATGCTTTCAGCTGGCTTGTATCAGACAAAAAAAAAACTGATGAGAGTCTTTCTACTATATTAGTGACCCTACCTAAAAGCTTGTCTACTGCCTATGCCAGCTGTATAGTTGGCCCAATAAGAGATACCACCTAGCAAATCATATTCCTCCCAACTTTCTTGGACAATCATGGCTTCAACAGCACTTCCCATGCTTTTGCGAGAATGCTTGTGCAATGGGAAGGAAGGATTTACATTACTTATGTGACACTATTTGACCAGTATTTGCACCAAAAACATTGGTGTAGTTATCTTCTGAGCTCTGAGTCCAGTTAGAGAGCAGAGAAGGTGGTGTATTTGAAGAGAAGCCATGAGTAGTATGAGTTGTTTGCAGAAACCATTTGTTCAGTCACTTTGGCCAACAAATGTTTCAACCTTGAAGCGGTTCTATGAATAATGCAGGAAGACTTTTCTTCAGCCAGCTTGCCCAGGCCTAAGCTCTACACTTCTTACAGGACAGACTAACACTCCCTCATTTAAAGAAACTGAAGTGTGTTGCCTACATCCAGCTCCAGTGCTGAGTTACAGCACAACCCAAAGTGCCTGTGCATCAGTGCAAGTGTCCCAGGCTTCACAGATGCCTCCCCTCAACTCTGGGCTTGATGGTTAGATGGTCCCCATTGTGGAAGTACAAGTACTATGCTTATGCATGTTTGGCTTTAACCAAGCATGGATACCAATAGCGGGGATACACATACATGTCCCCATGTAGGGAATGTGCTTCACAAAGTTGCTTAAGGGGGACCCGCAGTGTTGTCAGAGGGAACAGATGCTATTTAGATGCCAAAAGCTCCCAGCAGCAGAACTGTCCTACAGAAGCCATGCTTGAAGACCTGCCAACATAGAGAGGTAATGCTCCTTGAGAAGGCTGTTAACTTGGGGAGACCTCTGGAAAGAAACCAGACCTGGGGCAAAGGCTGTGGGTGAAGAAAAGAGGGCAGCGTGTGTGAGGGTGTGGAGTTGTGAAAAGGAGCATCTATGAGGCAGAGATGGCTGCAAAGAGCCTCTGCTGGGGATCATGAGGGTCTGCCGGAGAAGGGAAAGAAGGGGAATCAGCGAGCAGGGCTTTGAGGGATGGGATGAGCCGGTCTGGGGGCTGGGCTAGCTCAACCCAAAGCTGCTCACAAGAATATACGATAGGGTTGGGAGCAAGCTTTTACAACTGGACCAACACACTTGAAAAATGGGCTCTCCTTTTAAAGTACCAACCCTAGAGAAACCCGCGGCTATTCCCGTGCAGGCTCGCAGAGCTCCTTGGGGGCTGACACTGATGGTTACAAATAGCACAACAAACAGCGAAAGAAGCACGGGCCTAGACGGCCTCCGCAGACGCCCTCCCGCCCCGCGGCTTTCTACCTGTGCAGCCCGGCGGGGACCTGCCGGGGCCGTGGTAGCAACGCGGGCGGGCGGCAGAGGGCGCTGTCCTTCGGGGCTGCGGCGACAAGCTCCGCCCGGCGCCTGCGCGGTGCAGCCGCCCGGCCCCGCCCGCGTCTTTGCCCGGCCTGCTGCGGCCGGGACAGGAGCTCGGCGGGGAGCTGGCTGCGCGATGCCGGGGCGGCGGGTGAGTGCACCATGGGCCGGGCCGGGCCGGCATCCTGGCACGGGTGCGTGGAGCGGCAGCAGGGTCAGGCGCGGCAGAGCGGGGCTCTTGGCACCGTAAGAGCTATTCTGGCATTTTCCTGGCAACGGGCTGATGTTCCTGCCCAAACCCTTCTGCTGGAGGGGCAGCGTGGTCCGAGAACCGCTGCCTTGGTCCGAGCCCGCGCACGCAGGACGTGTCCTTTTGAAGGCTCAAGAGTTTGGGTCCAAGAGGGCAGTTTTCCTGAACCGCTTCGCAGGAGAACTGCTCTTCTGGCGTGGTTCAGTACCGCCGAGGTCCAGCAGCTTTAAACCCAGGTTATGGAAATGGGAGTCTTCTCCCTTGCTTGCTCCAAGGGCCTTACGGCTGAGGGCAGGCAAACTCGGGGGTATCCAAACTCCAGGCCTCCGTACTTGGCCCCCAGGTGCAGGTGGAGGATGTTTGCCGGTAGTAGGGCCACTTATGGTTCTGGACTCTTGGACTTGGAAGTAGTTTAGGCTAATTTGGCCTCAGATACAAATTATTATAATAAAAAAAAAAATCCTGTGCAGCTGTCTAACCAATGCTGAAACACTATCTGTCAGGGAGCTTCCCCAGCCTGCCCCGTGCCCTGCTCCAGTGCTTCATCTTCATCCAAGTTCATCAGGGTTGTCTGATGCCCAACCTACATCTTCTTAGCTGGACGCAGAGCCAGTTTCTCTTTGTCCTCCCTCTGTCCTTAGACCTATAGAATAACTGATCGTTATTCTCCTGAGGCCCGGTGATACAAGAATATGAGACATAAAGCCTAATCCAGAAATGAAACTTTTCAAAAGAGAGAACTGGTGATGTCAGGCCAGTTAGTTTGATCTCTGTGCTTTGCAAGGCCTTTGATATTAAGGGAAAGAATAAGCAAAGATGCAGAGTTAAATAGAGTTAAATAGAAATTTTGAATAAAGTCAACATGGCTTTAACTGATGTAGATCATATCAGGCCAGCCTAATATCTTTCTGTGACAGGGAGTGCATCTACATGAGATGTTTACTGCTAACTAATGAGCTCCACAGTAAAGTATTACTGTCTACATGTGCAGCTGCAGTAAACTAATTAACTCAGGTGTAGGATAGTACTACCTGACACAAGTACCATCATACAGCAGAGTTATTTAGTGTGCTGCAACATGTGTAGATGATGGCTGGGGCTGGCTGGGGCACAAGAGTGCTACAGTACAGGGGCTGCCTGCCAGCCTGCCCCGTGCTGTAGCACCCTCATGCCCCATAACCATAAACTGTAGAACAATGATGAGTTGTCTGTGTGATGCAGATGTTAAAAAGTGAATGTGATGCTAGGAAGAGGTTGGAGGGCTATTTGTAATAGTGACAGGGAAGTATTGGTCCTGCACTGGAAGCCAGCAATAAGACCCCATTTAGATTGCTCTGTACCATTCTGGTCACCCATGCCCAAAAAGCCAGATTTTAAACTGGAACAGGTGCAGGTGACTCAGAAGATCTGGGAAATGGAGAGCCTATTCCAAGGAGGAAGATTGAAAGTATAAAATGTTTTAGCTTAGGAAACAAAGATTGACAGGATTTAAAAAAATATCTTTAAAAATGCAAGCGGAAAATACTTTTTCTTCCTCTCCCAGTACGTATGAATATTAAGGATAATACTGGTACCAGATCTGATGGGTGTCAACTAGTCTTGAATAAGTATACAACAGAAATTAGAAGAAAGTTTCTAACGATCAGGGGAATACAATTCTGAATGGCCTTCAGAGCATCATAGAGGGGCCAGGGATCCCAAATTGTTTTGAGCCAGTTTGTGGAAGGGTTGGTATGATATGATTGGAGTGATCTTGCAGTTAGAAATTAAACCCTATGTGCTGAGGCTTTAGGTATTTGATATATTGGAGCTTGCACTTCTGGAGTGATTCTGTCACTTTGTGAGTGGTTTATATGCATGGGGGTGTTTGGTGATATGGAACTTCTTGGTCCCGTAGTGGTATCTGCCAGGGGGGTAGTGGGTTTGCAGATGTGTTTAATGTCTTTCGGAGCATGTGCTTCAGTTTGGATTGTAGGGAGTTCTGCAGCTCAGGGGCATAGTGTGAAGGCAGGCGAGTCCTGTTTTTTTTATGTTGTTATGAACTGGAAGACCATTATCTCTTCTGCTCATCCCTCCTTGTATTCCTTTTTTAAAATTAAACAAACTCCTTTGCTTCAGACTTTTGTTGGAGTTCATGTTTTGTAAACCCTTTATTGTTGATCTCCTCTGACATCTCTCAAATTTGTTTATATCTTTCTGAAAGTCTGGTGCCCAAAACATGTCATATAGCACAAAAAGAGATCTTGCTAGTGCTGAATAGCACATAATAATCATCTCCTCTGTCTTCCATGCGAGCTTCCTGTTAATATACCCCCAAAAATGCTTTTTCTTTTTTCAACAGCCTCACACTGTTGACAGACAGACTCCATTTGTGGGTTTTACTATAACCTCCTAATTGTTTTCTGTGGCACAGCTGTCTAGTTAGATGTTTCTCATGTTCAATTTGTGTATTAGATTTCTCTTTCCTCAGTGAGGTATTTGCACTTGTCTTTATTGAATTTTTCCTTACTGATTTCAGACCATGTCTTCAATTCATAAAGATCATTTTGAATGCTCATCCTTTCCTCCAGAGTTCCTGCAACTCCTCCCAGCTCAGGGTTGTACATCTTATCAGGTTGTCCTTTCTAAGTGTCTTATAAGTTGATTGTACAATCCTTAGCAAAGCTATTGCGTGGAACTAGGCTTGAGTAGACTTCTAATCTACAGGACTCCTCTGGAAATGCCCTCCAGGTCTGATGGTGATGATTACTTTTTGAATGTGTGCTTTCAACCAGTTTTTTTTATCCACAGTATAGTGACTTGATCTAGACTAAGGGTGTCAAACTCACCTAGGACCCTGGGATGAATCCAGACTGTGGGGCTCTTTGGTAATCAGATGCATCCTGGGGCATGGATGCTGGCTGCGTTGCCCACAGGAGGCAGAAGGGGGTCAGGTAAGCAAGGAGTCTAGCAATGGCAGCAGCAGGTCTGGCTGTGGCAGGTGATCTGGGGCCAGAGGTGTGGCAGAAGCAGGAGTCCCAGGCTAATGCATGAAGGGTCCAGGGGTGACTGGACCACGAGGGGTCCAGGGGTGAGCCAAGCTTACTGCTGATGGCCAGAGCCAGTGGAGCTGAAGGGTCCCACATTCTGTGGCAGGCCATGCCCCCCAACCCCTGTCTGAAGGGCCAGACAGACAGAAAGGCTTTGTGGATCGGATCCAGCCTGTGGGCTGTGTGTTTGACACCCCTGATCCATGGGCAACTGGTGCCTCCAGGGGGGCACTTGCCCCCCCCTCCCCCCCCCCCAGCGGCCAGTCAGCAACCAGGGGAGGGTGGTCCCCCCACAGCGAATTGCGCTGACTGGTAGGAAGTGGGGGGTCAGGGGGTGCACATGAACCCCCTATGTGTCACCACTGTCTGATCTAGACCAGTGGTGCTCACTCAAGCTTTTAGCCCCACAGGCCAGATGAGCAACATGGAGTAAGTATAGAGATTGCTTGTGACTGTAGAGGGAATTTCATCTGGCTTTGCTGATCTGAACACACCATGCTTATCTAAAGAGTCTCTATGTTGTTTACATTATAGAGTAATGTTGTATACATTACATTTGTTGCATTTGTTATTGTAAGTGTCCCATCATAATTAACCTTTTTTGGGAAGAGTGAAACAAAAAGTCATTGAGTACTTTGGCCCCCTCTGTGTCAGCATTGTTAGTTCTCCTTCCCCACTAGGTAATAGACCTGTTCATTCTTTTGTCTTCCTTTTCATTTAAATGCATTTAAAAAGCCTTTCTGGGCTGAATCTTATTTTGTACCTTAGGCTTTCTGGTTGTGTTTCTATATGTTTCTGAGAGGTAGTTAGCTGTGTTAATCTGGAGTCAAATGGCAGGCAGGGTAGATATGCACCTTATACACTAACTAAAACCTTGGGGGCGGGGAACAGAGAGAGAGAGCATGTGCATAAACTTTCATGAATTCAAGGTCACTTCTTCAGATACTGTGAAAGGACAGCAGCATACACTGCTCTATGCTGTCGTTGCACAGTATCTGATGAAGTGAATTCAAATTTATGAAAGCTCATGCTCTCTATATTTAGTTAGTCTGTAAGGTGCATAGCTACCCCACCTCCTGCCTACGTGCTTGTGCCATTCCAGTACTCATCCATAGCCCAATATCCATATTTCTGCTTTTTGTACGTTCCTTTTTGATTTTTAGGTTTTTCAAGACCTCCTCCTGTGGCCGTGTTACTGTCTTAGTAGTTTTGCTATCTTGCCTCCAGCTAAGGATAGCTTGCTGTTGTAGTTTCATGTAGACTCTCTTAATATCTGTCATCTCTCCTGCATTCCTTCCACAAGTTTGTAGCTACCAGTTCCTTGGGTTTGCTGAAGACTTTTTTTACACCCTTTACCCTCATCCTCCCATTTCTTAGAATGGGACATTACATCATCTTGTGATTGCCATCACCCAAATTACTTCTCACCTTCAAGGGCTACAAGTTGACTTACCTCCTTCATTACTTTTCCAGCTGTGTTCCTATCACCTCTTGAGCTGTTTCTATCCCAGAACAAGACGACCTTTCTCTGCCTAGGCCATTCAGATTTCTGAGTGGACTTGCATATCCATTTCTTTAAGGAGAAGGTGTGTCTTTGATTCGGCTTTGGCAGCTGCCCTTGCTTGAGCTGCCAACTTCCGTAAAAGAGCTTAATGACTTCCTGAAAGAAAAGCACCAACTAGGACAGGGGTTCTCAACCTTTTTAGGCTTCAAGCATCCCTCAGTTAGACTCAAAACACTTCTTGTTACACTTAAGGACCTCCTTGGAAAATACCAGCTCTTAGCTTTCACTCTTTTTTTTTTTTTACTATGAAAAAATAATAAAGCAATTAGTCTGTGGCAAAGGCCACAAGAGGTCAGAATGTTTTTAACACTATGAATTCCTATTTGAAATCTCTGGGTTTATATTGTAAATCACATTTTAATACCCTGTTTTCGGGTCAGACTTGATGATCTGCTCAGGTCCCTTCTGACCCTACCAACTATGAAACCCTAGCAGTGCTAAAGTTGTGTGGAACTCCACGGCACCCTTGAAAGGATCTCAAGGCCCCCCAGCATGCTGCGGCATATTGGTTAAGAATCACTGGGCTACAATATAATGCTTTGTAAGAGAGACTGGGTTGAGTGGATCAGTGGGTAAATAAGAGTAATTTGGGAAGAGAGAGGATTGTGTCTGCTTAAGTAAAATTCAAACCCCAGTGTTCTCATGAGAACAACTATATTTTCAGTAATTTCATGTTATTTGTCTGAAAACATTCCCTGCTGGAGCCAACTAGTAAAGTCAGAATTTCATGCTGTTTGTTTAATTAGTGTAATTACATTTATTTTATTAGTCTAATGCAGGGGTTGGCAGCCTACAGGTTATGGGCCCGACCAGGCTCTCACAACCATTTTATCCAGCCCGTGGAGCTAGGGGACTTCTGCGGTGTTTCAGCATCAGGGAGCTTCATCCATGTGGCAAAGGAAGAAAAATGATTCAAGGCCTGGGAAATATGATTTATGAGGGAAGGCTGGAAAAAACAGGATAGTTTAGTTTGGAGAAGAGAAAAGACTGAGGGAGAGGGATTTGATAGCAGTTTTTAAATACCTGAAGGGTGGTTATAAAGAGAATGGAGATAAATTATTCTCTGTGCCATGGGGGACAGGACAAGGAGCAATGGCTTCAAGTTGCAGGAAGGGAAATTTTGGTTGGATATTAGGCAAAACTTTCTTGCACTGAGAGTGGCTAAGCCTTGAAACAAGCTATCCAGAGAAGTTATGGAATCTCCATCTTTGGACGTTTTTAAGAGCAGGTTAGACATACATTTGGCTGGGGTGGTTTAGTCAGGGATGATCCTGCCTCGAGAAGGGGTTGAACTAGATGATCCCTAGACATCCCTTCCAACCTGCTAGTCTACAATTCTTTGATTTTTATCTGTACATTTTGACACAAAACATACCTTGCTTATTGTTTCCAGTATACATAGGTGTCATAAATACGTAAAAATGGTACTTCCTGTCATTTACAGTGGCTTAATTGGGATGTCCAACTGGTGATCCCTAGGAGTCTTTCTGGGGTCTTCGTTATTGACTTAGAGGATGAGACTGAGTGCTCTCTTTATAAATTTGCACGTGACACCAAGCTGGGTGAGGTTGTAAACACTTTGAAGGATATGGTTAGGATTCAGAATTACCTTGATAAACTGGAGGAATGGTCCAGAATTAATCAGACAAAATTAAGTAAGGATGAGTGCTGAGTCCCTCATGTCTCTTCCTGAGGGCCCTTCCAGCCATATTTTTCTATGATTCTATAAACCTATCCAGTTCAGCATGGGGAGTCTTACACCAGCCCAGAAAAGGTACAAAACATGACTACAGTAGGTGCAGGGCAAGAGTACACTGGGTCCATTGCTGATAAGTCTACAGTTTGTAAAATTGCTTTTTTGTCTGGACTTCTACCTTTCCATCTCCCTCAAAATGATTAAGGCCTTGTCTGTGCTAGTAGCCCATCCATTTGGCTCCTGTTCCTTTGGTGGTAAATTACAGCAAACATTCTGGTTAAGGTTGTTTTGCACCCATGTTTGCTGTGAGCAGTGGTATGTGATTGCACAAGACATAGAAAAACAGCAGCATTCCCAAGGCTTGTTATGTGCTTGTATAAGGTCAAGTAAGGTATACAACATCAGTACAGGCATGGGAAGACCCTGTTCCTCTCCTTTTTGGTGGGTGATGCAAGATACACTTGGAAAGGGAATCTGCAATGGAGGCAGCAAGGGAAGGTGGTGGGTAGTGGAGGTGAGGCATTTCTGGGGCTCCCGAGTGCATTTAACTTGATATCCCCTGCCTCCATGGTGGGTAGGAGACCTTGAGCTTGCCTGTGAGTGTCTTCTTCACAAGGTTGTTGAAATTGCTGGGGACACCTGTTGGGACAGATACAATTACACAGGCAGTCACTGAGCCAACATAATGTAGTCCAAACCAGCAAGTCAGTTGGATAGAAGCAGAACTGCAAGTGCAATAAATACAATAAATACAATTGTTGGTCAGACCGCAGTTGGAGTACTGCGTGCAATTCTGGGCGCCACACTTCAAGAAGGATGCGGATAACCTGGAGAGGGTACAGCGAAGGGCAGCTCGTATGGTCAAGGGCCTGCAGACCAAGCCCTACGAGGAGAGACTAGAGAAACTGGACCTTTTCAGCCTCCGCAAGAGAAGGTTGAGAGGCGACCTTGTGGCTGCCTATAAGTTCATCACGGGGGTACAGAAGGGAATTGGTGAGGATTTATTCACCAAGGCGCCCCCGGGGGTTATAAGAAACAATGGCCACAAGCTAGTAGAGAGCAGATTTAGACTGGACATAAGGAAGAACTTCTTCACAGTTCGAGTGGCCAAGGTCTGGAACGGGCTCCCAAGGGAGGTGGTGCTCTCCCCTACCCTGGGGGTCTTCAAGAGGAGGTTAGACGAGTATCTAGCTGGGGTCATCTAGACCCAGCACTCTTTCCTGCTTATGCAGGGGGTCGGACTCGATGATCTATTGATGTCCCTTCTGACCCTAACATCTATGAATCTATGAATAGCAAATACAAGCAAATAGCAAATACAAATGCAATAAATACACATAGTTTTTCATTTACTGACATGTTCTCTGGCATCGTCCATACTTGCTGCCTTCTGTTCTGGGAAGAAAGTGTGCTAATGCCATATTTCCATCTTTTGCTTGCAGGAAAAATGTATGCATCTGTTAAGGGATTTGTATAGTTTCTTGTCTTAAAACTAAGATGTGGGTCTGAAATTACCCTCTGAATCCATCTGCACTCTGAAGGGGGTGCAATATTGCATGCTCATATTTTGAGAGAGAAAAATTCCAGGTTTCAGGCACATGTCCACTAGGCTGTTTGGGCCATGATTAATGACTTCATGTGCAGGGCAGGCGGCTGGGAGGGCTGGAGATTGCTGCTAGTTGCAGCCTGTATAAAGAAAATATCCTGTTTTAAAGGTATCCAAAGCTGCTTTTGATCACAAAACTTTTTATATGTGGAATTCTGCTCTTGTCCTAGTGACACTTTTTCTCAAGTATTTGGATGCAAATTTTCCTTGTATTATCTGAAATGAACATTACGGGTGCAGTCCTAGCTCGGTTGAAATTGGTGAGATAGCCTCCATTGTTTTCAGTAGGGCTGGGATTTTACTTTGGATAGTGAGGAATGTGGAAAGAACAGGTATCTTTTGCTTCCCAGCTCTGGTCTGTCACCACCTCCTGTGCACATAGGTTTTTAAATCGTGCCATTCCCTGAGGCATCTAATGTTTGAGATTAATTGTTTAAATCCAGGGTAATTGGATACATTATAATGATGACATAGCAAACATCCTGAGGATCTTGGAAGCTCATGAAGAAGGAAAATGAACAAGGGAAGGAAACAATCCACCAAACACTGTCACAACTCCCTGACTTGACTTTTCTGTTTTATGCCCACAAGCCACAGAATTCCCTTTGATCCAGACTGATGCACAGCCTCCTCAAAATCCTGATATCCTGGAAGTCCACTGCCCCCAAGGCAAAAACTGTCCTATTGTTTGGCCTTTCCTTCTGCCAGGGAGCCATATCTTACTTCAGGGGTGGGCAAAATATGACTCGCAGGCCAGATCTGGCTCACTAATTGATTGTATCCAGCCCACGGCTGCCTGCACAGCACCATGCATGGGACCAAGCCCCACCTGCTTCCACCTGGGGCAGTCTGTGCTGTACTCCCACCTGCACCTTCTCTGTGCCCGCCGGCTCCAGCCCCAGCCAGTGCACACGGCTTCTCGGAGGAGCTGCCTTCCACCCACGTGGCCGCCCACAGGTGGCTGCTTATCACGCTGGGCAAGCAGACAGGGTAGAAGGCTTGGAGTCCTGCGCACTGGGGCAAAAGCCACCTCTGACTGCAGCTTCCCACTGCCTGAAGTGATACAGCAGGAGCATGAGGAGGAAGCCACTGGAGGCAGGGGAACTTGAGCAGTATCTGGGCGGCTGCAGCAGAAGCAGCTTTGCTGGGAAGCTGTGTACAGTGGTTGGGGCTGGGGCAGTGCTGTCAGCACTCCCGCCTGCCTAGATGGGTGTGGGCAGGAGCGTGGCGCAAGCTGCCCCAGGCAGGAGCAGGTGGGTCTTAGCCCCAAGTGGTGTGCTGCGGGGGCAGCTGCAGGCCATATTTGTTGGGGAGAGGTGGACCACACCTGCACTTGCACCTCACCACCTGTCCAAGCTCTGCTGCATGTGATCACTTTCCCTTCCCCCCCTTCTTCCCTCCCCACATCCCTAACCAGGTCCCAGGACCCAGCACTCAGGCAGCACCCCCACACATGCACACACCCACTCCTCCACACACAGAGTATGCAAGAGTAAGACTTTATGTTGAGCTATTATGCAATTGCCTCTATATACACAACTCAAAAAAACATAAATCAGGGCAAAAATTATTTTTCGAAATAAAATTAAAATCTGATTTAGATGTTTGATTTTTAGTATATAAATTGTTAAAATGATATCTTCTGAAAGATTGTATGTGCGCGGCCCTCAACAGCTCACCAAAACTCATTAAGTGGCCTGCCAACCAAAATAATTTCCCATCCCTGTCTTACTGAAAAGACCACTTTCATCTTCCACACCCTGATCCTAGCCTCACCATCAACAGACTTGTGGAGCCCCAAGACACCCAGCTCTGGCCTCATCTGCAAGCAAATCAGACATCCAAAAGCTCACCTTGCAACCTTTAATTTCAAATGCCAAAATCACCCTGACCCCATCATATTATCCTTTGTCAGGAGTGTCAATTATGTGGCCCATGGGCTAGATCCAGGTCACAGAGCCCCATAATCCAGCCTCTGCTGCTACCCTGTTGATCCACATGGTATACTAGCTGACTGCACTGCACATGGTGTTTACTGGAGCCAGTCCCAGGCTGTGCTGCACGTGGCATTGCCTGGGGCTGGTCTTAAGCTGAGGTGCCTGCAGTGCTTGCTGGAGTTGGGTCCCGGGCTGTGCTCTGCACATCACTTTCTGGGGCTTGGTCCCAAACTGTTCCACAAATGGTGCTTGCTAGTGGTGGGTTCAGGGTTCTGCCACACATGGCGTTAGCTAGGTCCAACATCCTACACCAGCCTGGGTGCATGCTGCATGCTCTGGATTAGGCATTTTGGGGTGGGAGTGGGGGCATGGGGCTGATCCAGCCCATGGGCTGGCCTTGCACCATTCATCGGGCCCTGGGCCAGATGAGCTTGACAGCCCTGCTTTACTTGACCTTATTGAGGTCTGTGTTGAGACAGTTTCCATGCATTCCCTATGTACAGTTCCATCAAGTGTCATTTGTGCAACCTTCTTGAACAAACCCTAAGCTAAAAACAGTTTTTGTGTAGGTGGAAGCGACTACATTTTTTATTTTATACCTGCTTCCAGATCATTCATATAAGAATGTGCTTTGTGTGTACTATAGTAATGGTTTAATAGTTAAAGTATAGGGGTTTTTTATTTGTTTTCAGAAGCGACACGGAATCTGGAAACTTGAAGTGAAAGAGAAGCTACAAACTCTTTGATAAATGGAAGCCATGAAGATATCAAAGCGGTTCTACGCTTTTGGGATTTTAGCCTGTATAGCCATTTATGTGGCTTATATAAAATGGCACATGGATTCCAAACCGATGTCGGGTGTAACAGATGGGACAACAGAAAACAAGGGAGACAAACTAGACCATCAGACCTCGGCAGCAGATCTTTCTGTGTTTTATGGAATTATGTTTGATGCTGGGAGCACTGGGACACGAATCCATATTTTTAAGTTTACACAGAAGTCAAAAGGTATGAACTGTCTCTCTCAGTTAAGGCTGTCAATTGCTTCTCTCCACTCACTTTCCAGAAATGTGTTAAATCTTAGCTAGTCTTCCCTGGGGACCCATCCTATTTTTAATTTTCAATGAAAGTGAAATGCTTAACCATCTTTGAAGACCTGAGTCTAATTGCTTGAATTTGTTGTCCACAGCTGTAATTGTTTACAAAGGATTTTTCTCTTTAATCTGTTACTAAAGATGTAAATGTTTGTACTTGTTTTTTTCCCTCTTAACTGTTTTCATGAAGAACATAATAAAAACCAATAAAAACTAACCAAAAAAAAAGCCACCTAAAAACCCTTAAAAAAAATTCAAGCTTAAATCATAATGTGTTTCTCTGAAACAGATAGTGCCTAAATAGGTCAGCAATTTCAAAGTGAATTTTGTTAGTTATACTAGTAACAGAGGCATCCCAGTCAGAGCCTAGAACTTCAAATGACTTAGCTTTGGACCCAGTTTTATGTCATCATGTCAGGTGATCTCAGGAATGTCCATTCAACATCTATACCCACTTTGCCCATTAGTATAATGACAGTAATCTGTATTGAACTGGGATATTGTAAAAAGTGGTCAGTTAATGTTCATTAAGTACTTTAAGATACTTAGGTGGTGAATCTTCTATAAATGCTAAGGATTAAATACTATAAGGTTCCTGAAGTATCATTCAGGGCCAGATTAAGTTGCTCTTCTTGGTGTGTATTTACTCACAGTGAGGGCCCGTGACACCAGTGGCTGGCCAATTTAGCTCTTTTAGTCTTTCCCAGTACATGGCTGAATGTCATTCATTCATCTTTTAATCAGAACTGTGCAACTGTATTTTTCCCCCTTATCAGTTTGTTATTAAGTATCTTATTATTTTATCACAAGGAAATAAACATTTTAATTGTCTAAACATTGATAATGCAATGTCCTGGAGTACAGGACAGTTTGATGAAGTCTGTTATGGAAGTAGTTAAACATTTAGGGTGTGAGTGGCCAAAACAGTCACCATTGGCCTAACATGAAAGTCAGTAATACACTTACTGACTCCAATAGGAGTACAGTATAGTTGGTCCTGGGCTCTTTGGAAAATTCTACTCTTGTTACCTGAACTGTTTGAGCAGTAGATGAGCTTCTGCACTAGGAAGGGTGAGGGATGAAACAAATTCTAAGAAGGTTGGGTATTAGCCTTATTTTGGTTCAAAACCTGGACAGAGCAGAAACCAACTCCTATCCATGAATTATGACTATAAGCCATTATGAGAAGGGCTGGCTCTGTAGTGAGAGCTGTCTCTTAAAGATATGGCTCATTTTAATTCCCCTTCAGAGAGAGGCTTCAAAGTACTCCCATGAGCCTTGATTAGCATATGATGTGGTGTAATCTGCCAAATTTTCTTTTGTCTGTACATCAACATTCATCTCTTTCATCTTGATTACTGCTTTGATACAGAAACTCCAAAATTAACCCATGAAACATTCAAAGCATTGAAACCAGGACTGTCTGCTTATGCTGATGATGTTGATAAGGTAACATTTTTTAGCTATTTCCTTATAAAAATATGTGTTTGATGGAGATGGGAGATAAATTGTGTGTTGTGTACGCTTTGCAAATCAAGTATCTTCCTATTGTTGGCTACAAATGTCCAACTCGGGATCCTTAAAATTCTGGTTTATTAGGCGGATTGAAACACTATAATGAAGTTAAATCATAAACCTTGGGGCTGGTCCCCACGCACACGCACAAGGGAGCAAAGAGGAAGGAACAGAGCTGCACTCACCCTAGTCCCTGCTGCAGTGGCGCTGGCTCTGGGAGCAGCCAGTGAGTGGGGACAGGCAAAGCCCAGCTGCAAGCTACAAGAGTCAGGGATACCTATCCTACAAGCGCTGGAGTCTGCCGTCGATGGCCAGTCAAGGCTTCTTTCAACGTGGTGTTATCCTCCAGAAGGGGGTCACTGGCTGGTCCTTCTGGCTGGACAGGTCGGGTGCTGGTTGAGGTTGGAGCTCAAGAGGGCGCCACTGAGGGTCACTTTTCACTGCTTTTTATCTGTCCTTGGCAGACTTTGGTGACTCCCCAGTTTTCAGGGTTGCCCAATCCAGGGGTCGTTGACCCTAGTGGGACTTCCCCCTCGGAGGCTACTGGATGGCATCTGTCAGCCCCAGGGGTCGTCCACATGTATGTGCAGGTTTGGGAGTCCGTTGATGAATTTTGAATAGGGCTCTGGGAGTGGTTGATCTGGAGATATTCAGCCCCAAAGTTGGTCCCCGGCGTTGATTAACTCAGGCCAGGGCTTCTAGCCCTTGATCAGTGATGTTTAGAGATGTCCCGGTTGCTACATTGTCTTCTATAGATTTCTTCCCTTGGTTGATCTGCAGTTTCCTTAGGTGTTAATTGCTGCCTGCTACTGTGTTACACATTCAATCACTGATTCACTCTCTCACTGGCTCCTTCAGGGGCCTGCCTGATACAGGGAAGTGGCAGTTTGACTCCTGCCCTTGTTAACATTGTTACAAAACACATGTATAATTGAAAGTTGAAAGGTGAGGAGTATAAAATATAAGCTACAAATGCCATGGCACACAAATAGATAAAAATACCAAAATACACAGGGAGATACAAAATGCACACATACAAATTTTAAAACACAATTCCTTATCTTAAAGTGAAAGAAAGAGGAAGGAAGAAAAGGTAGAAGAGGAAAAACATATTCAAAGAGGGCAAAGCAAATGCAGGCAAGAGGAAAACGGGGCTTTCTGCTACACCTCCACCAACCTCTGTACCCTGTCCTGTGATTCCCTTAGTTCAGCTGCTCTGCTCTTTGCTTTCTTCCCACACCACTAAAAAACTCCTTCACCCTACCTTTCACCATTGCCCACCACTCCCACTTATTCTGATAATATTATTTCAATGTCCTCCAGTCCTTATACTTTCCCACAAATGCCTTGCACACCTCTTTCTCCTGTAACAGCAGAATGTTCAATTTCCAGTGACGTCTCCTTCTTCCCTTCCCTTCCTTTCAGGGGCCAGCCTGATACAGGGAAGGACAGTTTGATTCCTGCCCTTGTTAACATTGTTACGATGTATAACTTACTTACGAAACTAAACACATTTAGTTGAAAGTTGAAAGGTGAGGAGTATAAAATATAAGCTACAAAAGTAATGCCATGGCACACAAATAGATAAAAATACCAAAATACAAGGGGAGATACAAAATGCACACACAAATTTCAAAACACAATTCCTTATCTTAAAGTGAAAGAAAGAGGAAGGAAGAAAAGGTAGAAGAGGAAAAACATATCCAAGGAGGGGAGAGCAATTGCAGGCAAGAGGAAAAGGGGCTTTCTGCTACACTATTATAGTAGGCTTAGCTGTGAATAAATGCAAAGACCACAAAATATATGTCTTTCTATATTTGGCACATGGAGCATCCTCAAAACCCATACCTTAAAGAATCAATATACAAAGCATAAATATCTCTACAATATGCTTGTTTCTATTAGCATAGTTATGTTATTCAATCTTCTTGTCTTCCTGAACAAGAAAGAAGAAGATGAACAGTACTGCCCCTCTTTCTTCACTGTTACATGTAAGTGGATATAGGAAATTAATTGATGAGATAAACACAGCCATTTAGACCTCAGTTCAAGTTCTAGAACTCAAGCATATGCTTAAGTTCCATTGACTTCTGTGGAACTGATACATGGTTCAAGTTAAGCGCCTGTGGAATGAATTGCTGCCATGAATAGGGATTAGAGGTGCACCGATGCATTGATCCAATATTGGATTGGCACCAATATAAAGAAAATTGATTGTATTGGAAATCGGCCTGATGTGACGGATAATTTGGCCAATAAATGCCCTGTGTGTGCATGCAGCCATAGCACAGCATGTAGGCAGTGAAAAGCACTGCTCAGCAGCTTAGAGAGCTGTGTGTAGCTAGTACGCCTGTTGTGTGGAAGAGGAGAGGGGAGAAAGGGGCATGGGGGTTCAGATCAAGGCCCCCACAGTGAGAGAGGGAGTGGAGCAGGTGCTGCCCAGCCTGGGGGGGGGGCAGCGCTGGGCCAGGCTGCAGCTGGGGCTGGGGCTGCACCAGGCTCTTCCCTGCACATGGAGGCTGCGCTTGGAGCTGTTGGACCATGCTTGAGGCTGCGCTTCCAGCACATGGGGGCTGCGCTTGGGGCAGGCGGCGGTGCTGGGAGGAGGCTGGGGGGGGGAGGAGGGGCAGAGCTATGACAAAATTTGGGGTGGCTGCAGCCCCCCTCCCAGCAACACCCCTGCTCGGCCCAAGCGCAGCCCCCATTCGCTGGGAGTGCAGCCCTGAGCCCAGGGGTGTGAGCAGCAGCAGCCATGGATGAGCCATGGCTCGATCCAAAGCCCCATCCTGCCCCGCCTAGGCGGAGCCCCCCCCTCCCTCCCTCCCGTCAGGGGCCTTGATCTCCCCCCTCACCCCCCACATCTCTTCCCTCCCCCCTCCCTGTCCACCACAACAAACTTACCATCTGCATGCAACCGTATTGAAAATCGGATTGCTGTTGGCCAATATACTTCCTTAAAAATCAGCTATTGGTATCAGCCCCAAAAATCTCTATTGGTGCACCCCTAATAGACATGGTTTATTAGTGGCCTTTTTTGTGCGTCTGCCTAAGATTTTCTGTAGACCCAGTATGTATTACTTTTACTTTACCCACAGAGTGCCCAGGGGATACAAGAACTTCTAGATGTAGCCAAGAAAGAAGTTCCTGTGGAACTGTGGAAATTCACTCCTTTGGTCCTTAAAGCAACAGCTGGTTTACGGCTGTTACCAGGAGAAAAAGCTCAGAAATTGCTGGATAAGGTAACACTTTTCATTCAAATATAATTTTTCAGTAACTTCAAAATAGAATTTAGTACCCTGAACGTTGCACTTATGTTTATCCTCCATGTGGTTCCCAGTCTAATGTACATATTTCTTTTTCATTGTATAAACTGCAGAGCAGCACTAAATCATTTGGATTTCCATATAATATACAGGTTTCCCTCGATTTATGCAGGTTCTGTATATGCAAATTCGCTTTTATGCAATGAGCATTTTTAGACCCATAATTAGTTATATGTGAGGTAAATTCGCTCTTATGCGATTGGAATAGGCACCCCTGCCCACCCAAGCAGATAAGTTTGTGTGGGGAGGGGAAAGGGCTGTGGGGCCGGGGCCCCACTCACCCCAGCCCCTGCTGCAGCAGCCCTGGGAGTGGTCGGTGCCAGTTGCCTGCAGCCACAAGGCTGCACCATGCTTCCCTGTCCCCCCATGCCTGGGCTTTGCCTGTCCCCACTCACTGGCTGCTCCCAGAGCCACTGCAGCAGGGACTAGGGTGAGTGCAGCTCTGTTCCCTCCTCTTTGCTCCCTTGTGCAGCCCTGGGAGCAGCACCCCTGCCCCTTCCCTAGTCCCAGCCTCAATCACTCCCTCCCTTACAGCCATGGGAACCTATCCCTATTTGTTACATTATAAAGTGGGTTCACTTTATGCAAATGTGATGTATGCGCTGTTCTCTTCTCTTGGAATGCATGTATTGCATAAATTGAGGAAAACTTGTACTGTATCTGACCATTGCAAAAGTGTTTGGCAAGCATTATTGGGTACAGGGTATGGGGGGTCCTGGACATCATTACAAGAGGACGGAATCCTGTATTTGAGCTGCTTCTTCACTCCCCAGACTACACACTTTAACTCAGCCCACAACAGGGAGGAGAAAGGTAGAAGTAAACCCCTTCCTTGTGACAAAAGTCTTAATCATGTGATGGGTGGAATACAGAAACCCCACATGGGAGAAGGAAAGGGTTGATTGACTGCTCTGGGCACAGCCAGATTCTGCCTATAAGTGACAGTCTCAGAGAGGAGGAGGCTAAAAGGGGGAGTGAACATCTCAGTGGGTGGCTGGCCAGGAAGAAGAACAGTTTTCATGAAAGTGTATGTAACAAGGAATTGCTGTGTCACTCATTGCCCAGTTGAATTTAGTGGAGGTTGCTGCAGAGTTTCCATGCATTTGCACTGGTGGGTTCCAAGGTCCTGCTACACAGTCTGGGTCAGAGCACCGAGGCTGTTGCTTTGACTTCCAGCCTGTACTTCTGGGGCTTTACTCTGCCTGTTAAAGAGATTTTCATCAAGATGGGATTCTTGAAAGTCACATGTAGTGTTCCCCTGCTTCCTTCTGTACACAGTCCCATGCCAGCTGTGTTATAGTCCCTGTCCTCCTTGCTAAAGCAGGATACACTGGATCCTTGGGCCTCTATCAGTGTTTGTCTTGTTTGCAGGGACATACCATAGCTAAGCAACACAGAGCATCCTTTTGGGTTGAATCCACTGCTACTGAAACATTCCCATGTAGCCACTGCATCCTCTGTTTCTGCGGGTCAGGGTACAAAACCACTGAATAAATCGGTGCCCTCTTTGAAAAGTTGAAAAGTATTTCTTGCAAGCCACATCTCAAAAGCTGCTCAGCTCTTGATACTCTTTCTGACTTCAGAGGAGGTACTCAGCAGAACTCAGGATTTGACCCTGGGACATTAAAAATGATGCAGATTAAAAACTAAAGATAAGATCCCTGCTGTCTAGCATAAGGGGTCCTCTCATTTTATCTTTTATTTAAATGTAGGTAAAAGAAATATTTCAGGCATCTCCTTTCTTCGTGAGGGACGATTGTGTATCCATCATGAACGGAACTGATGAAGGTAGGTTGAATTTCCAAGGTGTTCATGGTTAGTGAGGAGCACGTAGAGCAAGGCTTTGACACCCTTGCCTCAGGACTATAATGGGATATGCCAGCACATATTTCTGTGCACCTGCAGCATCCCCTTTGACTTCATTGGCGATCCACATGGGAGGAGGTGTTCAGCTTTAATGACCATATCTTATAAAACTGGGCCTAACAAAAAGCTTTTGGCCCAGATTTTCAAAAGGGAGGCCTTAAATGTTGCCACCTAAATATGTGGCTTGATTTTTAAAAGTGCTAAACACTCAACTCCAGCTGAAATATTGGGAGCTGCTAGTCCCATGGCACTTTTGAAAATCAGGCACATTTAACTGAAAAGCCTAGATTTAAGCTCCTGCTCTTGAAAATGCAAACTTTTGAATTCCTTTAAATAGCCCGTTGAAGTTGTTATAATAAAATCCAGTTATAACTTCTATCTCTACTAAGATTTTTTAGAAGGATATTTTATTTTAATTGTGTGTGTTAAAGCTGAAAAGCTGTTAAATGGAAGGGGGAATGCAAACTGAGATTAACTAGGTAGAAATGAGAGAGGAATGCGGAGGTCAGGTTAAGGAAATATACCAAATTCTTAATAGCCAATTGTGTTTTTTGCTTGCTGTTATAGCCTGTTAATTTCTCTCTTAATCCTGGGAAGAAGTACAGTAGAGAATTTTTAAAAGTGCTTGGTAAAAGTAGGAGGATGAATAAGCAGTCTTAGCATTTAAGAAGAAAATAACCAAAATGTGTTGCATCTAATACAATTGGTGCAGCTCTCCCAGAAGACATGGGCTATAGGACAGCATGCAAGGAGGCACACAGCATTGATTTCTTGACATTTGAGCCAAGAAATGAAACCCCTGCAGTAAAGCTTTCCCAATTTATTCACCAATGTACTTGTTCTCTAAAAAGGTTGCCAATTATTTAATTCATAAAGACTCTTTGCCAGTGTTACAGGCAAGATAATGCATCATTGCTAAATGTAGATGCCCATTCTCTTTGTTTAAGGAACCTAACCTAGGTTTTTTAAAATGATTGGTTTTCATGGCTATGGTATTTCTGGAATCTGAAGCATCGCGAATCAATGCAGATAAGCCAGATTCTCCTAGCTGAGGATCTGATGCTTAATTTCTCATTCTAAACCAGTTGCTTTTTTGAGACTTTGCATTAGATATGATCCTGTTGTCTTTTTGCTTCTTGTCAGAGCCTCAAGTTGCTCATCACGTAACCTAAAATCTGATGCTAAACTGCTGAAGAAGACAAAATACCTCTGGCAAAAAAAGATCTAAAATAGGCAGTATTTTTATTGTGTGTCAGCTTATTTGGTGCTGTTTTTAGATGTGAACCGACTACGTTGTCTAAAGTATTGTCTTTTTTTAAACATTTTCTTGCCAGGAGTGTCAGCTTGGATCACAATAAACTTTTTAACAGGTACGTTTACTGGGAAGGGGGTGTAAGTGTAACTTTATGTTTGATGCCTTGATGTTAGTATGATTCCCTATCTCTACAGTGCAGTGACCTTCCCTTATGCTTGGCTGTAATTGAGGTGAGATGCAGGTGAAGGGGGAAGTGAGTCAGCAACTGTGTGCTTATGGGTGAAATTTTGGCTCTGATAGTCACCGGGAGGTTTGCCATTGACTTGCATTGGCTGAGGCATTCACCCTTTTAAGCGTTTACATGCTCCTGTTCTTATCTCCCTTGAAAGACCAGAATGCTTCATTCTCTCACTGAGGACACCAGTAGGCCCAGATGGGTTTCTGACTTGGGTAGTCTACATTGTACTGGTAACTATACAGAGATGGAAAATCCTATACTATCAATATACAAATCTATAACATACAAGCCCCCTGGTATTTATACCATAACTGCAATTAATATCCCAGAGACTGAGTGGTGGTTAGCTTTGTTAGTCTGAAGTCAGGCAGAAGGTAGCATGGAGAAACTAGCTGGTTCAGACAGGCTTGAGCTTTCACAGGCAATAACCTGTACATCTGATGAAGTCAGATATCTAAGGTGACACCCTGCCCTACCTTCCTCCTGTCCCAGAGGCTAGAACACTTTCCCACCTGAATGTGCAAGCACCTGTGTGCACAGGAGACAAAAATGAAAGCTACATAAAACAAGCCCATCCCTGTGCTTACAACCTGCTGGATTCACTCTTGTGAAATAAAAACTATGGCTTTTTGATAGTTTTCTAAGTAGCTAGAAAACAAATGCATTTTAAATAATGGTAGCATGCTTGTAACCAGGCATCTCTTAAAAGAGTGGTATTGGGAGCTTTAGTTCTGCACAGACATACACAATCTGAATCAGTGGGACTGTTGACATATGTAAAATAAAGCATATGTGTAAATCATGGAAGAATCGAACCTTCATATTCCTAGTTGTCTGGGCCTTCTGTTAGGTTTTTTTCCCCTTTCTATCTACTGGGGATCTTTTGAGGAACATTATCAACTTCCTGTTTCCAGCCCACAAAGGGTTATCTCTGCAGCTCCGGGATGCGATGCAGAATAACAGCTTGCAGGAACCAGCTTCTACTTTATGGGTGCTAGTACATGAGCAAAGAGGCTGCTGTGGTGCGCTGTAATTACAGTGCATCAGAGCAGACTCAGGTAATTGAGTCTTCTGGAGCATGGCAGTTGCCATGCTCCAGCCAGTTTCCACACCTCGTGTATCAGTGTCACCACACTTCAAAATGGTGGCAGGGGCATTTGAACTAAAGCTCATTTGACAAGCTCTAGTTTAAGTACCCCCGCTGCCATTTTGAAGCACAGGGATGCTGATACACAAGATGTTGTGGTGTTTAAATTAGAGCGATTCTCAGAATCACTAATTAAAGCGCTGCCCCTCCCTTCCACCCCTCAAGCATGTGTAAAAGTGCCCTTTGTTTTTGTTTTACATTTCAGCCAATGTGCAGGAATTTAATTACTGATTTGAGAACTAGTAATAGCTAGTTGCTTTCTATGGGACTGGAGAAAGGTAGAGTTACGTTTTTCCTCTTTTATTAGCCATCATTTGGTTTTAATGCTTTAAACATTTTGAGTCACTAGTGATTGCGAAACAGCTGTCATTACATCATGTTCTACGTTCCAGGTAACTTAAACGTTCCAAGAAAGAGAAGTGTCGGTATGTTGGACTTGGGAGGTGGCTCTACTCAAATCACATTTCTTCCAAGTTCTAAGGTAATCTCGACACACGTGCCACTTGGAAATGTTAGTTGTAATAAACAAGCATTCTGCTTTTCTAGAAGAAGGACTGGTATTCTAATGTAACACAAAAGCAGTCCCAGGTTATCCCTTAATAAATATGGGGTCCTCGGTATTTGATTCTGAGAAAATGTCAGTGTAGAATTTTCATACCAGTTCTATTTTCTGTTTAAGAAAATCGTGCTCTTTTAAAGCAGCTAAGCCAGGGATGTCCAACTGGCAGCACGCAGCCTTCATCCAGCCTGTGAAGGGTTAATGGGTTGCCTGTGGACTCCTGCCCTGCCACTGCTCCCTCTATTGCTTCTGCTTCTGTAGGGGTAGCCAGGATCTTCAGGGCAGGGTAGTATGGCTGGAGGCAGCCCATGCCTTGGGGAGGTGTGGCACTGTTGGGGGGACTCATGCTGTATGCACTGCAGCAGTAGCAGGATGGTGAATGAGTTATCCCACACAACTGTGGCAGGGGTCAGGGCGTGGGCAGAGTGGGTTTCAGCATGAAGGGGTCTCACACTGCCCATGAAGAAGCAGATGGGAATCCCACGATGGGGGGAGGGAGGGGCCTCATGCATGCTGTACGCAGTGCAGGTCCCCAGGAGTTTTGTACAATGTGAGAACCCCATGGCATGCAGTCCTTGTGGTGTGTGGCCTGGGGGCCAGGACTGGTGTAGTATGTGGCCTGTGGCTGCTTTGAAGTTGGACAGCCCTGATCTAAGTCTCATCCTGGCTAAATCTGATGCCCAATCATACCATTTATAACTGAGGGATACATAAGGAACATTGTTAACATGTTGGGGCAGGTCCCCACATGCAGGGGGATGTGCTTGTGGAAACATAAATATCAGCAACACAAATCTCTGCTGCTGCTTTGTGCCCTATTACACACCCCTGCACATGTGCTTTGATGCACAGAAAATTGTCCCGGATAGGGTTAGGAAAGGCTGGGGCCGGCACCTGTGCTGGCCCCAGCAATATTACCCGATGTCCTGGTGCAGCAGGGGTGCAGATCTGGCAGCACAGAACCTGGCTACCCAGAGCACTGCTCTGGACAGCCAGCCCTCTGTTTGTTGCAGAATACACTACTGATGTGTTCTGCCCCGCTTTTTTTCCCCAGGAGATTTTTTTTGCTGGGGGGGGGGAAATCCTGGTAGCATATTTTGCCACCATGCTGTAAATTTCCAATGCAGTGCACGTTTTCACATTCCCCACATGAGGTTTGTGACGCCACAGAGTAGTTTGTGGTGCCACAAACCACATGCTCCTGCACATGGGGACCTGACCTTGAAGTCCAACACTTTTTGAAAGAGCATGAAAGAGAATGGCTTTTAGATTTTAATTGATTTTTTTGTTTTTGTTTGGTTCACTCAGTTGTTAATATAGATATATATTTAATAGGGCATTACTATTGTATGATCAAAATATCTGTACCTCCCCTTTTTGTTCTATAGCGTCATATGGTGTTTGTTTCCCTAGTTGTTTTGTGAATGTAACTTCCATTAAAATCCAGTGTGGACTGAATCTGAGGGTGGTCTTACAGCAGGAGCGGGCAAAATACAGCCTGCGTGCCAGATACGGCCTGCCAGGCCATTCTATCCGACCCATGGAGCCCCTAAAAAAAATTTGTAAATTAATATTTATTTGCTCTGGCTGGCTCCCTGTCAAAGCTGGCTGGAGCCAGGGGCAGTAGGACCCAGAGGGAGCCCTCAGCAGGCCTACAGGCTTGAGCAGCCCAGCCCCACCCACTCCCAGCCAGTTCCCTGCTTTTCTTCCCTGGCCCTGCTCCAGCACCACCTGGCTGTGGCTCCCGGCTGCATTCCTGGACTGTAGAGCATGGGACTGTGCTGGTAGGGGTGTGTATGTGTGTGCGCACGTGTCAGCAGGCACAGGGGCAGAGTATGTGCGTGCCTGCAGGCATGGGGCAAAGTGTGTACGTGTGTTCATAGGGTGAGTCTCACACTCACACCCCTCCATACACATGCACCTATGCCTTCCCTTGCACTGCCATACACAAACCCCAGCCACCCTCCCCCCATACCCACCCGCACCCCACATAACCACACATACACAGCCCCCACAAACCTATACCCACCCCCCACAAACCTATACTCACCCCGCCACAATATACAAGAGTCAGACTTCATTTTAAGCTATTGTGCAATCACCTCTGTGCACACTACACAAATGCATGTAAATCAGGACAAAAATATGTTTTGAAATCAAATTAATGAATGTTGTAGATGATCATTTTTTAGAATATAATTTGGTATTTTTCTGGTCCTGAGATGGCAAAACCCCTTGCTGAAAGGAGTACTTCTGGAGACTTGGGGAGGGACTTCTGGTGGCAAAGGTCAGGGGCTAAGGGGTGGGACTTCTGGTCACAAGATGGCGACCAGGGGGCAGGGCACCTGTCAAGGGGTGGGGCTACCCATGCAGTCCTTGACAGCTTGCCAAAACTTGGTAAGCGGCCCTCTGCCCAAAATAATTGCCCGCCCCTGTCTTACAGGTTACCTTTAAACCAACATGAAGTTACTTACAATGGGGGCATTCACTTGTTAAAGGGTATTAACTTGTGTTAAGTACCGACTAAATGTTTTAAAGTTGTGCCACTTCAGGTGAGGGTTATCTCTGATCTGTTTTACCCAGATCATTCCAGGGTATTGTTAGTCTGCTCTAGGGAGCTAAAACACTATTTTCATTCCTCCAGCATCCCAGGGTACACCATTCCCAGCTCTTTCCACTTCTTTGCTCCATGGGCAAACTTTCAACCCTCCTGAACTCTAGTGCCCAGGGGGTGGTACTGGCCCCATGCTAACACCCCCTAGCAGCTCCAGGAGGTGCAACCCCAGCACAGCCTGACCACTCTGAGCACCAAGATACAGCCCACCAGTTTGCTGCTCGCTGTAGCACCCTAGGCAAACAGCAACAGCAATCCTACTACGTACCTCCATGAAGAGAATGTGCCAAACAATAGAAACTGTTCTCAGCTGAGTCTCAGCTCTACTCCAGTGTAGCATGCATGCAGTGAGCCAGTCAGCGGTGTGTCAGCGCTGCCCTGGTGTGGCATGCATGTAGTGAGCCTGTTGGGTCTCAGCTCTGCCCTGGCGAGAGGACTAACCTAACTCCTGCCCCAGTGTGGCATGCAGTGAGCCTGTTGGGTCTCAGCTCTGTGCTGGTGTGAGTGCTAACTCAACTCCTCCTGACCCAATCCCAACTCCATGAAATACATGCAAAACTTTGGTCCTTTATTTATTTATTTATTTATTTATTTTGCTCCTTTACTTTTCTTTAACTTCTCCCCCATTCACTTCAAACAGTTCTTTTTCAATAGTTTCCCCCTCCCACCGATGGCTGTGTAAGGGGGAAGCCACAGCCTCCATGGTGGTTTTATTTGCCTCTGAACTACATGCCACCCTCTCCCCTCCTTTCCCACTCCAGAGGAGGGACAGAGTTCTGGCTCCTGTCCATGCTGCGTCTGCCTACCAGGCTCTCTAGGGGCAAGTCACAGCTGTGCAAATCTGAGCCAGTGTTAAGCCTTAACCTATGACTGCTCTGAAACTGTTCTAACTTTATGACGGCCTAACAATCCACAGATTTACAGTGTTTTAAAGGTAATCTGTAACAGCACCCTGAATCTCATTCTAAGGCAGCAAGCACTGCTCCCCATTCCATGCTGATAGATGGTCTCAGACTGTCACACAAGATCCAAGTAAACGAGAGAATCCTGGGAGGAGACTGGTGGGACAGTAAGTTAGTGAGCTTGTTTGGACCCAGATCACCACCCTGACACCAGAGTGTAAGGGGGCATAAAGGGTATGTCTCCAGCATGTTCTGTGTGTGGCTGGCTACCACCGAAGAAGCAACTCTGTCTGCTCCTGCGTCTCTGCACATGGTTCGGCTTGCAGATGTGCAATGGAAATGACTTGGCCTGGTCCCAAGAGTGTATCTCGGCACTATGCTTCAGCTTTATTACATTGACTTCCCTATGAAGGCTACGGGGGAAACCTGGCCTCTGCAGGCTGCTACTCCTCATCCCATCTGTATTAAGCACAGAGACTGGTTGGTGCTTTGGGCCAGGTAGCACAACTGAGTTGTTATACATAGTTGGGGATTATTTCTCCTTGCATCACTGTAGGGCAAGGTCCACAGCCAAGTTCTTGGCCTGCCCTTACTTGACCACAAGGACATTCTGCCCTTTATGTGGCTTATGAAAAAACCACAATTGTGCCTGTGGGTAGCAAGCAAACATGTATTTGGTGGTGTATGGGGGGAAGTTTCTAGTCTGGATTTGTGCCCACGAAGACAATTATCATATATCAAGGCAGGATTGGTGGCCTCTTCTCAACCAGTTTAGGGATGTAATGAGTTTTGGCTTGGTAAGAATAAAGAGCATTGGCAGCATCATGGAAAGGAGTGCTTTGATGTCATTTGTATTTCCATCCTATTTGCATTGGTTTAATGTTTGAATGGATAGAAAGGTATAAACTGCTTCTGTAAGCATTTGGGGCCAAATCCTGTTTCATTTTGCATACCTGGCTGGTGTGTGTGCAGCTGCATAACTTCAGTTTTTGGCACTTCTGTGAAGTTTGAGATTCAGTTTTGCATACATGGACATTCACCCATACACGCTGAGCATGCTCTTCAGCCAAGCAGCTACACAGCAAGATAGGATTGCCCACATATATGTGTTAGGCTGGGAAAGTCCTGAAATTTTAGTAGCAGAAAAGCCATGATGAGGGACTCTCCCCTAAATTTTTATTCCAGTAATCAGGTCACTCATCCAGGGAGTGAGAGACCTGGGTTCTAGACCCTGCCTTCCCTACCACTACCCAAGGAGGATTTGAACTTGCTTCCCAGCAATGTCGCTCTGACCACCAAGCCATAGGCTAAACCATTGATTCTCAACCAAGGTTTTGCAGCATGCTGGGTGCCATGAGATTCCTTTAAGGGTGGTGCAGGGTGCAAAGCAGTATTAGCACTGTTAGGTGTACAAGCATGGTTCACATGATAAACTCAGAGATTTCAAATAGGAATCCATAGAGTTAAAAACATGCTGACCTTTTGTGGTCTTTCTGAGCTCTTTGCAACAGAAGAATTGCTTGAATATTTTGCTGTAGTCAAAAAAAAAAAGGGGGGGGGGATGAAAGCTAAGCGGGGTATTTTCACTCCAATGAGGAGTGCCTTAGGTCTAACCAAGTTAAAAACCACTGGGCTAAGGATTGCCAAGACCCCCTCCAGCTCTCCTTTTAAAGCTGAGCCACTGAACCTTTCACTAGATCTGGAGGATCCAGTTGATGTAGTATGTCTGGATTTTCAAAAATCTTTGGACAGAGTTGTGCACCCAACTTTTAATGAAGTTAGGCTGTCATGATATTAGAGGCAATGGATTGGTAACTGGCCAAAAGTTAGGGAGTACAGGACCCTGCCAGACATTCAAGTAAGGGGGTGAAAGGCACACATGCATGGCAGGAAGTGTGATTGCAGGAACCAGTATCAAATCCAATCATGCCTTATAGCAGGTGCAGGAGGAGCCCAGGATCATGATCTGGCAAGTAGCAAGCTCCTGTGTCTTTAAGCCCACAGCTGACAGGACCTGCAGCTGTGGAGGTGCCCCAGCTGATCCCACATCTGGGAGTCCCACCAGGTGCAGGCTCATAGCTGCAGCAGCGCATGGTGTGCTTCTGCATCTGGGAGCCCCATCAGCTGACGGTGCTCCCAGGTACATGGGAGCACCTGGCCACTTGTTCAATTAATGGCATGATAGGAACAAGCCACAAAGTTATTACACATTTTTGTGGAATAACTTTGTAGTATATTCCTCATTTTATCACACCATTAATTGATTTGAATGTTTGGTCAAGTCACAACATTAGATGAGATTTACTGTTTAATTATGTCTTAAGTGTAACGTGGCAGGGGCCAAAGAAAAGGTAAAAATGGACAGTTCTCACATTGGAGGGAGGTAAGCAGTGGGGTCCCCCTACAGGTCTGTCCTGGGGCTTTTACTGTTTAACTTATTCATAAATGATTTGGAAAGGAGGGAGATGGCCAAGCTGGTATCATCCACAATTCTGTTTGGGGTGGAAAAAAACAAAGAGTCAGGGAAGTATTGAACTTGTGTGGATAGTTCTCTGAAAACATCAGCCCAGTGTTCAGTGGCCATCATAAAGGCAAATAGGATGTTAGGAATCACTGTGAAGGGAATTAAAAATAAAACAGAAAAAGTCACTATGCTGCTGTATAAGTTCATGGTAAGCCCACTCCTTAAATACTGTATCCTGGTCCTCCCCCCTAAGTTCTGGTCCTTCCACCTACAAAAAGATATACTAGAACTGGAAATGGTTTTAAAAAAAAGGGGGGGGGCAGCAGAAATGATGAGAAATATAGGGAGGTTTCCATATAAAGAGAAACTAAATAGCTTAGAGCTTCTCAGCTTAAAGAAAAAAATGCCTGGAGGTAGAAGGGGGGAAATGATAGGGGACTATAAAATCATGAATGCTATGAAGAAAGCAACTAGGGATTTATGGTTTAGCGTCTCTGACAGTACTAGAATTAGGAGATGCACAAGAAAATTATTACGAAGCAGGTTTGAAACTAAGGAACAGAAGTTTTTTCACACAGTTTGTCCTAAGCATGTGGAATTCATTGCCACAAGATGCTGGAGAGGCTGACAGCGTAACCAGGTTCAAAAGAGGATTGGACAAATTCACGGAGAATTGACCCATCAGTAGATAATAAACATGATAACATCTCCAAGTGAGGAGTTCCACTTCTAAATGCTGGAAGCTGTAAGAGTAGAGGGGCAGGGGACAGATCAGTTGGGATGTGCCCTACAATAAATACTCTTCCCCTTAGCATCCTCTTTGTGCCAGTGTGAGATGCTGAATGTTGGACTAGGTGGACCTGTGGTCTGATCTTGTATATCACCTGATGTTGTTTAACAACCATTTGACAAACTGGATAAACCGCAGTGGGAACATTTGGGTAGGTGCCCAGGCTAGAATTCAAGGCTATGGTCATCCATCTCACTGAGCTACACACCATCTATCTTGTTCTCTTCCTCCTGCTCCCACATCTCTCTTTCTTGGCTGCTTAGGGGGTATCTTCAAGAGGAGGGCTGGAGAAGGGGCTAGGTAATGCCTAGCTTGTGGCCTGGTGGTTAGAGCACTCCTGAGAAGGAGATGGAAGTTCAAACCTCCTCTGGGTGAGGTGGCCTAGAACTGATGTCCCCAGTTTTCTGGGCAAGTCCCCCTAGCCACTAGGCTAAAAGGTGGGCAAGTCACCTCTTCCTCTACCATTTTCCTTCCAGCAAGTATGCTTGCAAGGTGAACTTGTTTTGCCACACGGAGAAAGAGAATCCCAAACTGTGCGGGAATGCCAAAAATTGCCATTGTGTGGCTGCCTACTTGCCATTTAAATACAATGCAAAGTATGTGCTCCAGTTCTTATCCTGTTACCATCATCTCTATTGTGTCCCTGGCCAGTAACCTATGTCTGCAGCAAACCACATTGCCAACACTGTTCCTGGCCAGAGGCTAATGCCTTAGGATTTGCACTGAATGCTTGCTTTTTGCTGTTTCTGGCACTCATGGGACTCTTACAGAGATGTCTTGTTTCTCCCTCCAGACAACCCTCCAGACATCACCAGCTGGCCATCTGGCTGCTTTCCAAATGTTTAACAACACCTACAAACTCTACTCCTACAGGTGAGGTCAGGGGAAGAAGAGGGAGGGAAATGCTGTTGCATCAATGAGGCCCACATGCTTTGCTGAATGAGGGTCTTGGGGAGTGACTGGCTTTGCCTCTGCAAGAACTGGAGGGAGTGCACGTGGCCAGATTCAACTAGCAGTGATCATGCTTCAGTTCCATCTCACAGGCTTCAA